>NC_034613.1:54142579-54148190 GCF_900095145.1 Mus pahari
CTTCCATTCACAGCTACTACTGAACCATTGTTGGAATTTGAACTGCAGACTGTAAGTCATCAATAAATTCCTTTACTATATAGAGACTATCTGTAAGTTCTGTGACTCTAGAGAACCCTGACTAATACAATACCCAAACTTGTGGAACACAATAAAAGAAGTGCAAAGAGGAAAATTCATAGCACTAAGTGCCCTGGTAAAGAAACTAGAGAGATCTTACACTAATATCTTAAGAGCACATTTGAGAGCTCAAGAAAAAAAAGAAGCAAACTCAACCAAGAGGAATAGTGGGCAGGAAATAGTCAAACTCACGGCAGAAATCAACTAAATAGAAACAAAGAAACCAATATAAAAATCAGCAAAACTATAAGGTGGTTATTAAATGAAAAGATAAAGCATTAGTCAAACTAAATAAAGGGCCAAGAGGCTGTATTCAAATTAATAAAAACCTGAAATAAAAAGGGAGACATAACAACCAAAATGGGGGAAATTCTAAAAATCATCAGATCCTACTATAAAAGCCTATACTCAAGAAAACTGGGAAATCTAGATGAACTGGATGGTTTTCTAGACAGATTCCATATACCAAAGTTAAATCAAGTGCATGTAAACTAAATGAACAGACCCATATCACACAATGAATGGCTAAGATCAAAAACTCAGGTGGCAGCAGATACTGGCAAGGATGTGGAGAAAGAAAAATACTCCTCCATTGCTGTTGTGACAGTATGCTGGTACAACCACTCTGGGAATCAGATTGGCAGTTCCTAAGAAAACTAGACATAGAACTACCTGAGGACACAACAATACTACTCCTATGCATATACCCAGGAGATGCTCCAACATGTAATAAGGTCACATGATCCACTCTATTCATAGCAGACTTATTTATAATAGCCAGAAGCTAGAAAGAACCCAGATGTCCCTCAATAGAGGAATGGATACAGAAAATGTGGTACATTTACACAATGGAGTACTACTCAGCTATTAAGAACAATTAATTTATGAAATTCTTAGGCAAATTGGTAGATATCAGGATGATATCATGTTGAGTGAGGAAACACAAGCACAAAAGAACACACATGATATGCACTAACTGATAAGTGGATATTAGCCCAGAAACTTAGAATACCCAAGATACATTTCACAAACCACATGAAACTCAAGAAGGAAGACAAAAGTGTGGATACTTCGATCCTTCTTAGAATGGGAGGAGCATACCTTGGTCCTATGAGGATTAGATGCCCCAGTGTACAAGAATGCCAAGGTGGGGAGGTGGGAGTGGGTGATTTGATCAGGGAGCATCCTTATAGAGGCAGTAGGAGGTGGGGATGGGATAGAGGAATTCCAGCAGGTTGGGAAACCTGGAAAAGGGATGACATTTGAAGTGTAAATAAAGAAAATATCCAATAAAAATTTCTAAAAGAAAAAAAAGAAGGGGGAACAAAATACCCATTGAAGGAATTACAGAGACAAAGTGTGTAGCAGAGACTGATGAAATGACCACCCAGAGACTGCCCCACCTGGGGAACCATTCCATATACAGTCACCAAACCCAGACAGTATTGTGGATGCCAACAGTGCTTGCTGACAAGAACCTGGTATAGCTGTCTCATGAGAGGCTCTGCCAGTGCCTGACAGATACAGAAGTGGACGCTCACAGCCATGCATTGAGACTGAGCATAGTGTCCCCAATGAAGGAGCTAGAAAAAAGCCCCAAGGAAATGAAGGCGTTTGCAGCCTCATAGGAGGAACAACAATATGAACTAACCATTAACCCCAGAGCTCCCAGGGACTAAACCACCAACCAAAGAGTACACATGGTGCACTCATGGCTCCAGCTAAATATGTAGCAGTGGATGGCCTAGTCGATCATTAATGGGAGGAGAGGCCCTTGGTCCTTTGAAGGCTCAGTGCCCCAGTGTAGTGGAATGCCAGGGTCAGGAAGGAGGAGTGGGTGGGTTGGTGAGCAGGGGGAAGGGAGAGAGGATAGGGGATTTTAAGAGAGGAAACCAGGAAAGAGAATAACATTTGAAATGTAAATAAAGAAAACAGCCAATAAAAAAAAATCACCTCCAACAAAAAAATAAAAAAGGGGGAAGGCACAGGAGGTAGGGCATCTAGAACTAAACAAAGAATTCAAAACAGAGGAATCTGGAATGGCTGAGAAGCACCTAAAGAAATGTTCAAAGTTCTTAGTGATCAGAGAAATGGAAATCAAAACGACCCTAAGGCTCTACCTTCCACCGATCCAGATGGCTAAGGTCAAAACCTCAGGGGACAACACATGTTAGAGAGGACTTGGAGAAAGAGGAACATTCCTCCATTGCTGGAGGGATTGCAAAATGGTACAACCATTCTGAAAATCAAACTGCAGGTACTTCAGAAAATTGGAAATAGATCTACCTGAAGACTCAGCTCTACCACCCTTGGGAATATACTCAAAATATACCCCACCATGCCACAGGGGCACATGTTCCAGTATGTTCATAGAGGCTTTATTTGTGATAGCCAGAAGCTAGAAAGAGCCTAGATGTCCCATGACAGAAGAATAGAGACACAAAATGTGGTTCATTTACACAATGGAATACTGCTCAGTTATTAAGAATAAGGACAACCTGAGATATTCAAACAAATGGATGGAACTAGGAAATACCATCCTGAGAGAGGTAAGTCAGACACAAAAGAACATGCATGAGTATGTACTCACTTATAGGTGTATATTAGAAAAAAAAAAGACAGATTACCCAAGACAGAGTTGAGTACACAGAACTCAAAAAACTCAACAAGCTGAAGTACTCAAGTGAGGAAGCCTCAGTCCCACTTAGGAGAGAGAAGAAAGCAATCACAAGTGGGGAGGGAGAGAGAGACCTGGGAGGGAAAGTGGACAAGGTGGGAAGAGTGTGGGGGAGAGGGGAACCTGATCTGGTATTGGGTGAGGGAAAAGGACTGAAGCCTTGAGGTCCAGCAGTAAGAATATAAACAGGCAACCTCAGGAAACAGGAATTTTGGGGGACCCCTAGAATGTACCAGAGACCTGGGAGGTGAGAGACTCTCAGCACTCGAAGGGATGGACCTTAGATGAAAAGACCCAACAGTAGGGAGAGGGAACTTATAGAGCCCACCTCCAGCAGGAAGACAGGACATCAAATGAGGGATGAGTTTGCCCTCCCACACTCACATCTC
Source organism: Mus pahari (assembly GCF_900095145.1). Taxonomy (NCBI): domain Eukaryota; kingdom Metazoa; phylum Chordata; class Mammalia; order Rodentia; family Muridae; genus Mus; species Mus pahari. The sequence goes on from NC_034613.1 coordinate 54,145,766, forward strand.
TGAACCATAATTGTTCCTGTCTGAAAGAATTACAGGGATGGAAATGGAGAGGAGCCTGAAGAAAAGAAGTTCCAGCCACAGGCCCAAAGTGGGATCCAGCTCTAGGGGAGGTCCAAAGGCCTGACACTATTACTGAGGCAAAGGTGTGCTCACAAAAAGGGACCTATCATGACTGCACTCCAAAAGACCCAACAAGCAGTTGAAAGAGTCAGATGCAGATATTTACACCCAACCAATGGACAGAAGTTGCTGATCCCCTGTTGGTGAATTAAGGAAGGCTGAAAGAAACTGAGAAGGGCTTTCTTGTAGGAGGACCAGCAGTCTCAATTAATCTGGACCCCCAACATATCAGAAACACTGGACCACCAAACAAACAGCATACACCAGCTGATATTAGGCCCCCAACACACATACAGCAGAGAAGAACTTCCGGGTCTGTGTTCATTCAGAGATGATACACATGACCCTCAAAAGACTAGAGGCCCCCAGGTGTTTAGAGTTCTGGAGTGGTGTGAGTGGGTTGTCCATATGGAGATGGGGTAGGATGACAGTGTAGGATGGGGAGAATGTGTGGGATGTAGAGCATTCAGATGGTGAAAGAGAGGGGCAGGGAATGGTATATGGAGTATGAAAAAATTCAAATAAAATATTTTTTAAAAAATATGATGTACCAGTAATTAAATGCTTGGTGATACAGTAGCAAATTTGCAAACTATCTAAACAACTAGCTCACAGAGCAGGGAAAAGAAGACTCATGTGAAGTTATAGGGGAGGAATGGTCTTGGTTTTCCTTGGCATCAAAAATGTCTCAGTAAAAACTCCTTATAAACATTGATGAAAAACTCTCATTTATTTACAAATAAAGTATAGCATATAATTCTTAAAATTATAACTAAATTTATCAGTTTTTAGAGATAATATTAAGGGAATGTTACATATATTGACATGACAATTTATTCTCCTTATAAAATTCTTTTATCATATACAGAGAGCATCTCAATAATAGCTTCACTACTCCTTAGAGACTACTCATAATATATGTTTTCATATCACTTTACAGACTTTTTGTTTCAAAGGAAAACTTTTACATTTTACAAATATTCCATATGAATATTTTATGCTAACAAAGTAGATACCTAAAGGATGTAATATTGAACAAAATATAGCAGGTTCTTTTATTGATGTCATGTTCAAAGGTTCTGGTTGAAATACAGAAAGGCCTGTTTCCCTTTGTTAACCATTGTAGTTCAACTATCTATGGCTAAGTCTCAAATACTATTAATTTTATTTCAGAAGTCACAATGAAGAGAGAGAAAACTGCAGGATATCTGAAGTGACATACCATATTTTATTACAGAAATATTTCATTTTAGTGATCTGGATATGGAGAGACAGCAGGAGATATGCAATGACATTGGAGTCAGCAAACCCAGGTGTAAGTATTGCTTCTTTCACATAGTAGACATGCAGCTTGGCAGCACATTATTTTGGGGCACATTATATTCCATAAACATATGCAGATTTGCTTCATTTGGGAAGTAATTAGTATACCTGAAATCAATTTTAGAATTTTTCAATCACAGAATACTGTATGGATTAAAATAACTAGGAAAACAGTTTTCTTAAACTCCTATGACTAGTAAGCATCAAAGATAAGAGCATCTGAGCCTTCATTAGAGAATGCTCTTATTGCAGTAGGTAGTGCTTAATACAGAGACTTCTGACTTTTCACAGTGCTGAGAATAAGCTACTGTACGTGTTAAGTCTTAGATGGGACAATCAAGGTTCAGGGTACATCAAAGAAGAAGGAGTAGAAAGAATGTAAGAGCCTGAGAATAGGGAAGAGGTCTATGAAATGCTGTCCTCTGAACATGACACACACACCCACACCCAACCCCCCACCCCCACACATACACCTGAATTCAAAATAGCTGTTGTTACCTATACAAGAACTGTAAAGAATCAAGCCAGAATTTTTTTTTTTTTTATAACAGCCTATATAATAGAAAGCCAACACTCACATGGTAACTGAACAACCCTCTTCTCAATGATAACTTGGTCAAGGATGAAATAAAGAAAGAAATAAAAGACTTTTTAGAATTTAATGAAAGTGAAGCTACAATATACCCAAACTTATGGGACACAATGAAGGCAGTCCTAAGAGGAAAACTCATAGCCCTGAGTGCCTCCAAAAAGAAACTAGAGAGAGCACATACTAGTAACCTGATATAACAACTAGAAGCCATAGAACTAAAGGAAGCAAATTCACCTAAGAGGTGTAGAATGCAGGAAATAATCAAACTTATGGCTGAAATCAACCAAGTGGAACCAAAAAGAACTATTCAAAGAATCAACCAAACCAGGAGCTGGTTCTTTGAGAAAATCAACAAGATAGATAAACCCTTAGCCAGACTCACTAGAGGGC
>NC_034613.1:54150090-54185550 GCF_900095145.1 Mus pahari
CTGCCAAAAGCAATCTACAGATTCAATGCAATCCCCATCAAAATTCCAACCCAATTCTTCACAGAGTTAGAAAGGGTGATTTGCAAATTCATCTGGAATAGTAAAAAATCTAGGATAGCAAAAACCATTCTCAACAATAAAAGAACCTCTGGTGGAATCACCATGCCTGACCTTAAGCTGTACTACAGAGCAGTAGTGATAAAAACTGCATGGTACTGGTATAACAACAGACATGTAGATCAATGGAGTTGAATTGAAGATCCAGAAATTAATCTACACACCAATGGTCACTTGATTATTGACAAGGGAGCTCAAACCATCCAGTGGAAAAAAAGACAGCTTTTTCAACAAATGTTGCTGGCACAACTGGTGGCTATCATGTAGAAGAATGGGAATTGATCCATTCTTATCTCCTTGTACAAAGATCAAGTCTAAGTTGATCAAAGACCTCCACATAAAACCAGAGACCCTGAAACTGATAGAGGAGAAAGTGGGGAAAAGTCTCGAATATATGGACACAGGGAAAAAATTTCTCAACAGAACACCAATGGCTTGTGCTGTAAAATCAAGAATTGACAAATGGGACCTCATAAAATTGCAAAGCATCTGTAAGGCAAAAGACACTGTCAACAAGACAAAAAGGCCACCAACAGATTGGGAAAAGATTTTTACCAATCCTAAATATGATAGAGGACTAATATCCTGTAAATTTTTTTAATACAGATGAGAAAAGTGTTTCGAAGTTCATATTCCTTGCTGAAAAACTGTTGACAAATGGTCGCTGCTGAAGGAGAAGGAATAGATTTTCTTCAGTGATATGGTCCATGGGAGGAGGCCAATTCTTCCATAGATGTCAGTAAACACAAGCACATAGAAGCAGCATTAGTTGGACTCAGTAGTTCATTTCAATTAAAAAGAGGGTAGGGAGTTAAAGAGTTAAAGAGGAACTTGTTGGAGGTTAGCTGGGCAGAGATGGGAGAGAGGGAGAGGGGAGGGAGAGGGGAGAGAAAGAGAGGAGAGAGAGAGAGAGAGAGAGAGAGAGAGAGAGAGAGAGAGAGAGAGAGAGAGAGAGATGCTTCAAATACATGATGTTTATATACTACATTCTCAATAAGTTCAAAATGTGTTTAAATAGCTTTTATGATTAAAAGAGCACTGCCTATCTTTCAAAATAATTTTAGTTGAAAAATAGATTAAGGTATATGACTCATAGCTATTAAGAGAAATGAAAAGAAACTATGCTCATACATACTGTGCTCTAGTGAAATCCAAAACAGACAGGTAGATAGATAGATAATAGATAGATAGATAGATAGATAGATAGATAGATAGATAGATAGATAGATAGATAGATAGATAGATATTTTCTTTTAAATAAACAAAATAAGCTGTAAAGTTACTGAGAAGTCTCAATACTTAAATAAAGCTAATAAGGAGCTACCTTGAATAATTCGTCCCCCCCACACACACACACAGCAATTTCACACAGTGCCAGCCTAGCCTTCTTGGGATGTTTCAGGGCAATGATAGAACATGTTGCAAAACTAGATGCATTGCACCTGGGAAATGAAATCAGATAGTGTCCTCTGGCCTCTACATGTACACATGTTCACAGTATACACATGTGTCCACATGAACATGCACAAGCAAAAATTAAAACAAAATGTTAGCATTTTGTAAAGTAAACTTAAATTTTAAAGTCTAAATATCCCTTAAATTATAATAATATTATAAATAATTAAACTGCCGAAAGAATCCTTGATCAATACTATTTTGCCACTGAAAGTCAGACAAGTAATATCCTCTTCATGATTTCATATAACTGATAAATTTGGCCCTCACTAAAACACAATTGCAAAAGTAGCCAGGATAGCTTCATTGTCACAAATGCTGTAAGAGTAATCATGATGCAAAATAATAGGTATTAAATAATAATATTTAATACCGTACCTAATATTGAGTGAATTGATGGCTTCTTCTATGAATATCAAGTTTCTAATATTAATGAAAGTATGCAAAGAGTGACTTTTTCCCTCACTCTGTTTGACAAAGGTTAAGGCAAAAAAGAAGTGGACATTTGCTGTGTGGTATTGCTTTTCTTTAGGAAAAGCACAACACTCATAAAAACCTGCATGCTAACTATGGATAGTAGGACAGACTCTTCGGTCTTCCATCTGACAGAATATGAGACCATCTATCTAGTATTCACTGAAATTCCTCCATTTCACTGTATTTTCTCCCTCCTCTCATTAAAAAATATTTTGTTAAAAATTTTCAAACAAATATATTATGAGTATATTAAGACACCCTATGCGAAAGTGATGTTGCTTATATAATAAAATCAACTTGTTAAAATTTTCTTGTAGTGTTTTTGGTGGGAATTTTTTTATTGTATTTTATGTGTCATATATGCCCTCTTGAAACAGATATCTCCATTTCTGTATGGTTGGGTAGATAAAATTTCTAAGAAGTGCAATGATCTGTCATGGGTCACACAGCAGTGAATACAGGCAGAGCAGGAATTCAAAATATCTTCCAATTTCAAGTCCCAAGTTGTTCTGTCCATGTTCCGCACCTATAAAAGGAGATCTTTTTGAAGGGCCAATATCAAAATTACTGACACTGAAATTTGCATTCCAAATCACCTTTCTGAAACAGAGGTTATATAGCAGAAGTGATGCATTCCAACTTTTGTCTACTGTTTGGCCAACGGATCTCCACAGTTTACACTATAATTATGAGTTAGTGCTATTTTAAAATCCTTGAAATGAAAAAAGTAAAGCATGTTCAGTATTTACATTTTCATTTTTATCGGTCTTACTCATTTTATTGTTATTCAATTTCACGTTACAATTTTATGATTTTTTTCACTTGCATGAATATTAACTAGAATAGGAAATGTGCTCAGTGATTCAAATGCATGGAGATTTTAAAATATTTGGGTAACAAACTCTAATTAAGGTGACAGTGATATGTTCTGAAAAGAAAAACAATCTTTCAGAGAAGTGGAAATTCCTGCCATGTCTTATGTTCCTTCAGACTGCACTGTACATAACGATCGCAAATAAAGAGCTTGGGAATCATTCCCTTCAAATCCACTGAGGTCATTAAAAACACCATGCTTGCACTGCATTTTGTTTATTTTTAGTGTACAAGATGATGTTTCTCCTCTCAGAGGGCCTGACTGATTTACTGGCTCTGGTGACTGATGATTATTTACTGTAAAGCGAGCACCTAAAAAGTCATCTCTTTTCTACACATTATTTTCTGCATTTTCCTAGTTTTATTCTGGACTACTTCAGTTCATAGTGAAAAAGACCAAGAATTGTATTTTGTTCTGCCATCTCATCATCTCTCAGCTGTCAAAATCTTTTTTACAGTTATCTTTATGATATATAAAGAAATATTTTTTGAAATAATTAATATTTGTTGGTATTTGGGTCAACTAGTAATTTTTAGAAATCTTCAACATGATGTTGACTAAAATTCAAATTGGCATTACCAACTTGGCTAGGATTATAGAATGTGAGAGCTAGTAGGGCTCTTTAAATTACTTTAATCCACACTATACTTAACAAATCGTTTAAGTAAGGGAGGACACAAGAAATAAAAAGTCTTACCTCACATCACAGAATGCTCTGGTAGCTGGTTTTAATTACACTCATGGTCATATCCTCTTGGCTTTTCTTTACACATCAATCTTTCTTCTTCAACTTTTATCACAGATATATTTAAATTGTGCCGGTTTCTCTCACATATATAACACCAAACTGTTAAAGATGTAGCTACACAGACTGTATTTCATGGTCTTTTAAACTTTCCAGTCACAACACTTGTTGCCAATATTACACAACAGATAGCCATACAATTATATACTTACAGCTTGTTTTCACATAATGGTGGAACTCAACAAAGTAGTACTTCTACTTTATACAAAAATGTCTACACTGCCCTCTGAAAACCCTATGATTATATATGGCCAAGGTTATAGATGCTGTAAAAAAATTACCTTCTAACATTAAAGGTATAATGAATGTCTCCAGGTTGTTTTCAAGATAGGCACACCATAGGAAGGTTGTATGGAAGGCTCAATTAATACTGAATACTTTTGAAAACTTTCACACTGAACAATTTTACACATACAGCAGAAGTTTCCTAATTTAGATTTATATTAATATAATTACAACATATTGTAATCAAATGCTTTCTGATTTTATTTCAGACCCACTCCACAAGATGGAACCCATACTTTACTACTGGAGCTAAGCACCTGTAGTTACATAAGTAATAGGCCCTAGAAGAGAACCCAGTATTAATATTCTGCTAAGTTGGCATAGTATAAATCCAATGTTGATACTGATGGATTGGCCCAACTTTCAATTCTAATCATAAAAGCTTCTTTTTGTAGTGAATGGCAATTAAGACAGGAAAACATAATTGGTCAAGCTGCACAGAATAAGTGATTGTACAACACTCAGCTCCAAATTGCACATATGTAAGACTCCCCCACCATTCATGGATCAGGGATGATTGAGGAAAGAAGGCCAAATTACTATAACAGATTGAGGCAATAGGTGACTATAGGAAATTATTGTTTTCAGGATATAGCAAGATCAAGATAGTCAGAAATCAAAACTTAGAGTGTAGAGGTAGTCACAAAACTCTAACTACTAGCTGAGAAACTATTGGCAAATGATGATTGTCAGGAGAAAGTTATCTTTCTTTCAGAATAAGGCCTATGACTGGCTACCTATTTAGCAGATTCTCTTACACTCATGTTCATACTGGCAGCACTTAGTGGACTCAATGAGCTTAAGAGAGAGAAAGTCAAGAAATTGGAAGTGAATAGTTGTAGCTGGCAGAAAATACACAAGGAAAGAATGGCAATAGACTTGATGAAAACACATCATACAAATGTATGAAACTTTTGAACACTGAAAATTTTAAAACATACAATTTAATGTTAAAATATGAATGCATCATTTTCTTATCATTTAAAGAAGACTTTGGCACTTTTTGTATAATGAACAATTTTAAAGTAAAATTAACTAATTCAGGGAATGCATTTAAGTTGAAGTTTGTTCAGTTCAACAGCCATTACCATGGTCCCCTGGGAGATGTTGAGTTTCGAACTATGAACACCATCCTGAGATCAAATGTCAGCACTGCAAGCTTAATTGATAGCAATAAGCTAGTCATCATGTACATGAACTTTCACTGTGCAGGTGTAAAGTGTCCTTGTAAAATGGGACATAATTAAATACGGACCAGAAAGCTTTTACATATTACCAACAAGTTTTTCAACAAACAAAGAAAATTCTATAAATTTCCCCATGTTACCAGCACCGAACTAACAAAATATAGTTTCTGTTGAAAACTAGAGAGAAAAGAAGTGACCATTCTCAATTTGGAAGTCAGATGTTAGTTATTTAGGATTTACACAACTATTCTGTAAATCCATGCCCATCTCATTTTAAGGAGCATAGGAATCACCTAAGGACTATGATAAAAATATATCAAGACTCTGTATTAGAAACTATGGTCCCAAATATAGTTGTGCTTCTAGCCTATGAGTCATACTCTAAGAATCAGGGCTACAGTCTAGACAGTCCCAATCAGATTGTTACAGCAATATGCTGAGAATGGAATGCCATAGCTGAGGATATTTGTGTCCAAATCCCTAAGGGTAGCTGGACAAGACCTATGCCAGGTGTCTCATGCAAAAAAAAAAAAAGAAAAAAAGAAAAGAAAAGAAAAAAGAAGAAAAAAATGCTCAGTATTTGTGCAAATGATTTCATTTTCTGTGTGAGCCAGGTTAGAAATAAGGCTTAGAGGCACACTGCTGAAGAATAATTTAAGTTTATGATAATTATCATAATAACCATAATATTTACTCTTAATATTAGTGATAGTGATCATATATTTATATGCTACATATATTTATATGCTATGTGGGAAATATAGGGACTTACTCATGTAAATCTTGCAACAATCCTCAAATATAGACTGTCTGCATAGGTATCTACCAAGGGATTGACCCTATTTCTATGGATTTGTTCTTTAAATAATATTCATATACTGGTAAGTGCCAATCCTATCTGCAGTTTTACACTGAAATCTAGATGTGCTTTTCAGTTGCCCATTTGCATGGAAAAATCTATAATGCATTCTCAGCATAATATCTGCTCATATCCAAAGTATATTCTATCCACTTACACCAGTAAGAAATCCAGAAGTGTTTTGCTTTATTGTCCACCATACATACTACACATGTAATCCATTAGGAAATAATGTCAGCTAAATTTTCAAAATAACTTTATCAATCAACTTTTCTCAATCTCCCCTGACAACATCACCTCTTGCTTACAACAGTGGAAGATCAGCTAACTGATCTCTGTGCTCTTCTCTTCAAGCATCTTTAGTAGCCTGGAAGAAGGCTGCATGTTTCCTAGTAGCAGCTGGTGAGGCCAAACAGAGCCAGATAATAATAGCAAACTCTTAGAATGTACTACTGTGTTGCGGACAACTTGCTAAGCATATAAGTAGCATATTTAGAACTTACAATAATCCTGTGAGCCACTTTCTATTCTTATCTCCATTTTACAGAGGATAATACTAAAGGATAGAGAAATCACATAAGGTTTCAAGTTCTTTCAACTATTCAATGGTGGAAGCACATTCAAATTAAGGTGGCCTGATATATTATTTAATCCTTTCCATAGCTTCTGAAGAAAGGTGTGTGCCCCATTAAATACTGGATATGCTATGACTTGAAGGTCAAGCAATGAAGCATTTAAATAAACATATGTACTAAGTCAATTATATTGTTATTTTGTCTATCAATAATCAAAGACAGGAAATTATTTTTTTACAATTAAATTTGCCACTTGAATGAATTGACCCACATTAATAAGCTGTTTAAGCAGACAGTCAACTTACCTTGAGAACTCTTAAAAACTGTTACTCTATTCCCACATCGTCATGAGGCTGCCTCTAAGAAAGTACTACTGCTTTCTATAAAGAACATTCATCTGGTGCTGCCCAGACATTTGGAGCATTATGTACTTTCCTTCATGTTTACTTCTAATGCTAATATAAAGTATAAATCTGAGTATCAATCTCCTTCATGTATATAAAGCATTTCCTTTGTTACTAAATAAACGTTGCATATAATTTGATACGTCTCTGGCTATAATCAGTCAATGGCCTATACTAGTGAGCAAGATCTATTCATGCTGATCATGTCCCTCTAAAGTGTTAACAGGGACATTACATTGTAGAGAAGGCACACATTCCCAGTGTAGTTTTTCATGCAAACCCTCTAGCACTGCCCATTCTATGTTGAAATGGTCTGTTGGTTTGTCCATTTTTGGTACAGCATAAAAATTTTTCCCAGGATAAGAATCATATTATTTTCCAGCTTTGTATCTAACTCTTATACAATGCCTAGAAAATAGAGAGCTTTTAGTCAGTAATTATTGGATAACTGAAGTAGCACTGGCATCACTGACCACGTCCTTCTAAAACAGATTTTAAATTAGCATCTTAGAGAACTATTCTTGTTTGGTTTCTCTTGTACAATTTTTTATTACAAATTTTTAAACTTACAAAGCTCTTCATATAGCTACTTGATGACTTCAAATACTCCAATAAATTTAAATGTCATATTCATATCGAAGGTTCTAAAATGTTCATCTTTAGCCTACACCTGTTATTTGAACTTAAGATACATATAGTCAACTACTTATCCTACATCTCCATTTGGGTGCCTGTATTCTCACATAGTATGTTCACTGTTAAAATTTTGGGGTTTCTTTCCAAGACTTCTACTCCAAAACTCTTCCCTGTTTAGAAGATAAAAACAATTCCCATTTTTATCATTTTTCACCAGATGCACCCCTTCCATCCAAATTTAGGCCACCATCTATCCCCTGTCTCAATTATTGCCAAACGCTCCTAACTCATTTTCCTGATTCAACCTGTGATCTCCCACAAATAGCCTCTACGCAGCAGCCACTGTGATCCTTTCAAACCTAAAGCAAATAATGTCATTTCTCTGTTCAAAGCCATCTCATTCTTTCCAAGCACACTTAGAACTAAATCCAATTTCTGAACAATTTTGGACAAGCTCTGTGTAGCCTGAGTGGCCTCAACATATCTGACCTCAGCTGCAGATGGCCACTCTTTATTAGTTTGGCTCCACTGTCCTTCTACTCTTTGGAGATCATGCCAAACATATGATATATATTTATATCTGTGTATGTGTGTATGTTTGTATGTATGTATGTATTAGGGATTATGTGTTGTTATATATTTGCTCCCTCTTATCTTTGATTTCTTCCTGGTTCTTAGGTCCATGACAGCAATGACCTCCTTTATTTCTGATATCAAGAGTAGTCTGTGAGACAGAATAGATACCTAGCAAACTTGAAGAAATGAATTAAGTGGCAGATTATAGAAAATAAATGAAAAAATATAACATTATTTCAACTTGAAAGAAATCACAAATTTTTAAAACCTTTCAGTTCAAAATGCAAAACTTATCTAACTTAGAAACAAACTAGGATGTTGTCTGCAGTGTGTATTTTATTTCCCTACTGATTAATATATGTAAAGGATGTGGAATGTGCACAATAAATGTCGAATGAGGGAGCATAATTATTAGGAACGAAATGCCTAGCTATTTCATTTGTATGCCCTGGGTTGTCGTGAGGCCTGCTTGTTAAAGGTAATTGTAAAACACTTTACAGTTGTTGTCCACTAGGGCCATGCATGGTAGCAGTGGGGTTTCTATTTGATGAAGTAGTGTCTAGCACTGTCATTAATCTAGTGGTCTGATTTGTCTACAAGGACTCCTTCATATGGCTTTTTCTCCTTTTGAGAAAATTATCTTGTTTTCCTCTGAATAATAAAGAGTAGGGTGAAGTACTAAAGGAGAAATCACAACACTGTTAAAGGGTTAAGTCCTACAAAACTTTACATGTATGCTAAATGAGAGTAATCTGTAAATGATGCCGAACAGTAAAAAATGGTATAAAATGCAAATGAACTGACAGTTGAATTCATGAAATTCAGATATTATATTAAAAAAATCCTTTAAAATTAGGTTTGTATAAAAGCAAGTTCAAGAATACAGACAAATTTATTATGTGTATTATTACTATTTTGTTTTATTCCTTAAATATTATTTTTAATCTTTGTTTTATAAGTTGAAACTTACAATAAAATCTACTTGGCTAAACAAAAGAGAAAAAAATGACTGTTTCTTGCTGTCTGTTTTTTTTTTTTTTCATCAAATGTCTTTTCTGTATCTCTTGAAAAGGATTCTGTGGTTTATCATTCAGTTTATTTATTTCCTTGTAAAATTATTTGCCTTTTACTTTTCATCCTGTGTACATGTACAGATGTGTGTTATGTGTGGATTCATACATATACGAAATGAAGGTGCATGCAAGGGCCAAGGGAGGGTGTTGAATCTGCTGGTACTAGACATAAAGAAGTTGTGAACTTCCAAATACAGGTTCTGTGAATAGAACTTGTGTCCTCTACAAAAGCGGTATGCACACTTAATCACTGAGCCATCTCTTCAGGAATAAAAACATATTTATAGTATGTGTTGAATCAACCTGGCATCTGTGGGATGAAACCCACTAACTATTACACTATGACATATGATTCCCTTAATATGTTCTTGAGACTGGTTTAGAAAGGTTTTATTGAAAGTATTTTTAGCTTCGTTCAACGGGGAAATAAGTCTGATGTGTTCATCTTTTTTGTTACATATGTACTGAAATTTGCTATGAGGGCTTCACAGAAGATACTTTATGGTGTTCTTTCAATTTCTATTTTAAGGAACAAATTGAAAAGTGTTGTTATTAGATTATATTTCATCAGCAAATCCTTCTAGTCCTGGTCTTATCTTTGTATGTAGTTATTATTTCAATCTCATTGCTTGTTATGATGGTGTTTCAATTTATTTATATCTTCAAGTTTTAATTTTGATATGCAGGTGTGTTTAGAAATTTTCTACTTCTTCAAGGTTTTGAGATATTTCGTTTGAGTATGAGTTTTCAAAGTATTTTATAAGTATCTTTTAGTCTATTTGAACAACTCATATTTTGTTTGTAATTTTAGTCACCTAGATGTCATCTTTCACTTGGATAAGTGTTTGTCAGTATTGTTTAATTTCTCCAAGAAACAGAACCTTGCTTGATTGATCCTATGTATTGCTATATCTGCCTTAATATTTACAATTCCTTGCTTCCTTCTGGGATTGGGAATGGTTACTTAATATTTTAATGCCTAAAACTGCATCATTTGTTTACTTATTTGAGCTTCCTTTGATTGTATTTACAATGTGGACTAGCATAGCCATCAACTACCCTTTAGTGTGGATTTCTACTTTTATTCCACTGTAGTATGGTATGCCACAAAGAATTATCTTTTCCTGTATTTGTCAGAACTTCACTTATAGCCTAGGATATATTTGTTTTGTTTCATATGTGTCTTTAGTGTGCCTTCACTAGGAATTATTTTTCCTAGAGTTATTTGGGGAAGGCATAGAGTAGGGCCCTAGTAATTTATCAACAATTTTGTTATTTTTTTCTTTCTGCTTCTTTATTTTTTAATTTTCAGCCATAACAGACAGTTGTGTGTTCCATTTGCATCTCCATTTCAGTTTTGGAGGGAAAAACATTGGGGTACTGTTTGGTAAGATGCCATTTATATTTTATTTTTAGAGCAAAAGGCATCATCATTTAACTATTTAAAAATGAATGATTGAAGAAAGGAAACAACAATGGATATTATATGAATAAGAAGATAAGTATATATGTTAGGTATGCGATGGGTTGTAGAAAGAATACTATAAACATAGAAGTGTACAAGTACAGAAGTAAGATTTATGAATATTACCCTAGTTTTTTTCTTTTGCTATAACAAAACACCATTAGCAGGGAAACTTGCAAAATATGGAGAACAAGACAGCAAGGAAGCAAGCATGGTGCTAAAGCAGAATCCCAGAGCTTATATCTGATACAAAAGTACAACCACAAAGAAGAGTCAATTGGAGTGGCATGGATTTTTGAAACCTCAGCACTCACCCCCTGTGACACAACTCCTCAAACCAGTTCACACCTCCTAATACTTCCAAGATAGTTTCAGCCTTTGTGGACCAAGTGTCTAAACTATGGAGGTCATTATCATTCAAAACACCACAAATGTGTAGACAAGAATAGTTATGTAGTTTGTTTCTTTTCTTATAAAATGAATATTAAGACACTATAGCTTAGCAATGAATTTTAAAAGGTAAGTAGTAATAAACTATATAATTAAAAAATGATATTATGGGTCTCATTAATAGCTCAATGGGTAAAGCACAGAGACTTGAATTCAGATTCTTCATACCCAGGTTAAAGCAAGGAGTGACAGTATGTGCCTATAACCTCAGAGTTCAGTTGGTGAAGACAGACAAATCCCAGAGACTTATTTATTTGTTAACCTTTACCTCTGTCCTCTTAGGGCAAGTATACAACACATACACACACACACACACACACACACACACACACACACAGACACTGGGGTGGGGGTGGGGAACGAAGGGAGGGGAAGGAGAGAAGAAATTAAACTAATAAAAATATACTTAAACTTTCTTTTTAATTTTATAAAACTCAGTGAAGGGTGAATAGCCCAATCATGGACAAGCAAGTTTCTATTTCTTGTCTTGGTGTATTGGAAATAAATTCAAGGATGATGTGGAAAAAGCAGTGGTAATGTGTCACCTTTGTTAAATTACAAACTTTATTGGGAATACCTGTTCCACTAATATTTATAATATCCATTTTTAATTGACCCATTGTGCTAGTTTGTTTTCTGTTGCTGTGACAACATTCTGTGACAGCATGACAAAAGGAGCTTGGGAAGGAGAGGAAATAAATGGCCTATTTCAGCTTTCAATTTTCAGGTCACATTTTGTCACTGATGAAATTCAGAGCCGAAACTAAAAGCATCAAACTGGATGTAGGATCTGAAGTAGAGACCATGCAGAAGCATTGCTTACTGGCTTGCTCTCCATGGCCTGTTCAGCTTTCTTTCTTATATACCCCAGATCCACTCATCTATAGGTGGTACTGCCCACAGTGGACTAGGCACTCTTATTTCAAATATCTATTAAAAATGCCCCACAGACATAGGCACAGGCCAGTGTCGTAGAGGCATTTTCTTAATTGAGATTCCCTCTGCTAAGATAACTCTAGTTTAGGTCCAGTTGAGAAAAATCTAAACGGCAAAATCATACAATCATATTTACCTTTAATTGCCTAATACCGTATCCTTATTTGTTTAGGTATTTTATAAGAACAAATAGTTCCATTTATCCCATAGTTTATATCATTGTTTGTCTTCTAGAAATGAACTGTCAATATTTTATGTACTGTAATAAATTAGTTTTAGTCAAAAATAAAATATGTATTTAAAATGTTTCATCTGTTTTCCAACAATATCTCTACCTTTGTGAAGATGTGAGTTTCTCTACATTTTTTAATGAAATCAGTCTTTAAATTTTCCTCAAGGCATGTAATAAAAACATCAGAGAAATTCTATTTTTCCTTCAATGTGGAGAGTAAATTCATTGGATGTAGACTTTCAGGGTAGGAGCTATTTTTCTGTAAACATTTAACATTCTGATACATGTTCCTTACTATTATATTTCAAAGCCGAAGTTAGATATTATTTGTATACTTGTTCCTTTCTAAGCAAGAAAAGGAATGATTCTTATTTAATGCTTCTTTAACGCTTATTTTATTTTAAAACGTTTTTATTTCTGTCTTCTTTCAAGATTTCCTTTTGTTTAATATTTTGAAGATGGACTAGATGCTTAGATGCACTTTTTGTGGGAGAGGGGATATTTGTCATGCAGGATGTCTTCTGAGTTTTTCTTTCCTTTATTAATCTCTGGTTATATCATTTAAGTGAAAATTTCAACCATTATTCCTTCTAATATTTTTTTCTTTTTCCCTTCTCCTTTTCTTTCTGAGAGTCACATTTTGCAGACAATATAACTTTTCTAGTTATTCTTGGTTTTTATTTTCATTATATGTCTCCAATAATGAATTTTCCATATTTAAAATTACCTTTCTGGAAATCCCATCTTATCTGCTACATCTGAGGTAATTTTAGTATCTGTTCAATTTCTTTAAAGTATTGTTTCCTAATAGCATGTCACGCAATTTTTTGTTGAATGAGGACATGAAATTTCAGATAATATATTTGTAAACCTTGGAGAGGAGATATAGCACTCCACAGTTTTATATAAATCTCTTGTTTATCTGAGCATGGGCCTATGACCTTTGATCTTTGTAAATACTTCTTGATATTTCTTACACACAGGTGCTAACTGGTATACAATGGCTTTAAGGGACAACAATTGAGTGTTTTCTCCCCTTAGGTAGATTGAACTCTAGTAAAATTTCTTCCAAATATGACAGTGGTGAATTAGATTCTCCTGAGAGCAGGCATGGGTAAGAACACTATGTGCAATATTGTATTTCAAATTGACTCATGTTCTGGTGGCCAGAAAGGATTTCCTAACATTCATTCTGATGAGCTGGAACAACTCTTCGAGGTAGATATCACCAATGCATAGGACTCTACTTTTAATTGAGTAACTCAACTTTTATTTTCATTTACTCTCATACTAGTCCAGCAGTTTATCAGTTCCAGTTCAGATTATAGTTGTCACTACAACACACCAAATCATTTCAATATAATATTTATATCACCAGAAATCATTTAGCTCTAAATATACAGTTTTCAAAGCACGTTACTAATGCTAAATAATAGTTTCATTGTAGTATTTGCAAATGTAATTTTCAATTATTTAACTTGTCCTCCTATTAAAAGTTGTCTTTTAATTAACTAGCCTAAATTCCATCTTATATTGTTCAGTCTTGCTAAGGTTTGTCTACTTTCTACTGTGCTCCACTAAGAGCAATGGGAATCCTAAAAATGCTATCCTAGAGGTGCATAACCAAGATGGGTAAGAGACATGTGATTGCCACTTTCTGTGAAGGAATTAGAGAAACACATGTACATGAGGGATGGAAGAGCAACTTCATGCTTGTTTCCATAAAAACCAGACAACAGATGAATGGGGTTACATTAAAAAGCTTCAGTGGCAAAGGATGCAGACAATACCAGCACCAGTCAATCCAACTCGAACCATGCTGACGGGGCATATTTTCCATTGGTGTTTGCATGAAATGGATGCATTTTACTAAAAGAACATGGTCACATTATGTTTTATGAAATATTAAAACCGTAAGTAAAATATAACAAAGTTTTTTATTTTCTATACTTCTTATTTTTCTAATCCCTCAGTTAGAGCAACAGTATTTAACAGTGTATGGATTTTTTTGACCACAGTTCTTTTAAGTCCCATATCTCTGCTGCAGCCTTTTAAAGATATATGAAAGATAAAGTGAAAATCCCAGGAACTATACAGCAAAATGCTTCCCAGGTACCATTATCCCTACATAGCCTGCCATGTTGTATTCCCCTTTCTGAAGCCATCTGTGCTTATTTGTTCTAAGAGAGGGGATCAGAACAAATAGAGATAGCATATCTTGGTTTAACTGGAAGTATTCAATGTATAATTTCTTGATATAAATATAAATTGAAGGCAAAGCAGTTTAATTTTCTAAAAAAAAATGAGAAAATATTTTAGAAGTTTAGAGGACTATTAAAACCCAATATAAATCCATATCCTCTGTGCTTGCTTGAATTTTAATTTGTAAAATAAGAAGTCTGAACTAGATGACCCCTACTATCTTTCTAATCTAGGTTTGGCAGTCTAGGATTCTAAATGCATTCTAGAAATAGAATAAGAAATGGTTCCAAAGCACTTAGTATACACTTTGAGTCTTCACATCATTGCATTAAATCTCCAAAGGCACGACTTGACCTTGTGTTTCAGTAGCTAAGACTTTTCTACTGCACAGACAATCCATTTAGCATACATAAATGTAAATTTAATTTTTACAGGTAAATCTAGCCTCAGTCAAATTATAATATTTGTAGTTAAATAACAGGACTATCAGTACAATTGTTAAAGTTTCAACTTATCCAAATGAAAGGAAATCCCAACTTTCTCATTTCTTAAATGTGTGAAATATGGAAGTAACATGACTTCAGATCTTTTATCTCTAAAATGAGATTATTCATCATTCTCAGAATGTTGACATGAATATTTCACAAGTAAATTTTAGCAATGCACTAAGTAGCAGATCCATAAAAGATGAACATTCAGCAATGGCATCTAACAATAAACTTTTTTCTATAAAAATTCATATAATCAACACCACTAGCCTTTACTTAAAATAAAAAAGAATAGTCAGTCAGAATAAAGATTCATAATTTCTGTTGTCTGAATTAAAGTATTTTTTGTCCTAGTAGGTATACATCCTTAAGCAGATTACTTAATGTCTCTATGCCTCGGTTTCCTAAATTGCAAAGAGAAAATTATAATAACACTTAACTCAGAAGACTATTGTAAATATAAAATGAGGTAAACTACTGCAAAATACTTACACTTGTACTTCACAGTCAACAGACTTTCAAAATTATTGTTTACATCTAAAAATAGTTTGCAATTTCTGACCACCTGATAGTGGAAAATCAAGTTAGGGGAGTCAATATTGAAAGGAACATGATTTCCTTGTGAACTGTCTTGATGTTCTCACATCAGCCACTTGTACTCTCACTTTGTCAGCTATGTAAATACTTTAAATGATTTAAATTACTCCAGTGAATACAAGACAGCTGCTTTAGTTGGAAAGCATTTTCATCATCAGGCCTGCTTTTACTACAAAACCTGGCAAACTTTAGGTACCAAAACACTGGAGGATATGATTTGAATCTCTCAAGTTTTACAAAGTTCAGAATCTCAGCCAAAAGCCTTTCCCACCAGCTTCAAACTTGGTGATTGCAGAAGATGGAAAATTTCCATCTAGATCAACAAGTGAATTGTAAAATCACAAACTTATCTGAAAATGTAAATTAGAGTCTCAAAATTTACGGCTGGGAATGTCTCCATAGGAAAGCAGTGCATATAAGCTGAGGATATGGCTCATTATTAAGAGGACTTACTGCCTTCCCCAAGCTTCTAGCACTCACAACATAAACCATTTATACTAATTATAATTCCAATTACAGGGAATAGGAATATAATACCTTGTCTGGTCTCCTTGATCACAATGCATGCACATGGTACAGTAGATACATGCAGGCAAACAATTATACATATGAAATAAATATGTCTTAAAAAGCAATGTACATACCAGAAATGTGTCTCAGTGTATAAAGTCTGAAATACCAAATTCAGTGTTGGAGTGCCCCAGGAAATAAAAGAACCAACTACCAAAAGTTGACCTTTGACTTCTACATGTGTGGGCTTGAAAAATAAATAACAAAAGAAAAAATTAAGGAAAAAGAAAAGAAAGAAAATAAATAAAAAATCAATAGATAGATAGACAGACAGAGAGATAGATATTAGAAAGGAAGAAAAGTAGCAATAGCTATACTGTAAACATAAAGCCACTTAAAGTTACAACTGATGATAACTTAGTCTTCGAAGTGGATGCTCACAGCCAGCTATTGGATGGAACACAGGGTCCCTAATGGAGGAGCTAGAGAAAGTACCCAAGGACCTGAAGGGGGCTGCAACCCTGTAGGTGGAACAACAATATGAACTAACCAGTACCCCCCTGAGTTTGTGTCTCTAGCTGCATATGTAGCAGAAGATGGCCTAATCGGCCATCACTGGGAAGAGAGGCCCCTTGGTCTTGCAAACTTTATATGACCCAGCACAAGGCAAGGCCTGGGCCAAGTAGTGGGGTAGGGGAGCAGAGGTGTGGGGGAGGGGTATAGGAAACTTTCGGGATAGTATTTGAAATGTAAATAAAGAAAATAATAATAATAAAAAAAAGAAAGCAAACTACAGATTTGGTAAGACTATAAATGTCTTTAGTAAATGCATTATGAGAAATGTATTTTAAGAAAGTATTTATTAAATTTACTTTTCATTTATTATGTGTATGAGTGTTTTGTATACATTTATGTCTGCATACCACATGCCTAGTGGCTACACAGGCTAGAAGAGAGCTTTGGATCACCCTGAGCCGAGATTTTGAACAGTTATGAGACACCACATGGAAGTGCTTGGAACTGAATGCAGGTAGTTGAGAATATCAGCAAGTACCCTTAACTAGTGAAGGTAAATAATATTTCCAGCTTCATAAATGAAAATTTACCATATTATTTGAAAATTCACTGACCATAGTTCATGTGTTTTATATTACAATGGACCTACTCATTTTCAGAAACCAAACTAAATTTATTATTTTCCTATTTATAAAAATAAACATCTTTATCAGTAGAAAAATAAACAATATATTTAAGGAAATATTTGAAATAACGACTACTATTTCTCCAGAGATTTTAGCATAATTGAAAACTTTTAATGGGCAAAAAACTACACAATCATGCATGTAGTATTTTGACACTGTCAGCATTTAAGGATGGATGCACAAAAGAGAAATGGAAATAACAGATCTAAGTGACCTGGAATAAAAATACATTTTTCCATTGAATTCTGTCAACAATTGTCATGACTTGGAAGTAAAACCAAATCCTATCAGCTTTTTCTTCTAACCCTGGTTCAGCCTTAGGCCTCACCATTACAGCATTGCTTGTAGAATTTAGAGGTGCTGAGTGTGAGCAGAAAATATATGGCTTATGTGTCTCTACTATCTTAGTAAAGGTTTCTATACATGGAAGCTATGTACTGGTGCAGTCTCAGTTCCCTTCCCCACACCATTGAGCTATGGCTGTACAACTTCCCTAAATCACATAAGAATATTTTAAGTATACTAGGGACTACCAAAATATAAGATAATTCTCTTTCCTGGCCTTTGAATATATTTATACTTATCTCAGTAACACTTTCATCCCTTGACAAATTAATATTAGCAGTTTCCATAATTACTTCCTTTGAGTTATTTTATTTCCTTTAAAGTACATAAGAAATCCCAGTCTCTGCTCACCTATCCATTCGCATTGCATCTGTCCTTTCAGGTTCAAGGATCTCTTTATCTAAATTTCCTCTAGATCTCCTTGTGAGCTTCTGAATCTCTATAAGGACGTATAAGAAAAGCATCCTACAATGATGTCATGAAATTTGCATAATGATCCCATCACTCCTGAAGTATCAATCAGGTCATGTGCTTTGCTTGTGCTGAAAAGTTTGGCATATTATCAGCACTGATATCAGCTTCCCTGGAAGTATGATGATATGCACAGTCACTAATACTCATTATTTTGAGAAAGTCAATTGCTTTGTTACTGAGACATAAAAGCTACCTTATATGTTTATAATTAACCCATTCTCTTTGACTACATCCATAGAACAGACTGCTTTCAGCATTACTCATATAACTAAGAAATATCCCAAGACGACTATGGTGCTTCCATTTTCATGCACAAAATCTCACCACATTCCAAAAAGGAATAGTCTGTATATAGTATGTTGTTCATATACACTTGAAATTGAAAAAAAGATTCACCAGAGAAGTTGAACACACCCTTTCTTTCCTCAACTTCAACTTTCCAATCTGTAGAAATAAAGAGAAGAAAGAAAGAAAGAAAGAAAGAAAGAAAGAAAGAAAGAAAGAAAGAAAGAAAGAAAGAAAGAAAGAAAGAAAGAAAGAAAGAAAGAAAGAAAGAAAGAAAGAAAGAAAGAAAGAAAGAAAGAAAGAAAAGAAAAGAAAGAAAGGAAAGAAAGAAAGAAAAGAATGAAGAAGGAAGAAGAAGATTGTGAAGGTTAAGTAAGATATAATGTAAGATGTTTATTATAATGCACTACTCTATCTAAGGTAGATATCTAACAAATAATAACATTATTAACATTATCACATATCAGTGATGAAATATATCAGGGAATTTTTGCAGTGATTAATGATGTATGTACTGATGATGTATGTACTGATGATGTATCAGTACGTCATCTTAAATTGTTTGAATAAAAATCTAACATGAAAAATTGGAAAATTAAATAGTAAATGTGAAAAATGGCAAATGGTTATTCCTATAAAATATTCATTTAAACTGGATACCTGAAATAAGATTGCTCCAAGTAAATATTAATATCAGTGTTAGTATTACCAAGAAAGAAGGTATAAAATTTAATGGTGGTTTCCATGGTATAAGGGTATGATTAAGAATTGCTATCTACAGCTAATACATTTTTACAGAATTGACCATATGAAGAATATATGATTATACATAGTACTTTATTAGTGCCTTCAATAGGTCATTTGCAAAAGATTTATGTATACTGTCAAAGTTGGAATGTTTTTCCCATTGTACTTGAAGTTCATAAACTGTAATTCACAAAGGCATTATATGCACAAACATTTCTAGTGATTAATCTTTTTAAATATTTAGAAAGTATTAAGAGGGATATTCTTATCTTCTGGATGGTCACATTCAGGCTATTTATTTTGAAAGTAATAAATTTTATTTACTTTTTAGGAGAACATATAATAGTCACTCTAGATCACTTTTAAAATGAGGTGAAGAATCTGATATTAAATGGTCACTGAAGGAGTATTCAAGAAGTGTTGAGTCTTCTAATCATGCTACTAGTTCTGATCAATAATTACATTTATGTGAAAGTGAATGTGTGATTAAATATATTTGCCTTTATTTAGTTAATTTGTACATGGAAAAATAAATCTATAGATAAATGGAAATAGTAAAATGGAATTTTCCAGAGATTATCACACAAAATCATTTTTTTCTTCAATGAACAATGCTTACCATGTAGATAAGAATCCTTTTTCTCACATTCAAGTGGCTACTTTGGACTACTCCAAGCAATATATTTTATGGCATGACTCATGTTAAAATAGAAGATAACATGAAGGTTGAGTGTCTGAGCCAGTTCTGAGATCATCCCATTCTTAGGCAATTTGGTCTTGTTGCAGAAACATGTTATAGCGGAGACATGAACTCACTGTTCCCTGTATGAACACCTATATTTCACATAATGCTTACTTTTTCAGTACTCAGTTTTGATATAAATGGCTAGACAAAAGAACCAAAGAATGTTACACTAGTGAGCATTCCAAACTCTTGATGCTGCACTTTTAAGAAAACACTGATTCTTGAAGATGTTCTTCTCACCAAAGAATACACAAGCTTGCTGAAGATTTATTGAGAAACAGACAATTGGATTTTGTGGTCCTTTAAAAAACGGCTGTTCAGTAGTACAAATCTGTTACACTAACAGAGTGATAAATGTAAAACTAGGTTTACCTTCTTCTCCAGACAATGATCATTAAGTCTATTGACATAATGCTTTCCAAAGCTGTGCTACTGAATTTTAAATTACGAGTGAAAAAACTTCAAAACATTTGGAATATGTACTGCTTCATGACACCTCACTATATTTTTATGATACTTAGCTTCTCTCTGAAGAATTTTATTCAATTCTTGGGTATCTGGTGTGCTTAATTTTTCTCTTGCCTCTTCAGTGAGGTTAAATAGACTTATTGTGATATATACATTTGACTGCTAATTAAAATTGGTGCATCTGGGCTGTGAGAAGCCATGTGGATTTCCCCTTCAGAATGAATTATTTCTTCAACTCTACTGGTAGCTGATGATAACTCAGATTTGAGTCACTGCATGTAATTTACCCTTCTGTATCCCAAATCATAACTCTTTCCATTGGAAATCCCAAATAAATTTAAGGACTCATATTGGAATATAATGTCACTATCTTTTTCAAGGATACCTCTTAAACATCATTGTAGCTCCATAGCAACTCGTAGACTCTACTAAAGTTTACATTATAGTGGAGTTTCTCTCTCTATTGAATCCTACTTTTCTACAACCCATATACATGTTATTCCTAAATAGATCCCCATCACATAAATCTTTGCCTTAGGTTTGGCTGTCTTAGTAGAATAGCTAGCAAAGTTCAAAGTGAGAGAAATTCTGATTGTGGAATTTCAAGTATCATATGAATGTATCAGATGAAGATAGTTTGTGTATGTTTTAAGGAGATAGTTTTGAAAGGCCACACTAGAAGAGAATTATGAATCTCTCATTTTCTTAGTTCTAAGAGAATAGATTACATTATTGAAAATATTTCACTAAGCAGAATTTGGGTGAGAAAAAAATTACAATATACCAATTAATGCCTGCCTAGGATATGAGATGATGTGAGACAGCACACATCACTTATCAGTTGAGTAGTAATTATTCATTACATGATATTTGATGGTGCATTATTTTGTTGCCTCTTCATATATTTTGGTGTTGAAGAAAATGTGCATAACATAAAATGAACTACTAACCTTTTGAAAGCTAATATTCACTAGAATTAAATACATTCTCCAAATTCACCTTTTAGTTGTGTTTGGCGCCATGATACTTCATCAGAACAAAAAACACCCTAAAGCCATTAAACAATCACTACCCATTCCATTTCTGCAACTTTCTGGCAACTATTATTCTGCATTTATTTTATGTGGATTTGTGTGTTTTAGATTGCATCTACTCTTAGAATTAAGCCCATTATCTTTATGAATGACCTCTATTATGTCTGAGTTTCTCTTACTTGAATAAGTCTTGCACCTGAAATCAATATAACTTTTCTAGCTCTACTGTGATTAGTATTATCATGCCATATATCTATCTCTAGATGTTTATATTTAGTCTGAACATGTTTTATATTAAACAGTTTTCTCACAGAAAATAGATATCTGTCACACAATAAATTTTTATATATTTAGAAAATTGGAATTCAACGTGATTGTTAGTGCTATTGAATGAACATCTACCATATAATGTACATTATTCTCTTCTAATCATTGTTATTTTTATTAAACTAATAAAATTTAGTTTAAAAATACAACTCAATATTGACATTTTTAAGTCATCAAAATAATTTATAATAGTTAAATGCCTCTTAAAACTACATGATACCTTCTCAAACTGAACGTAATATGCATTCAACCAGTTTTTAAAATCAATTTGGAATATTAAACATGATAGAAGTAGGAAAAAAAATCTCTTATGAAGTCCTCTATGAAAGGAAATTGTGACAAGTTCCTGATTAGACAGAAACAATTCCATCTCCAACGTAGAACACACAGCATAATTGTGGTTTCATAGAATGAATTGGGTAGTGTTCATTCTATTTCTCTTTTGTGGAACAATTTGAAGAGTATTGGTATTAGGTCATCTGTGAAGGTCTGATAGAATTTTGCACTAAACCAGTCTGGTCCTGGGCTTTTTTGGTGGGGAGATTTTTATAATTCTTTAGGTGTTAGCGGAATGTTTAGATGGTTTATCTGATCCTGATTTAACTTAAGTATTTGATATCTATCTAAAAAATTGTCCACTTTGTCCAGATATTCCAGTTTTGTTGAATATAGGCTGTTGTAGTAGGATCTGATGACTTTTTTAAAAAAAATTTACTTGGTTTCCATTGTTATATCTCCTGTTACATTTCTGATTTTATTAATTTGGATACAGTCTCTGTGCCCTCTGGTTAGTCTGGCTAAGTGTTTATCTATGTTGTTGATTTTCTCAAAGAACTACCTCCTGACTTCGTTGATTCTTTGTATAGTTTCTTTTGTTTCTATTTGGTGGAATTCAGCTCTGAGTTTGATTATTTTCTTACTTCTATTCCTGTTGTATATATTTTCCTCTTTTTGTTCTAGAGCTTTCAGGTGTGCTGTTAAGTTCCTATAGTATGCTCTTTCCAGGTTCTTTTAAGAGGCACTCAGAGATTTGAGTTTTACTCTTAGCACTGCTTTCATTGTGTCCCAAAAGTCTGGGTATGCTGAACCTTCATTTTGACTAAATTCTAAACTCCTTAATTTCTTTCTTT
Organism: Mus pahari; assembly: GCF_900095145.1. Classification (NCBI taxonomy): domain Eukaryota; kingdom Metazoa; phylum Chordata; class Mammalia; order Rodentia; family Muridae; genus Mus; species Mus pahari. The sequence goes on from NC_034613.1 coordinate 54,173,051, forward strand.
CTTTCTTCCTTGATCAAGTTATCATTGAGTAGGGTGCTTTCCAACTTCCATATGTATGTGGGCTTTCTTTTGTTTTTGTTGTTATTGAAGACCAGCCTTAGTCCTTGGTAATCTGATAGGATGCATGGGATTATTTCAGTTTTCTTGTATCTGTTGAGGCCTGTTTTGTGANTGATTATATGGTCAATCTTGGAGAATGTATCATGAGATGCTGAGAAGAAGGTATATTCTTTTGCTTTAGGATGAAATATTCTATAAATATCTGTTAGATGCATTTGATCCATAACTTCTCTTAGTTTCAATGTGTATGTTTAGTTGGTGTTTCCACTGATGAGAGTGGGACATTGAAGTCTCCCACTATTATTGTGTGAGGTGTTATATGTGCTTTGAGCTTTAGTAAAGTTTCTTTTATGAATGTGGGTGCCCTTGCATTTGGAGAGTAGATGTTCAGAATTGAGAGTTCTTCTTCATGCTTTTTTTCTTTGATGACTATGAAGTGTCCTTCCTTATCCTTTTTGATAAGTTTTGGTTGAAAGTTGATTTTTTTAAAATTTTAAATTAGAAGGGTTACTCCAGCATGTTTCTTGGAAAAATTTGCTTGGAAAATTGTTTTGCAGCCCTTTACTCTGGGGTAGTGTGTCTTTTTTACTCTGAGGTGTGTTTCCTGTGTGCAGCAAAATGCTATGTCCTGTTTATACACTCAGTCTGTTATTCTATGTTTTTTATTGGGAAATTGAGTTCATTGATAATAAGAGATATTAAAGAATAGTGATTGTTGCTTCCTGTTATTTTTTATGTTATTTTTATGTTTGCTTTGCTATCTTCTTTTGCGTTTGTTGAAAGAAGATTACTTTCTTGCTTTTTCTAGGGTGTATTTTCCCTCCTTTTATCTTATTCCCATCTTTTATCCTTTGTAGGGCTAGATTTGTGGAAAGATACTGTATAATTTTTTTTTTTTGTCAAATAATATCTTGGTTTCTCCACCTGTGGTAATTGAGAGTTTTGCTAGGTATAGTACCCTGGGATGGCATTTGTGTTCTCTTACAGTATGTATAATATCTGCCCAGGATCTTCTAGATTTCATAGTCTCTGGTAAGAAGTCATGTAATTCTGATAGGTCGGCCCTTATGTGTTACTTGATATTTTTCTCTTACTGCTTTTAATATTCTTTGTTTTGTGCATTTGTTGTTCTGACTATTTTGTAACAGGAGGAATTTCTTTTCTGATCCATTCTATTTGGAGTTCTATAGACTTCTTGTATGCTTATGGGCATCTCTTTCTTTAGGTTAGAGAAGTTTTCTTCTAAATTTTGTTGAAGATGTTTGCTGGCCCTTTAAGTTGGGAATCTTCACTCTCTTCTATACCTATTATCCTTAGGTGTGGTTTTCTCTTTGTGTCCTGGATTTTCTGGGTGTTTTGTGTTAGGAGCCTTTTTAATTTGCATTTTCTTTAACTGTTGTGTCAATGTTTTCTATGGTATCTTCTGCACCTGAGATTCTCTCTTCTATCTTTTGTATTCTGTTGGTGATGTTTCTATCTATGACTCCTGATCTTTTCCCTAGGTTTTCTATTGTTGTGGACCAGCCTCAGTCAGACCCCCTCAATTTGTGGGAGAAATCAGGGTTCTGGACAGGTGGGCAAAGATTTGGCGAGGAGGGAGTGACAGACAGACTCAAACACAAGGGAGTTTGTCAAACCACACATCAAACTTTTATACAGAAGAAAATAGGGAAGTTAGGTGACACATTGGCAAGGTACAATGAGGTTACCCGGATGCTTAATGACTCTTACACAAAACAGAGGAATGCAAACACAANGACNGGCAGGAACTGGGCAATAAAACAACTGAGACAAAGTCAGTTCTATCTAAGGTCAACTATATTCTTAGAAGCCAAGTGTGAGGTCTTTACACTCCTGGGGCAAGGGCTTTCACGCCCAAGTCATTGTTCTAATTAGGGAGTTCCGCTCTAGCTAACCTTCTCATGAATAATGCAATAATGAATAATACTCTAAAACCACAGCCCGATCTACTCTCTAAACCATTGTAAATTCCTGTATATGATTTGGCTTTTATTCTAAGTGATAGAGTGGGGGGAATTTCTACTAATAAGTAATGTACTCTGCCATACATAACTATAAGAATTCTAAACTTACTTTGCTAAGCTTGCCCTGAGATTTCTTACTCTATGTAGTAGATAGTAAAGCCTGATTTCTTTCACTATCTCCCTTACAATACTAGAGGCAATTCTGAATGTCACTGAATAGGCAACTTTCAATTCCCATGGTTGGATCAAAGACTACCTAGGGCATTGGTGAAGGCCAGGCAGCAAAGTTTGATTATGCTTAGGTATTTGGGAAGTCATTGCTTGGAGGCAACTATAATAAAACAATACTGAAAGAAAGTACAGAGATCCATTCACAAGGACAAGTTTGGAGCATTTGTTATACGGGATGCCATGGTTCCAGGAGACTAAGTTTCCATGAACTTTTTGCCTCGGGAAGGCGTCCAGGTTTCTAGTCCTGTCACATGTGTCACTACTGGAGTGGATGTAGCATTCTATCTCCAGGATTGTCTCCCTTTGTGGTTCCTTTATTGTTTCTATTTCCATTTTTAGATCCTGGATGGCTTTGTTCAACTCCTTCACCTGTATCTTTATGTTTTCCTGTAATTCTTTACGGGATTTTTGTGTTTCCTCTTTAGGGTCTTCTACCTATTTACCTGTATTTCTTTAAGGGGGTTATTTATATTGTTCTTAAAGTCCTCTATCATCATCATGAGATGTGATTTTAAATCAGAGTCTTACTTTTCTGGTGTGTTGTGGTATCCAGGGCTTGCAGTGGTGGGAGGACTGGGTTCTGATGACTCAAGTAACCTTGGTTCCTATTGCTTATATTCTTGCCCTTGCCTTTTGCCATCTGGTTATCTCTGGTGTTAGATGTTCTTGTTGTCCCTGACTATGACTTGTCTGTCTAGCAAGCCTATGTGTCAGTACTCTTGGGAGACCAGTTCTGTCCTGGAGGAATTTGGGTATGGAGAACTGTGGCACAGGGTCACCTCCAAGGTACAGATTGAAACTGAAATGATCCTGTACCCTGCTTATCCTTGGTTCCTGTGTCATGATGTCTCTGGCCAGGTCCCTATTGGGCCAGAAATTTTAGCAGAAGTACTAATGGGAGACCAGCTCTCTCTCTCTCTCTCTCTCTCTCTCTCTCTCTCTCTCTCTCTCTCTCTCTCTCTCATCTTTCTCTCTCTCTGTCTCTCTCTTTGGTATTTGGCTATGGAACATTGTGACATAGGATCAGCTCTAGGCATAGATGGAAATTGGAAGGATCCTGTCCCTAATTATTGTTCTTAATCTCATGTTTTAATCAACAGATAATAGTTGCACAACTTAATAAAATGCAGTGTAATATTTCAGCCATTTATATTCTACGTGCCAGTCAATTCAATATAATCAGAACACCAGAATTTAATCCTGAAACATTCTTGTGATTTGATAAGTATATACAGGTTTACCAGCCTCTTTCTATTCCCACTTCCACTATGCTACCGGAGCTCCTATGAAGAATAGACTACTGTTAAACATAGACAAGCAGGTTTCTCTATTTAGGACATATATTGTTCTTTGGATATATACCTAAGAAATCTTGTGATGCTCAATCTTGATTGTCAACTTAACTTCCTGGAATCAACTAACACCCAAATTGGAGTGCTCTTGGTGCTGCTTCAAGGATATTGGCAAGCACTTGGCATTGGGCTAAAATAAGGAAGTAAACTCAAGATCTTGATTATCTTGATAAGTCCCTGAATATTATGGGACCTTTGTTTATGCCTTGTTTGTTCCTTGACTACTTTTTCCTTGACCTGAAACTGACCCTATTCTTTGCATCTATCCAGAATGATATAAAAGCAAACAGTGAAAAATTAAAGCTGCTTCAGCACTTGTTGGAGTCATGTTATAATGTTGTCTAATTGTCTTTTTTTTTCTTTTTAATCCTCCCTCCCTCCCTTGAGACCCTGTTGGCTGACTGGGCTGGCTTGCTCAACCCAAGCATCTCGGAAGACTTGTGAAGGATTTTTCTTGATCAGATCATTAGAGGTAAAAAGACTCATCACAAATCTGAACAATTTAAGGCCATAAGACCCATCTCTAGGCCAGACTTTCTGATGGTAGATTATATAAAAGAATGCAAAAGAATTATTAATTTATTTATTTTACTTTAGCTTGTTTTCCCTCACTCAGTTATCTTGCTGCTGAGGTGCTTTAACTGGTATCAGAACATAGTTCTTAAGCATTTCAGTGTAAACTAAAGACGAAATGGGACATCTGGTCTCATGACTGAACCAGTACCAGAATCTTGGCCTTTCAGATAGGAAGAAGCATGTGTGTGTGTGTGTGTGTGTGTGTGTGTGTGTGTGTGTGTGTGTGTGTGTGTGTGTGTGTGTGTTGTATGTTGTGTGTTATGTTTGTTCCTTCTATTATTTCCATTCCTATGAAGAAATGTGATCAGTACAGTGGTATATCTGTAGCATACACTTGATCTATTTTATCTTTTTGAAGTCAGGTTCTTATTGTGTCATCCTGCCTGCATGAAATCAACTATGCAGACTAATCTAGCTTCAAACACACAGGGATCTGTGCACTTTACCTCCCAAGAGTTTAGGGGGGAAAGTCATATTCCTCCATGCCTTTTTTTTTTTTTTTGCTAGCCTTAATTAAAGTTTGTTTATTAAAAATTTCATATACGCACATAATGTGTCATGATTATATTCACCCCTCCTCAGTCCATCCAACTTACCCTAGGAGCACCATCACATCTTCTGACCTACATACCTTTTTCTTATAGTTATTTTGTATTTATCCAAATGAATTTAAAGTGTTGCTTATAAGCAAATGTTTATGAGGCCATCCACTGGTGCATGGATAACCTACCACTGGCCATACTTCTAAAGAAAAGTGACTCTCTGGTGTAGAAATTGTGTAATCCTGACCTGGGGTTTCAATTCTGCCTTTTACTATTTAGTTCCCAGATAAAAGGCACACACAACAAAGATGTTTACAATAAGCTTAAAAGGGACAAAAGCTGGGCAGATATCTACACTCTATGCTATTAGAATTTGCTTTCCTATGTATAACCCCATGTTAGTACTAACTATGTTTCATCTGGGCTGTTGTTAACTCTGATAGCCATCTGTTAGGGCCATGATTTCTTGACTCCATGGCATCTTCTTCCTCTTCCTTTACCTTCTTTTCCTAATGGCTCGCCTCTGACAACAAGCTTGGGAGACCAAAACCTATGGCTCTTCTGCACAGATATTGGCTGCTGGCATTTTTATTTAGCATTCAGAAATAATTTGAGGACAAGGTCACTTGGGTCTAAGTGCAGTCTTCTGGTTTGGGGGGTCCGCATTTAGCATTACAATAGACAGCAAAACCAACCTCAAAAACTCTTTTTCCCCAACAGTCATTAACTTCCAATAGCTTCTTAGCTAGAGGTGATGGAGGCAATGAAATATATGTGACAGACTAAACTAGTAAGGACCTTATGGTGTTGCAGTCCAAATAAGAAAATGTAAGAAGGAGTACTTGCAATATAAAAGAACAGATGGACAATACCGTGAGCTAAAAGTTTAAGCAGGACAGAACCAAGAAACAAATGAATAAGGGTGGATTAAACAAAACCAAGGATGCACAAAGAAGCCTTATGAAATCATTCTAGATTGTGAGTTAATTTAATTATTTTAGGAGTTTGAACAGACATACCTCACATTAGAGAATAATACTGCTCCTAGAAGACATGGGTTATTAAACGAAAATTCCAGTACCAGACACAGTTTTCCTCTCTATGCATGTTTTATGTGAAACAACTTGTGTATATTTAAGATAGTCAATTTAAAATGAATGTCTATAAATATAATACTTACATTTCCTTAATGGAAGTTTGAATTAATTTATATTTTCTTGTTAATATTTCTTCTTTGTGTATCATATTTTTTCTTAAAGATAGATATTTTGAACTATCTTGCTGCATCTGTAGAAATCAAACTTCCTCTATGCATTTTATTTTCTTGTCTTTAATATATTGTTATTTTGAGTATTTAATTAATTCTAAAACTATATTCTTTTAAAAATAGGCATCTTTAATATGTGGCCACTGAGCCTATTTTCTTTTTCTTAGTAGTAAAATGATGACTTGATCTTAAGTGCCTGGAAACAACAATGATTTTAAAATGGAAGAAAATATATCAAAAAATTAGGTTTGCATTGTGACCCCAAATCACAACTCAACCAAAGAGTTTACAATTTTAGCTTTCCTTGCTATTTACCTGAAGACTAAGTCCAACCAGACTGAAAATTGTGTGTCTTCTAAGTTATTTTCTGATCCTATATTTCACACAGAGCATGTATATGACTTTTGCTTAATTCTCAAGTTTATATATACCTGTTTGTAATGCTTTCCTTCACAGATACTTCATTTGTGTTTTTCTCAAGCATGGATATTTGTTTGCTGTGGTACCTTTCAATATTTTCCCTTCCAATGTTTTCAGGAAACGCCACCTAGTTAAACAAACAAACAAACAAACAAACAAGAAAAACCTTGGTCCCTGTACATGTTTTAACTTGAGCAAAACAAAGAAAGCCTTCTGGCAGGTTTTCTAGTGGTTGCTGTACAAAAGGAATTCCAACTACTAAATGCTGTTAGAATAAAGTTTTCTTTGTTCCCCCTAAAACCAGAAATATGTACAAAGAGTGAAATACAGGCTGCTGTGCAGAATGAAGTGTGGGTGATAGGAAGCTTGCATTTTAAAATATCACAGAACTTTCTCATTAAGACGTAGCAACTTCTGTCATCACCAAGTTTAATCTGCTTGTAATTTTTAATAAAATTCCAGAAGTCAATAATGATTATTTATGACAGCTGAAATTTTGCCAGCTCATTAATTTCAATCTGGGGAGATGAGTATGGACTAAGATTCACTACTCTACTCTATCGTTTGTCTGAAAAGGTATACTTTGTGGTGAATTTTCATTATATTTGGTTTTGTGGACAAGTTACACTAGCCACTATGAAACTATCATATAAATAAAGTTTAAAACAGATTGGCAGCAACCTTTCTTTAGCATTGACTTCTTTAAGGCTCTTTAAAACTGTGGTTTTCAGATATTCTACAGTGCTTGACCCACAGTTACTGTTTTATGAGGTGTCATTTATCCAGCAAAATTTCTCAGAAAAAAATGAAGTTCATTCTTAGGTATGAAAAGAAATGTAAGAAATAATCCACTAATTGTTTTTAGCAAACCAAAGACTACACATTAATCTAAGAAATGTGAAGAATTTTCTCATTTAATCTTTTGTATTTCATATTTTATTTATTTACATTTCAAGTATTATCCCCTTTCCCTGTTTCCCTTCCACAAACCCCTATCCCATCCCATCTCCTTTTGCGTCCATTAGAGTGTTCCCCCAACCACCCACCCACTCTCACCTTACCACCCTAGCATTCTTCTACAATGGGTTTTTGAGCCTACAGAGGACCAAGGGCTTCCCCTCCCATTAATGCCAAATAAGGGCATCCTGTGCTACCTATGCAGCTGGAGCCATGGGTCCCTCCATGTGTTCTATTTGGTTGGTGGTTTAGTCCCTTGGAGCTTGGGGGTGAGTGGGTTTCTGGTTGGTTTGTATTGTTGTTCATCCTATGGGGCTGCAAACCCCTTCAGCTCTGTCAGTCCTTCCCCTAACTCCTACATTGGGGTCCCTCAGCTCAGTCCAATGATTGGTATCTGTATTGGTCAGGTTCTGGCAGAGCCTTTTAGCAGTCAGATATATCAGGCTCCTGTCAGCAAGTACTTTTTAGCATCAGCAATAGTGTCTGGGTTTGGTGTCACGGCACATGGGATGGATCCCCAGGTACGACAGTCTCTGGATGGTCTTTCCTCTAGTCTCTGCTCCACTCTTTGTCCCCATATTTCCTTTAGAGAGGAGCAATTCTGGGTTAAGATTTTAGAGATAAGTATGTGGCCACATTAATTTAGGAAAACTGTAAGAATAGATTTTGTAGATTAAAAATACTCTACCAGGCATCCTAGGGCCACCATGCTATTCTAAAAGATAGAGAAGGCAAAAGGGAAAATAAGGAACATAACAAACATCCAGCAAAGGCAGATGAAGGCCAGACATCAACACCTGGAATCACTTCAATCATCGGAACACTTTGCCTCTAAACAGGAAAACATAAATAAAATCCCTAAGTTGAAAACTGAAAATAAAAAGAAATGTCAAATACAACACAAGTGTTAGAATAGAGAATCTCAAGCAATGAGGTCAAAGTAGAAGCAATGAACATTATACTCAAAGAAAATGTTAAATCCATAATAATCCAAGGAAAAAAATCCAGAAAATGTGGAACATTATTAAAAAGATGAAATCCATGAAAAAAAGAGAATAGAGGAAGAAGAAAAACCCAGGTCAAAAGTAGAGAAAATATTTTTAACCAAATTATAGAAAATATTCTGCAAAATAAAAACTTAAGGAACATCTTAATATTGTCTAGCTTTTTATGAGGGCAAAATAACCATGACATGTGAAATACACAAAGATACAACAAGGAAGAAAATTACAAATTATAAATCTCACTTGTGAATATAGATGTCTTATAAACATAAATACTTGCAAATGAAATCCACCAAAAATTTTTCTACCGTGATCAAGTAGTTTTCATCCAAGAAATAGAAGTTGAGCACATGTAAATTGATAAATGTATTTCACAATATAAACAGATTAAAATAAAAAACCACATGATCATCTCATTAGATATAGAAAAGGACTTCATGATGAAAACCATAAAAATCCCTGGAGATTTTAACGATACCAGGGACATAACTCATTTCAATAAGGATGATTTACAGTAAGTTCAAAGCTAGCATTAACTTAAACAATAGAAAAGTAAAGTATTTATTCTAAAATCAGGAATAATTCAATGTTGTCCACTCTCTGTACGTATTAAATATATCACTTGCACTCTTAGCTAAAGAAATAAGAAAACTAAAGGAGATCAAAAGGATACAAATTGGAAGGGAATGAGTTAAAGTTTCCTTATTTGCATATGATATGACTTTATACATAAAAGACTCCAAAATTCTACATCTGATAAACACCTTCAGGGTACAAAACAGACTGAAATCAGAGGAAGAGTTCCTTTAACAATGGCCTCAAAAAGAAAATAAAAATAACTAGGGATAGCCAGGCATGGTGGCGCACATCTTTAATCCCTGCACTTGGGAGGCAGAGGTAGGCAGATTTCTGAGTTCAAGGCCAGTTTGGTCTACAAAGTGAGTTCCAGGACAGCCAGGGCTATACAGAGAAACCCTGTCTTGAAAAACCAAAAAAAAAAAAAAGAAAAAGCTAGGGATAACACTAAGCAAGTGTAAGACTTCTATAAAATATGTCATTGAAGACATTCATTGAAAGTATTAAAGAAGGCATCAGAAAATAAAATGATCTCCCATGCTCATGAATCAGTAGGATTAATTTAGTGAAGCTATCTACCAAAAAGGACATAGAGATTTAGTGTCATCCCTTACCACAATTCCAACAAAATTCTTCACAGATCTTGAAAGCAAACTTTCTTCTTCATATTGAAACATGCACACATACTCACATACAAATCCAGGATACCTAAACAATTCTGAATAATAAAAGAACTGCTGGATGTATTAATATCACCAATCTTAAATTATACTACACAGTTATAATAATAAAAACATCATGACATTGGCATTAAAAATGGATACATTGATTAATAAAATTGATATAAATATGCACCCTGATAGACACTGGATTTCTAACAAAGATCCCCAAATATATGCAATAAAAAAGACAGCAACTTCAACAAATGTTGCTGATCAAACTGAATATCTGCATGTAAAAGAATACAAGTAGATCCGTACTTACCACAAGGCACCAACTCCAAATGGATCAAGGCCTTCAAGCTGAGGTCAGATATACTGAATATGGTAGAAGAGAAAGTGGAGAAAGTCCTTGAACCCACAGGCACAGTTAAAGACTTTTTGAACTGAATACCAAAAGTACAGGCACTGAGAAACAATTGATAAATGCGACCTCATGAAACTGAAAAGCTTCTGCCTTACAAAGGACACCATGATTTGGACAAAGTGGCAGGCTACAGAATTGGCAAATACCTTTATCAACTACATTTCTAATAGACAGTTAATACCCCCAATATAGAAAGAACTGAAAATATTATATGTCAAGTAAACAACCCAACTGAAAAGTGAGATGCAGAATTATACAGTGAGTCTCAAAAAATGAAATACAAGAGGCAGAGAAATATTTAAAGCAATGTTCAACATTCAGAAAAATAGAAATTAAAGCTATGTTGAAATTTCAGTTTATGCAAGTTTGAATGGCCAAGAACAATAAAACATAAATGGTAGCTCATACTGGGTAAGATATATTATAAGAGGGACACATATTCATTGCTAATGGAAGTGATTATATGTATAGCTAATATGGGAATTGGTGTGGCAGTTCCTTGGGAACCTGGGAATAGATCTAGATGAAGGTCCACGTATACCAATCTTGGCCATATACCCAAAGGTCTCTACAGACTACTACAAAGACACTTGTTCATCCAAGCTCATTTCTACAATACTAATAGTCAAAACTTGGGAACAGCTAATGCCTATCAACAGATGAATAGATTATGAAACTTTACTACATTTACACAATGGAATATAATTCATCTAAAACAAAAATGAATTATGAAGTTAACATATAAATGAATGGAGCTAGAAACAAGTATTCTGACTGAGTTAACTAGACCAAAATGGAAAAAAATATATTGCGTGTTTTTTCCTATTAGTTTTTATACCTTCAGTAGGAATGCTACAACTCATAAACCACAGAGGTTATGTGTAGAGTAACAGACTGTGGAAGGGGAAATAGAATAGTTAGAGAGAAATGGGCTGGGTTGAAACTGGAGCAGAAGGATTAAATGTGAAGAAAAGAAAAGGAATATAGAGGATTAACTTTATTAAATAATTAAATATTAATTAACACTAATGTCTATTTGATGGGTCATCTGGAAACATACTCTTGTATAGATCCCTAAAATACATACATGTATGACAGAAGTATAAATGCTTTCATTAATTAATGGGTAAGACAATGCTACAATTGGACATCTTTCAACACCACATGAAACATACAGTGCTAGAAATGGGTTCCATCTAGTAGAACATTGGCCAAAGAAGCCCCATGGAAACTCCTAAAGACTCAGGCTATTGCCAAGGCTATGGTTGTTCTCCACAGAAATGTTGAGCTTGTACCTAACTAGAGCCTTAACTACTACTGAGTAGTGTTTCTGGTCCTCAAAGGTCCTCTCTCTCTTACCAGATGAGAAATGTAATCACCAATCCAGCTACAAACCATGTGAACTCTCTTTCCATTGATATGCTAGTGCAATAATGAAAAAAAAAAAAGCATTGTGGGATTAAACAGCTACTCTGTAACTGGATGCAACGCCAACTTCATGAGATAGAACCCCTACCTGGCACTGCTGGGCTAGCTAGGAACCTGAGACTATATATGTCATGGACTTAAGGAAAAAAACAAATACTGCTGTGTGGCTAAAGGAATATAAAAATAAAATGACTCCTAATGACAATCTATTAATACCATAAATCAGTACATGGATCAGTCATCATCAGAGAAATTATCTCTTGAAAACTGGACAATGTGAAGAGCATTATGAGGTTTTGGGAATACTTGGTGCTGAATGAGAGCTCTTCATCCAACCCTTTCCTCCAAGTGCTTAGGGAGTTGTGTGGAAGAGGGATCAGAAATATTATAAGAGTCAGAGGGGATAGAAAACACCAAAGAAATAGTGTTTTCAAGACACAAAAGGGTTAACACATGTATGAACTCTCATAGACTATGACAGCATGCACAAGACCTGTATGGGTTTAAACCAGGCAGACTTCCAGGGCTAAGATGGGGAAACAGGTAAGAGTTCACATCCCAAACCCAGAAGCTATCTCCAACTGATATCTATTTGTAAAGAAAAAAAATTAATTTTCTCCTGAGGAGTCCCACTGTGTACACTGACTATACTTAAAGATTGACTGGAAGACCAGCAGTACATGGTCAACAATAAAAGAAACTCAGTGGCCTTTTTCTATAGTTTTTCTCTCATATTGATTTGGACTTTTTTTTTAACTGGTTATAGTGGCCTGAATAAGAATGCCACCTATAGACTCATAGATATGATTGTTTGGTCACCAGGGAGTGGCACTATTTAAAGCATTAGAATGCATGGCCCTGTTGGAGGAACTGTGTCACTGTCAGTGGGCTTTGAAGTTTTAAAATCATTCCATAACAAGATGAAGAGTTTCAGCCTCTCCCTCTCTCCTCCTCTCCCTCTCTCTTCTCTCAATCTGTCTTTCCCTCTCCCTCTTCCCCTCTCCCCCTCTCCCCCT
>NC_034613.1:54185920-54211297 GCF_900095145.1 Mus pahari
AGAGAGAGAGAGAGAGAGAGAGAGAGAGAGAGAGAGAGAGAGAGAGACATAGGATATGATCTTGGAATAGTTGATAGAGGGAAATCCATGGTCAGAATATATTAAAAATTACTAAAAAATACATTAGGATCTAAAGGTAGATTAAGCAGATTATATTTCATGGATCTCATATACTGCATGATATTTATTAAATGTTAAACATAATTACTTGAAAAGGTTATCTATCATTATCATTACTGCAGTTCATGGCTGGTGAATCTTTTTTGATGTGAAGGAATATTTTTCCTTTACATGTGAACTTGAGATTTACAAAAACAATAAAAATTCTTCTGTGGTATGATAAAAAATTAACATTGTTAAAGATGAAAATAATAGTGTAGTTAAATATATATACTGCTTATGTTTAGAATCTTCCTTTGGATAAAAGCTCCAGTTTGAATGCTATGAATAATATACAATATTTATGCACTGAAATAGTTATGTTATATAGTAGGAGTTTAAGAGCAAAATTATTAATAACTAAATCTAGCTTTGTAGAATTATCTAACCATATATCACCTTTCATGTAATGTAACTAGCTCCAAATCATTAATTGTTTCAGTCAGAACACAGAGTAGAATTACATCTAACCTTTATCAAAATGCTTTTCTCAAATTTTGCAGTATTCTTTGCTTTCCTGACTATATATCATTCTTAAATTTTTATCAATTTTGTATTATTATGCCAGATTACATGGTATATACTGACATGTTGGTGAACAAGTTCAAGTGTCAATGTTTTATAAAGCAGTTAAGCAACCATACATTCTTACCATTGCAATAGTACCTTCACTGCAAACATTTTTTTTAAGTGAAAACAAGCTTATGAAAGAGAGCAGAAGTCTGCTTTTTGCCAGGAGAAATACAATTGCTAGTGCTAGACATTTTGTTTTAGGGAGTGACAGGCCTAGTGAGACATTCATGCCCACAGGAAAGAGCAAAATGTCTAACTTGCCATTGAACATTTTGTAAATGCTCCAGGTGAAATCATCCAGCTTGATGATCTGATAGAGTTTCTGCACTTGGGATGGCCTTTCTTCTTGCTGTAGTCTTCCTCATAGAGGTATTGCTACATAGCACTCAATACATCTCAGTCAAACCTGCTCTCTTTTCATGGAGCTGACAGAAGATATATCACCACCTCTGTTTTGTCTGAGTTCAATGGCCATTGACTATCACCAGTTAGATTTACTATATCTACTAAAAAATACATTAGGATCTAAACATAGATTAAGCAGATTGCATTTCATATATATATATATATATATATATATATATATATATATATATATATATTTTAGTAATGTATTTTTCACAAGTTGTGTCCTATATTTAATGGGCCAAGTTCTCTGACTTCTGAACACAATTGAATTTCTCAGGGGAATAAAGCCAGGATTCCTTATCTAACTCCTCTATTGAAGGTTAGTTGTGAACTGGTTCCATCTTTTATCTCAGTCATAGTGTTTCCTCAATTGTCTAAACACTTCTCCATAGTCTTTCAGAATCCAGTAACTCTTCCTTCTCCAAATCACTTAGGGTTAATGCTTGTGCCTTTCTCATGCAAAGCACATTATGTCACACAATTGTGGCTTCCCTCTTTTCTCTCATTCCTTTATAAAAATCTTCTCAAATAATCTCATTTCAGGGTACTATCCCCTCCCAGGCCCCATCAAGTTCCTTACAACCAATTTGTTTTCTACCATTTGCTCTAGGATAGTGTTTAAAGTCCCACCATCACTCATATTACTGGATGTGTTCCAAATGCTCCCAATTGAAAAAGGGAACAGTTCTCTACAAATAGCATGAGCAACATAGAACAGAATAAAAATGCCACTTCTTGCAATTGCTTGCAGTTTTCTTACTTTATATTTACTACTAACTCAAACTCTGTGTTCCATTCATGTGCTCATAATCAACCCACTGGGCCATCCTATTCCCTAATAGTAAGACCAAAGGATGACAGTCTTCTCTCATCAACTATTTTTGTGTTAATTTATCTCAAAACTGTTGTGGATCAGAGTCTATTGCACTTAAACCCTGATGCATGGAGATTGAATTTTAAGGAAAGGCATATCAAACAATACAGATGTCAGTATCACTATTCTAAGCCACAATCATGAAATTATCTAAAATGATGTACTGAATATACAAGTGGTGAATAAGATCCTGAATGATACCCACACCATGTACCAGCAGGGATGTTAATAGAAAAATTTTGTAAATGTGAAAAAATCCAAATGATGACAACTATATAAGGGAAACTAGCATGGTAACAACCATAGTGTTCAGAAACGGCAAGCTGGGATGATCATTCTCAAGGAGTTAAATCTTATGTTCACAAAATGTTTTACATGGGAATGATAATAGCAGATTTTGTTTTAACAGTCAACCTGGAAAAGCCCAGGTGGTATCCTTCAATCACACTATACCACAAATCCAATTTGGTGGATACTTGTGCTCCTCAGTACTCAAATCCATACTTTGCTTTTTCCCAGCTCCATTCCCTCTGTCCCCTCTTGTCTCTTCCTTCCCCAATCTGTCAGTTATTTCCCCATTCTTTCTCCTCCCCTCTTCTTTCTGTCTTTCCTCCAACATCTCTCCCAGTTCTTCAGCTTTCCTTTCCATCTCTCCCTTTCCTTCTTCTCTCTCTCCATTGCACCAGCTCCTTTCCTCTTTCTTGCTTTTCTCCTTTTCTGTACCCTCTACAATTATTTCACCACTTACCATTTCTTTCTTTCCTTTTCCCCATCCTACTCTATATATCATTTCATTCCTTCAACTTCTCTCTTCCTTTCCTCCCCTTCATTTCTTCCCTGTACCCCACAAATTTTAGTTTGTTCCCCTCCTTTTCCCTCTTCTGAGTTCCTACATCCTCTAGCCTCTCCCTTTTCCCCTACTCACCCCATCCTTAGCATACTCTATCCCACTCCTCCTCCTCCTCCTCTCCCCTCCCCTCTCTTACTACTATCCTTTCCATCTATCCTACTTACTCCTGTCTGTACCCTCCCTCCTCATGTCCCCTCCTCTGTTCCCCTAGCCCCAGTCCCCTCCTGCTCCCCACTTGTGCTGCTTGTTTTTATGTCAAATTGATACAAGCAAGAGTCATCTGGGAAGAGGGACCCCAATTGTGTTCACCTGTCTCTCTCTCATACAGCCTGTGGACATGTATATAGGGAATTTTCTTGATTAATGATTAATGAAGGAGGGCCCAGGCCACTGAGAGAAGAGCCAGCCTAGGGCAGATGGTCCTGGATTGTCCAAAAAAATATACATGGGCTTGGACATAGGCCTCCACCCAGATATTTAGAAGATATGCACCTTGGTCTTCAAGTGGTTACTGAACAACAGGAATGGAGGTTATACCAAAAGCTGTTACCTGTGTATGGGATATGTATTTTTAGCTGGGTTGTCTTGTCTGGCCTTGGTGAGAGAAGTGCTTAACCTCGAAGAGACTTGAAGTGCTAAGGTGAAGGGATAACCAGGAGAGCCTCCACCCACTCAGAGGAGAAGGCAAGGGGTATTGAGGGAAGGATTGTGTAAAGGGCTGACAAAAAGGGGGCAGTGAGTGGAACGTAACAGAAATACGTAAAAAAAAAAAAAAAAAAAAAAGTAAATAAAAACGAAATAGAGATGAGAAGTAAGCAGCCTTCCTCCCTGGAATCTTCTTTGGGTGATGACTTCAATTTCAGCCTGGAGTTCCTGCTTTGGCTTCCCTTCATGGTGAACTGTGCTGAGACAATGTAAAGCAAATCCCCTTTCCTCCCCAAGTTGCATTTGGTCAGGTTTGATCACAAGAATAGAAAGCAAACCCTGGACACCTCTCCTCCCATTGCACTGCCTCTTCCCTTTTCTTCCACTACTCTACTTCCTTTCTGGACCATCTCCTTTACTTCCTTCTATCCCATTTCCTCTCTTTTCTCCATCGTGGTCTCCCTTTGCTCCACTGTTATTTTCTTCTTCCTCTCCTCCCCTTCCCTTTTCCTCTACCATCCACTCCTCTCCACTCCCTTTCCTCTCTGTTCCTCTCCTTGTTGCCTTCCTTCTACATCCCTCCTCATCCCTTCCTTCTCCCCTTCTCTATTTTTCTCTGCACTCCTTCTTTCCACTATCCATCTTTCTGTACCCTTCTTTAGGCATTTTTTTCCATTTGTCTCCAGTCTGTCTCTTCTCTCCTCATATCTCCTATTCATTAGTGTCCTCTATGCCCCCCTTTCTGTTCTTTTGCATTTCTTCATCTCCCTCTTCTCTGCCCCACAGATTACATTCTTTCTCTCTTCCTTTCTTCTCTCTCCTTTCATCTTCTATATTTCATCTATTTCTCTCTCCCTCCCTTCCCTTCCCCTTTATCTTCTTCCTCAATCATTCTCCCTTTCTTACCCTCTCCTACTTCCCCCTCTATGTCTTTTATCCTCTGCCCTTCCCTTCTTCTATTTCATTACTTCCCCTCTTCTCTCTGTCCTTATCTATTCTCTGCTCTTCTCATCCATTACCCTTCCCTTTCTCTGTTTCCCACTCCCATCCTGTCTTCCATTCCATCCCCACTTCTTCCTCTCTTTTCTGGATCCCATTCTCTAACCACTCCCACTTCCCCCACCCCTGCCCTCTGCCTACTTCCTCTCTCTCAGATTACCACATCCCCTTTTCTCTATTTCCCCTCTATACCATCCTTTTTCATGGTCCTCTGCATCACCTCTCATCTTCCATCCAATTCTTTCTCCACCTCTTTCCCATGCCTTCACTTACCTCTGATTTTTTTCCCTTACTCTTGTACACTCTCCTTCATCTCCATTTACCCTACATTGTGAGCTCACCTTTTTCTTTTTCCTGCTTCTCTTCCCACCCCTACACCTCTGCCTCCCTCTTTTTTCTACCCCTCCAGTTCCCTGTTTCCCCAACACCTCTTCCTTTCCTACTAGCTCTCCCTTTCACCTCTGTTCCACATTATTCTGACATCTCCAATTGTCTCCCTCCCTTCCTCCTGCTTCCTCTCCCTCCTCTTTCCATTTATTAATCCTATCTATCATCTTTCCCTCCTCTTCTTTCCTCTGGCCTCTCTCTCCTTCTCTTCTCTCTAACTCTACCTCTATGCCCCTTCACTCATCTTTCTCCCTTCCCCTTCTCTGTCTTTTCACTTTCCTTTCCATCACCATATCCCTTCCTCTTCTTCCTCATCTAATTTGTTCCCCTCTTTCTCTCCTTCCCTTCCACTCAGTTACCTCCAGTCTTCTTTCCCTTTACTCTAGTTCACTCCCCCCCCGCATCCCCTTTTTCTCCCTCCATTGTGATCTCACTACTTCCTCTCCTGCTCTTCTAGGCCTCCCCTATCCTCCTCTAGCCCACCAGTTCCTCTTTACACCATCTCTTTCCTACTACTCCTTCCCTTCCTGTTAGTCTCTCTGTTCACTCAAATCTAATTGCCTCTCCTTCCTCATTCATTTTTAAGTCTCTTCTCTCTACCTCTTCCCTTATCCCTTTTTCCTGGTTCCACCCCTTCTCCTTCCCTTTCCTCTTTAGACAACTACCTTAACCTGTCCTTTTCTTTCTTCCCACTTCCTCTTCTGCTCCTTATGCCTTTATCCTTGACTCTTTACTTCTTTTTCTTTTCCTCTATTTCTCTCCTCATCTCTACTTTTCCACTTCTTCCTTAATCCTCTAGCTCCCCTACAATTTCCTATCCTTACATGCCTTTTCTTCCTCTTGCTCTTCCATTTTCCCTCCTTCCTTAGCTTATATTACTTTTATTTTTATTTTTATTTTTAATCAAGGAACGTTCTTACAAAGAGTTTCTCCTGCTAAATCTTGTTCTTACTTTATTGATCAGACCTGACCTGTTCCTTATAGGATTCTGCAGCCTGCTGTAGATGGTGCAGAGCTGCTTGGGTCTGCTATTGCTGCCAGTCACTGGGTGTTATTTGGACTGCTAGAATGGTTCTGAGTCCCTTCATTCTTTTCCAGCTGACTAGGGTTTTTCTTCTTCTTGCCTCTATAGCAAATAACGATCACCGTTGCATTCTTGGCCTTGTTCGGGCTCTGAGCGAGCACTTCTTTCACCCTCCTGATTATCTTCTCCCTCTGCTCAAGAAACAAGAAAAGGCAGGAGAATGTTAAGTTTTGGTTAAGATGTACAGTAACTGGCAAGGAAAGCTTTATAAGAAAGAGTAACACTCAAGAACGGTTCTATAACAAGAAACCCATGAGGCATGGAACTATGGGAAAGGAGGAGGAGCTTTGGATTATCTAACCTTCTCATCCCGCTTGTTCTCACGCCGAACAGGTCCTTCTCCTTCATTCTTTTCCAAGGTATTACTTTGTGTAGGCTCTTCTTCCATCTTTCTGGTGATCTTTAGTTAAACTAGCTTCCCCTACTATACAGCTTTCTGTAAGCAGTGCTACCCCTGGCAGTAATGACCAGGAGGTTGCCTGACTGATCTTTATATACCCACTACAGCGTAATGGGAAGCCACACCCTTAAGGACTGTTTGGTCACCCAGGGACTCCAGGCAGTATCAGGTCTCCAGCCAATGGTGCTCTCTGCTGGGTTAGGCATCACAGAAGCTTATCACTGACACATTCATGGGTGTGGTAGGCTGGGGGCAGGTATGGAGGAAGACAAGGTGCTGTAGTGGTCAATGAACACTGAACTGTACTGCTCTAACTGACCTTCTCATCTCCGCATGTTAAGTTTTCATTCCACACATGACAGGAAGGGGGATACCTTCAAACCTTTCTTGGGGCAACTTTTATTGTATTATTCCATGGCACATGGTGCTATATATTCATCCTCATTATTATCTAGTATTTTGGATGTCTCTTAAATTTCATAAAGTTAATGTGCTCAAAGTTAAGTCTTGAAGAAAATGAGCTTCATCTTATATCCCTCTTATAGCACAGTCTAATGCACACTGAAGACAATTTACTTTTTGGCTACTTCTGGACAGTGTTTCTATTCCCATCTGGTTCTCTTTGTATGGATCTCTATATGACATTCACATAGAACTACTTAGTATTTTGCTTCCCTACTGAAATCACAGCCTCAGTATGTCAAATATCTAAGTAGAAAATAACCTTGTTTCAGATCAGTCCAGTGTGTTCATATTCAAGCTCCAAAGCGTAGCCTTCATACACAGGTTTCACTAAGCAAGGGGAGGAGTTGTCCATATGGTGAGAGTTCTGTGAGCTGTAGTGTTCTCGGTGCTTTAGTCTACTATGTAAGGGGTATGAGGATGGCTGTGCACGTCTCCCTAAACACATAGGGAATTTCTTAGGAATTTACAATTGTTTCTGGAAAAAAAATCAAAATCAGTTCCTTAAATGCATGAAAGATGGAATGGAGGAGAGAGATGGCTTAACCCATAGTTCTCTAGTGGGTTGCAGAACTGGTACCATTTCATTTAGAATTTGAATATCTCAAAAGGGAAAAGATAAAGAAAATTAGTAACCAAGTTTATTACAGTAAGATGCCCTGTTGCTATCAACACAAATGAGGCTACCAAGGTGTACTAGTTTTCAAGAAAAAATTGAGGCAATTACCTGAAGACTATAAAGAAATGGCTTGATTTCTCACTCTATAGATTTTTGTCAAAAAATGACTCAACCTACTTCTTTTAGGCTCTGTTGGTAACCCCATCATGGTGCATGAAAGTGGTAAAATCAATTGCTTAACACATGAGCCAGGAGACATAGGAGAGACACTCATCTTCGTGGGAGTACTCCCAAGGGCCTATGGAACCCCCATAGGGCTCTACCTCCAAAAGTTGTACTACCCTAACCCCACAATGCTAGCTTAGAGGTCAGGCTTGAACAAAGTAGACACATGATGGACACCAATGAGAAAGGGGACATAGGGCATCTTTTCTTAGTGAACTTCAGGTATTGCAGTGATTACTACCTCTACGTATTTGGGCCTTGGTAAGCCTACTTTTTAGTTTGATTTGGGGAGGAGTCCTCTTGTTTACAGCTAATGCTGACAGTATCAGTCTGGATAAAAAAGAATAGACTATACACAGGTATGAGACACCAAACAGATCATGTCAGAACCAATTAAAACATTGAAAGTTGAGTCAGGTAGTGGTGGCGCACCCCTTTAATCCCAGCACTTGGGAGGCAGAGGCAGGCAGATTTCTGAGTTCGAGGCCAGCCTGGTCTACAGAGTGATTTCCAGGACAGCCAGAGCTACACAGAGAAGCCCTTTCTTGAAAAACCAAACTAAACCAAACAAAACCAAAAACCAAACCAAACAAAACCAAGCCAAATCAAAACAAACCAAAACCAAACAAAACAAAACCAAACAAAAACCAAACCAAACCAAACCAACCAAACAAACAAACAAACAAAAACATTGAAAGTTAAGTAGTTTCTATCTTCATACAAAATGGGTGCTTGCTATCAGGCAGTGTAAGAAGTAAGACAGTTTGTATAATCCATATCCAGTGTTTTAATATTTCCCCTCTGAAATGGGTTAGGTTAAGGAGTATCATCCCTTATTGTTGTGCCTAATATAAAAAGTGTGCAATGCCATGTGATAGACTGAGGGAGTTTTTGCAATGAGAAATACCTGCAATTGTACAGATCAAAGGGAGAGAGAAAACCCATTGTGAGGTTTTGTCACCCCATGACAAGAGAACTTGATAGGATATTCTTTCTTTCCAAAGAAACTCTTCTGGAAATATTTGCTTGAAATCAATATTACATATTTAGGTGTTTTGTGGGTGAGGATAAAATGTGGTATTTAATGTTTTGTTTATATTTTGCCTACTAGTACTTAGTATACTCCATTTCTCTCATTGTAATTGGTTCCTGAAATGTGTGACAGTGTAGGAATATAGTCTGGTTAAGAGTTGAAAAGGACTGTGACCTTTTCTTTGCCTCACCCCTCCACTGCCAGGTATCTTGAGCATAGAATCTCTGTTCAGTCATGGTTTGGGTTTAACACTTTCTACATCTAAAGACAACACAGGAAACCATCCCTGTACTAGCACTCAGGCTCAGATAAGGTAACCTCATTTAAATGATCATTGATTTTTCCCAGCTCATTGTATATTGAATGGGTATACTTTGTAGGTCTCAGCACGATAGTGATAGTAAGGCATCCTTGCCTTGGATGATGCCATCATGCCCTTACCTCAATAATGTAGACAAGACACTCTGATGTTGTTTTAGAATGATCAGTGCAATCAATTCACCATTAGTTATTCTCCCTGCAAGGAAGTTTCACTTACATATAATATTCTCTTCTAAACAACAACCTTATTTCTTAAGCAACACTTGCCTTTCTGAAGGCTTGGGGGATGAAAAAATCTGAAGGTTCCTTCATATCTACATTCACTGCAGTTGTGGACTTTTCCATGCAGGTCAGTGAATACAGACATGTTCTTGTCTAATGGAGCTGCTGTGTTCCTTCCAGGATGGTAGTAATTCATCTATCACCATCTCATCACCCTCCTTCTGAGCCATTTCAACTAAAGGAGAATCCAAAACTAGTATTTGAAACAGCTGTGTGGATGTCATATATATTACAGGAAAAAAAATCCCATTTTGGAGATCAGGGCTCAGAGTACCACACTTGTGACTTTGTCAGCTTGCACTAGGCCCAGGGTAATCTGCCTCCTATAAATTGTCAGTTGGAGCTAAGTCACTGGGGGAGGCAGCCCTAGGTTGGCTTCAGTTGACTTCAGCCCTGTGCTGCCCACCCTCTCACTGTTGCAGGATATTAGCCAACTCTCCTTTATCAATGTTGTTCCCCTCATTCATTCTTATGCTCATCATACAGCAGATGTATGTGTTGTTTCTGCACATGCTACAAGCCTTGGCTTTGCCATTCCTCTTCTCAGCCATTGCCTTCCTTTTTCTAACAAGAACACAGTGACCCAAATGGACTGGAAGGACATAGAGCCACAGTTTGACAGGTCAGATTAGAGTTCACGTCCCTGATTCAAAGATTTGTCCCCACCCACCATCAGTTTTTCTTCAAAATGTTTCACATCTTGCTATACTGATGTTCTCCTAGAGTAACCAAAAGGGTGTTCACATTCAGAAAACACAAAAAAATCTGCTGAGACCCATAAATGCCCTAGGTGTTGTTGGGATTCAGTTAAACAGAGTCTGCCCTCATCTTCCCTGAGGAACAGAGACATGGGGAATGGCTACTGAGAGGCAAGAAGGAGTGGTTTATCCATGTGAATTATTAAAACAAAATCTGAATGGGAAGCTTAAGAGGAGTTTTAATCCTAATTACCATGTGCTGCAAACAACACAAACACCTTCAGTGGAGGAGGGTTGGGTGAGTTTTCTTGCACGCCATTCCACTAAATCCCAGCCAGGTGAACCAGTGAGTTTCTGGGGATAAGGTTACCTACAATCTGGAAATCTCAAAGGCAGCTGCTTCACCAGAAGCCCATCCCAGCAGGAGGGATGACTCATCAAATATCCCTGGAGCTCCTACCCAACTTACAATCAGCTCCATCTAAACCAGTCCCCTCTCCCAGGACTCTCATTACTTAATATAGCCTTAGGGGCAGGCCTTGTGACTGTGAATCTTTCTGGGCTTCCAAACCTCCTAAGTTTTCTTAGCTTCCTGATTCCTGTGAGCTTCCCTCATTTCTTCAGAAGGGAATCTTTCTATTCCGAAGAATTTTCACAACAAAGAGTGGCTGACGACTGGAGTGTGCTGTATCTATACTACAGAATAATACTTCAGAGAAAAATTCTGATGGCACAGAAAACTTTAATGCTCATCTAGAGAATTATGTTAAGAGAAAAAGTATAAGGACTGCATATGTCAGCACTGATTCTCTGTGGCCTTGAAAAGAGTGTAAGAAGGAGTCCTGATCCTTGAGGTCTCAGAATATTTCTGCTGGACATCTGTTTGACTCCAGAAGAGAATCAGTAAGGCCTGAGTCAAATGTAGGGTGTTTCTGAATGTCCCTTGAATAACTACTGTGAGAATAGCTGACTGCTCTCTATGATGAGGGTGGGAGTCCCACTCAATCTGCCAAGGGCATGAATGCAAACACACATCCAATCCACTTTCCTAGCCAGTGTGTTTGGATCTATACATGTGCAATACAGTATACATTCATGATTGTGGACATAGAAAAGTTAACTTTAGAGGATGCTATTTACACCTAATCCCCCAGAAGAAAGATTTTATAGGGGACATCAGTGAAAGAACTAGCTAGTTATAATTAGATTCTCCAGAAAAAAACAAAAAGAAACAAAATATTATAAATAATTGTGTCAGTGATTTTGGAGGCTGAAAATTCCCAAGGTCTCAGCTGAAAATTAACACAAAAAAAGGTTAAAGATGCAAGTTCTGGTCCCCAATCTGGTAGACTGAGGACCAAGAAAAGTTGATGCTTCAATCCAAGTCCCAAGGACAAAATAAACTGGATGCTTTACCACTCACAGTGAGTCAGCAAGACCTCAATTTTACTCAGTACATTATTCTATTCATGCCTTTAGCAGATTGAGTGTGACTCCCACCCTCATTACAAAGAGCAGTTGTTTGTTCTCAGGATAATCTCTCAAGAGACATTCAGAAATACCTCTCTCTCTCTCTCTCTCTCTCTCTCTCTCTCTCTCTCTCTCTCTCACACACACACACACACACACACACACACACACAGAGAGAGAGAGAGAGAGAGAGAGAGAGAGAGAGAGAGAGAGAGAGAGANNGACAGACAGACAGAGACAAAAAATGGCTTTTGTTAAATTTGTGTGATCCAGTAGAGTGTGTCTATCTCATTAATGTTTCCACTGACTTCAGGAAATTATATGCTATATGTCACACTGTAGAGATTAAGTGTGAGTCCTATATCCCTCTTGATGCCTACCCTCACTAGCTTATTTATATAACTTACTACACATATGTATGTAGACTGAATAAATTTGTATTGAACTTGGCTGTAAGTCACTGCATCTATTCTGTAGATACTTTGAGACAAAGCAGGGCCTTTTAAAATCTTTCTCATATCTAAAACCTGTATGAATCAGATTGTAGCCAAATTAGCATGCCAGGCAGCATGGTTTACTGTACAGTTTCCCAGGCACAGTCAAAGTAAATTCACTCACAGAAGTGGCAAGTGTACCATTCTGTACATGGCAGGTTGTGGACAGTGAGGCAATCCATTAGAGGCATCAGACACAGCTGAGTCTTGGGGCAGAAGACTGAGATAAATGCTCAGATGTGTGGTTCTGGTGGCTCAGAGGTTACAAAGAGAGAATGTGGGAAGAGGAAAAGCACAGTGGAACTAGAACAGGAATCAGAAATACAAACTTTCAAGCAAGTTCTGGCATGGGAAAAGTGCCCTCCAATAAAGGGGTAAATATAATTGAACTCAGAGGAAATAAATCATGGGGGAACTGTGTCATATAATGAAAGGTGTGCTCGCACAGGGTCACAATGTGAGGTACAATAACAATTTCTCTAGGAAAAAACAATAATGTGAAGAAAAGTTGCTATGTTCATGTCTTCCCTGAGCAAGTTGTGACTGCTGATTGTTTAGAGTTCAAATCTCTTTGTCTAACAAGAACTAGAGAGCACATAGGAGACATTGCAGCCTCCAATTAAACAATGCAGTAAAGAAATTATCTGACTTCTGCAAATAAATATCCTGAAGTCATCCTCATAATATTCACAGTGAGCACAGAGTGCGCAGGTGTAATTCCTACCATTGTCAGTCATTTCTGATTATTTCTGATCTGGGTACTGATGCTGGCAGAGTAGGCACAGACATTGGTGGCTTAAAATTGCATGTAAAAAGAAATAATTGAAAATTTGAGACTAGCAAGGCCAGCCTGTCTCTGAGTGCTCATGGTTTCTGCAGTAGGAGGAGTTAGAGGTGACCCCAGGCAATAGAATTGCATCATTGGCAACCACACAGCTTCGCAGATGTCTGGAACAGGGTTTTGTGGGAAAGGGCAGGTTTCAGTGCAGTTATCTATTGCAGGCCTGATTATAGGTTTGGTTTTGCAAAGACAGATGCTGGAGAAAAGTTTTATCATGTGAAAAAGAAACTAAGATACAGATGTGGACACATAGGGGTTCAAGGGGGCCTGGGTCTACATGGATGATATTTTTAAGAACTTTACAGAAAGTAATGAAAACAGATACATACCTTCAGGGAGCCAGTAAGTTTTGGAGACTGTATAGGATGATGAGTAGACAAGCAAAATGAAACTCAGGAAGGGACACAGAAAAAGACACCCTGCAACATGAAGCCAATCAAGATGAAGCAGTCCCTAAAGAATGTCACTCACTTCAGTACCCACTGCCAACACTGAAGAAGCTGTTCCCTTCATATTTATTGTCACAGCTTGGTCTTAGGCTCTTATCTCCCAAATTTGTCATTTTGTCCTTTGCCCTCATCAGACTTTCATACAAAAATTTGGCATGAAGTTTTTTTCCTGTCATTCCAAGACCTTCCACAATGGAGCCCAATGTTCTTTCCAGGGCTGTCCCCTGTGCCTCCACAACCCTACAGAGCATCCACAAGGGTCACCCAATTCCCTGCTTTAGAAACCCCAGGCACATTAGTTACCTACTGCTATTATTCACACTGATTTCTCAACATATTTTAGTCTTTCACCTTTGCAACTTCATGTCACCCCTTCCTTGCCAATCAAAGACTACTTAAGCATTAGCAACTTTCTCTGACCCATGAGAAATAATTAACCAATTTGTCCTCTGGACTCCCATAGACCTTTAATTATACTTTTGTCTTATGATACTAGTAGAGACAATCCTTAAAGAGAAAAGTAGAATCAGATGTTTCTTTAAAATTCCAGCACTCTTACAAATTTTAGCACTGTGACTTTAGGCATCTAGCCACTCAAAACCTTAATTTCCTCATTTTTTTAATTTTTGTTTTTGTTTTTGTTTTTTGAGACAGGGTTTCTCTGTGTAGCCCTGGCTGTCCTGGAACTCACTTTGTAGACCAGGCTGGCCTGGAACTCAGAAATCTGCCTGCCTCTGCCTCCCCTGTGCTGGGATTAAAGTTATGCGCCACCACGCCCAGCTTAATTTCCTCATTTTATAGTCAACAATATTCTCTACATCTATGTGTCTTTCTGTGAAACTGTGTGTCTGTCTGTGAGTCTATCTAGCTCCACAACAGCAGTATGCAAATATTGAATACACATTTGTTAAGTGTATTAAAATGTCTTTTAGATTTAATGGTTAAGTCTGTTTAATATTCGTATTCTGCTCATAGAATGAAACTATGCAGATGAAAGAAATGTGATCACTCCTGCCAGCCATTCCAGTCAGGTCAGCATTCACTTGCTTAACTATTGGCTTCATCAATGCCACCATGTTTCACATCATGCTGAATTAATATTTTTAAGAACCTTTATTTCAAAGATATAAAAGTATCTTACTACACTAATGATTCTACCTTAAAATTAATCAAAACCAACTGGAAAAGCAAGTGAATGTTTCTTCTTTCAGCAAACTCTCTTTCTATAATTTTTTATGAGATGACTTCAGGAGGGACTCTCACACTGAAGTCTCCATCTTCAGATCGCTGATTCTGTAGATTAAAAATGCCAGAGATGTGTGCTGGAGGCTATGGAAAGTACAAGCACTTGGGCTCTCACTTAGGTAACTGCTCAAAATTACCAGCAAGAATAAACAGATACAGGAGACACAAAGTTTAATGACAATTAACTCTAATATTCATCATCTTTGTTTGTTTGTTTGTTTGTTTTTCAAGACTGGGTTTTTCTGTATAGCCCTGGCTGTCCTGGAGCTCAATCTGTAGACCAGGCTGGCCTCGAACTCAGAAATCTTACCTGCCTCTGCCTCCCTAGTGCTGGGATGAAAGGTGCGCACTACCACCACCCGGCTAATATTCATAATCTAATGTATAGTCCAGTGCCAAAGAAGCAATTTGTGCTGCAAAAATCATTTTTACTTTTAGAAAATGATTCGTATTAGTTAACTTAAATACCTTGCGAAATAAAAACAAAATAATACCTGTGTTTCTACAAAGCATATACCTTTGTCAAAAAACACATATTCACAGAATTTATTCTAAAACACTAGTCCACAATTATAAAACATTAAACCATTATTTTCAAAAATATTTCTTGAGTTTTCTTTTCTATATGTGTGTACTTACAAGTAAGTCCATGCGTGGAGGCAAAAAGTGAGCCCCAGGTAACTTTGCTAGTCATTTATCCACCTAACCTTTTGAAATTGGGTTTCTCACTGAACCTAAAGCATTCCATTTTGGCAAGACTGGCTAGTTAGTGAGCTGCCAGGAGCTCTTGCCCCTAGACCCATCCCTATCCTCTACCCTTACCCCAGGATTGTGGCTTGTCCAGTTAATTGCAAACAATAAGCATCTATCTTCATGCTTTACAAATCAGGCACCTTACCAACTGAGCCATCTCCCCAATCAAATTTGTTAAATCCTGGTGTTAAATCATACTATAGAGAATAGGCTGTCAGGACATCATAGATATTGAGCTTAAATCCTCAGGCATTCCATGTCTTTTATACTTGTTACAGTCCACTTTAGTGTCACTTAGATAAACCAGACTCCAAAGACAAAAATGCCTACACATGAAGGTAACCCCAAAGAACCATTTATAGGAAGAACCATGCCTATTTTTAATCCTTACATTACTAAAGTTTATGGGAATTTCTGAAATTTTATATCACTTTGATGTGACAAATCTTACCAAGGAAAGCTCTTATTTTCACTAGTAAGATTTCAAGATAACTTCTTACTACTTGCATAACTCAGATTTAACCTGTCATTCAGATGTCATTTAATATTCATTACCAAGGTATGGAGTTAGTTTCTACTGGCTTGATTTCTAAAACAAGGTCTTGAGCTTTAAAAATGACTCCTTAATATAGACTCGGCCCCTGTCTACATGTATCTGATCATATTTTCAATTGTGCAGAGTCTACTCTTCCAAACTTTATCTTTCCTAGATTGCTGTCCTCTAAGCCAATGAGAAGGTTTCACCATTATTTTTGGCCTTTTATGAAAGTGCAAAACCCACATTCAAGAATGAGGGGATCATACCAGTATGGATTCTCAAGTTTCCATCTTTTTGATATCAAGATATCATTAGGACAAAGAATTATAATTTATGGTCCCAACCTGAAGCACCTCTTATATTCAGAACTCCATAGCACCTGAATAATGTTAAAGATGTCAGGATGAAATCTAAAGCTCTGCACAGAATCTTGATGATTGCCTTAAAATATACTGCTCTAAACTTCTAGTACCTGGATTTTATTTATTATAAATATGGAAATATTTCAATTCCATGCCTTAATTCTATACTTACATCATTCCCATCCCTCTGCTATACACACATATGTACTCAAACTCATCAAAACACACATACGTACACATATGTACACACACACACACACACACACACACATACACATACGCACTCACACATTTCCATATTCTACTGAGTCAACTCAATGTTGCTCATACATGCATACATACATATGTTTACAGTTGGAAACTTGGTATTGGAGAACCTATAAGGTGTCATGTCCCTGGAGAGAACCAGCTTGCTATCTTTCAGCAGGCATTGATGCATTGATCGCCTCCTTCATCAAAGGGCTGGGCCAATGGAGATTTTCCATATCCAAAAGTGGTGCCTGGATTTTCACAAGAGGAGTTCAAACCTTGTCCACTGGGAAAGATGGCAAGTAAATATATTTCCAGACCTCAAGTCTCATTTTTGCAAAAGTTTCACTATAAGTTTTACTTGACTGGTATTCTCTTTGATTCTAGATAAATGCTTCACACTGTGTTGAGAAGGTCAGTTCGGGGTACCACAGCAGTATCAGCACGTCCTTACAGTCACATTAGTGAAAATCTAAAAGCCTCCATCACCACAGCAAATGTGTAGAGGAATGGGTTCAAAGATCTAGACTTGAAATTCAGCTATTCAAAATTGAAGGATGTTTTATTATGTTTTCTCTTTAGAGCTCTGCTGCTAAGAAAAGTAAAGTACACAGTATCTTCTAATATGCAGAAGCTGTTAAATAAATGCTGTAAAGCTTTCTAACATTTCACTGAGCTAACATGGTGTGTATAAAAAGAAAATGCATTTGTGATCCTGTTATATCAATTGCTAACTGTGCCTTTGCTGGTGTTACTTAAGCCTCCTGAGCCTTTAGTTCTCTCAGCTGCAAGATGGAACAAATCATTGTGAATGAAACCAACCATGAACAATGCTTAAAGGACTCTGTTTCACAATCTGACTGTGATCAGTCATAGTTATTGTTACCACTTCCTTGTGGTCAATTCACCTATACTTTCTTCTCTACCCATCTCTCCACTGATAAAGATTCCTATAAAACTGTCATCATCCTTGCTGCTAAAGTTAATGAATACATTGGCGTCCACATCTCATAGTATTTCTTGTAAGCATTTGACTGCTTTGGTCCCTCCATCCTTCTGAAGTGCATGGCTCTGTTGATATTTCAGTAGTCATAACTGTGTATCAGGCAATGTTCTACGTGTTTTACATAAGACACTCTATATTATACTATCTAAAGTGTTTCAGCTGCATTTTACAGATGAACGAATGATGCTCAAAGGCATTTTCATGTTCGGTTAGAGCTTATGAGTGATAAAGCTGGGTTTCAGGAGGAAGCACAACATTACTCAAATTACTACCCTACAATGGATTTTTATCTCACTCTACATACCTAAATAGGGTGCTCCTACTCAGCTAATGTGCTTCTAGAATGTTTTTTCTTGTGATATTTTATTTTTACATGGGTAAGTTATAAATTCCTCCAATGTACAGAAATTTTATATATATATAATTCTCTATATAAATAATGAATTCTGATATAATTATTACTAAAACTTCTTATGAATGGCTACAATGAAGAAGAGTAAGTGAGGCAAAATGAAGTAAAAAATGCATGGTTTAGAATTATAGGAAGCTTAATGTTGCCCACAAGACAGGTGCTGGAAAGAGATTCTAATTGCTGAAGATATTAGTTTTATTAATGAGAAGATTCCTAGTCTGGGTTTGGAATAGGGAGGTACTTTCAGTGCAAGACCTCACCCAGCTAAAATTCCAATTTGTAAAAAAAAAAAAAAAAAAAAAAAAAAAAAAAAGCTTAAGGCTAGTTCATATACAGGATGGCCTAGTCAGTCATCAATGGGAGGAGAGGCCCTTGGTTTTGCTAAGATCATATGCCCCAGTACAGGGAATTCCAGGGCCAGGAAGCAGGAGTGGGTCGGTTGGGGAGCAGGGCAGGGGAGTGTATGGGGGGTTTTGGGGATAACATTTGAAATGTAAATGAAGAAAATATCCAATGAAAAAAAAGAGAAAAAAAGCTTAAGGGATTTTTCAGTTCCTAGAAAACAACTGCATAAAAAAGCTTCTACTAATATGATTCAAGGGGTGAGGCAGTCTAAAGTGAAAATATTGATCCCATCATACTGGCTTCTGAGACATAAAGGATGTCAAGAGTAAGAGTAGTATAGATTCATCCTCCATGGTTTCAGAGCTGTGGAGGCTAGGACAAATACGAAGGGAAGTCTTTGCAGAGTTATAATTTCCATTGTGTGGAGCTGAGAAAGTGAAGACTTGGTTGAGGTAGAGACACCAAGTTGAGGTAGAGACACCAAAATGTTGTAATGACAGAATCATGAAACATCATCCATAGATAGCTGCTCATGGGTCACAGAAGCATCCCAAGAGAGAGGCAGCCCAAGAGAGAGATGTCTGGATAATATTTCAAAGCAGGATGACAGGAGTCATTTAATATCTGTGAAAATAAAGCTGTAGCCACCAGTCAAGGAACCGTGGTGTTTCTCCGACTTGGTTTTGTCTTTGTGTTGATCACGTACTTTCTCATGCTTGCATTATTTTTTTAATTATTTTATTAGATATTTTCTTCATTTGCATTTCAAATGCTATCCAGAATGTCCCCTATACTCCCCCCCCCCCCGTGCTGCTCCCCTACCCACTCACTCCCACTACTTGGCCCAGGCCTTCCCCTGTGCTGGGTCATATAAAATTTGCAAGACCAAGGGGTCTCTCTTCCCAATGATGGCCGACTAGGCCATCTTCTTCATGCCTGCATTCTTTACTTTAGAATAGAATTATATATTGTGTCATTATATATTGTAAGTTTGTAGTTTGATTTTTGATATTTCAAGAGGTCACTGTTAAAAAAGATTGTCTTTACTCTCAGAAAACACTATGGACAATCTTGTGAGTGTGAAGGGTATCAGTCTTCTGACATTTAGCAAAGTGCATTTTACAACTTGATGTAGCTATCATAATCTAGACACCAGGGAGTTGAATGTGATAGTTCCCATGAGGGATACTCATACTCTTAGGCCTCTGAATAGTTGGTCCAGAGATGGAAACACTGTGTACATTTAGGAAAAGTAGCCTTGTTCATGAAAGTGTGTTACTGGGGAAAGGCTTTTAGGTTTCAAAATCTATAAGCAGTTTCTTGTGTGTCTTAGCCTCTGGCATATGGTTCTAGATGCAAATTCTCAGGTTGCTTCACCAGTTGCTATGTCTACCTGCTGCCATGCAACTCCACTATAATGGTGATAATTCTTATCCCCTGGAACCATAAGCCCAAGCAAACCCTTTTTACTATAAGCTGTATTTGTAATGGTATTTTGTGTCAACAAAAGAAATGTAACAAAGGCTCCTGTATTAAATTGCAGTAACCCCAATAAAACTCAGTTTACCATATTGGTCTTTGATTTACTTTGGATTATCTTTGGTCCTCTATTATTTGTTCATGTTTCCTCATGAATAATGTCATGCTACAACCACAGAAGACACAAAGGAAGGGACTTTTTCTGGGACCCAGGCAGTCTCAGGCTAAGACTCACACTATAAGGCTACAACACCCAAGCCAGACTTCCTTCCTTTTGGCAGTACTGTCTTTAATTGCTGGTGGCTCCTTTTAGTTAACTTTCAAAGGAGGAGAAAATGCTTACTCACCTGGCCTGCTGGCCTGAAGGAACAAGATTCTAATGCATTGTCCAATGTGTCCATAAAGCTTGGTCTTCCTGTCTTTAACTACTGCAGTTGGTAATAGCTTCTCTCGAAGTTCCTGTACTCTGTTGCCATTCTTTTTTTACAAAGTCATGAAAATTGTCTTGGGAGTTAAGATCTGGATCTCCTCCTCTGCAATATTTGTGGAAACAAAAATATGTTCCTTCTCCAGGTCACCAAGGCTACTTTCTGAGGATAGTCCTAATCTGTCAACTGAATTTCTCCCTGAGAATCTGGATGAGACTGGAAGCCTTCCTGCACACACTGGCTTAAGTATTAGACTGCAAGTCTAACCTCATCCATTCCATACCTAAGTCATTTCCCTTGCCAAGCTTTCTTGTGGTTAGTACCCAGAATCAGATTTCAAACCCAGCAGACACCACTTTTAGGGACCTGCAGTACTGAGAACTCCCTTATCCCTGACCAAACAGGTTCAACCAGAATTTCCCAAATATTTCTAGCCTTCTTCCATCTTGTCCTGGATGGCCCTTTCATTAAAGACAAGGATTAAATGGCACCCTGATTGCCTCCAAGAAATACTTAGACATTTCTGTTTCTGGATCCTAATAGCTTTTGCCTTCCATCAGCATGCTCCTTAAATTAGGTCCTTGGAAGCAACCTGCTTTCTCAAAACAGAATCACTGAGTCTCTTTAAGGCAAGCCCCATCTTCATTTATTTATGTAAGTGTAGTTCCAGGGATACAGAAACAGATTAGCAAATGTTGGATCAACAAAACATGTGGAAGTGAAGCAATGTGGGTATATTTTATGAAGTCTGCCAGGTTATTAAACATTACTCACCTAGATTCCCATCTGTGCTTTTATCTCCTACTGGGTTCTTTCTTCAATCTACCTAACATTCCAGTAATATCTCAGAGCAGTTTCATGTCATGAGTTTGGGTTTCCTGAATGTGGTCTGCTCTTCATCCTAAGTTCTGATAAGCAGGAAAACTAAAATATATTGAAGGAGCTCCATCCTCATAGGCCCTGGCTACTAGTAGGGAGCTCTGTAATCATAGTGCATAAGAGCTGCTTCTTGAGCCACCCAGATGCCCAGCTATAGAGAGTATGATAAAAGTGGAGGACCCACTGCAACATAGTCTCCCAATGTTTCAGATAACTGGTATGTCATGTGATGAGGAAGTGTAAAGTTCTGACCAATGTTTTACAAGTATGAAAAGAATTAATATATGAGTCAGAAGGAGACAAGAATGGATTGTCATGGTCTGTACAGGTGATGACTCTGGATTCCTTTTCATGAATACATAAACAACTGTTGCCCAAGAGCAGCTGGACAGCATGTATCCATCCATTGACCAGAAGAGACAATTATGCTTCAACATTTGTCTTTGATCAAAATTGAATGAGAATAGAGACTCACTTGATAAACCCCTATTTTTATTACAGTTTTAGGATTGAAAGAAAATACAGACTAGATAAAAGATAAAACAAGGGACATATTTGGCCTAGATTAAGTGCTAAAAAAATTCTGGATATAGGATCCCTAGGATTGGAAATGTAAATTCCAGCCAGTTACTTAGGAAGCAACAGTGTTTCAGAAGACAAGGCTTAGGAGCTCCTTCTAGCATCTGTGGTTGGGTGAGATGGCTGCAGAGAACAAGAGAGATCCTTTACCATAGCTCAGAGGTAAGTATTTTAAAGGGGCTTCTGTCAGAATTGGAAAAGGTTTGCCTGTGTCTATGCTCAGATGTGTCCTGCAGCAGGGGTTGAGGGTCCTGAGTCACAGTTTCTCTGCTTAATATATTTGCCATTGTTTTTGAAACACTTGCACTGACATCGATTAAATTTCAAAAGATACAGAACATTTTTCCAGTGACTAATAGTTTACTTACCACACAGTTAAATTGAACATGAAACAAATAAAACAATTTTAGATAGTCACTGTGGCTATGGAGGAAGAAAAGAGAAAAGAGCATTGTTGGTATGGAGGTAGAAGTACACTAACTAATTTTTATAATCATAAAATTTTTATGCTTGTTTAGCTCTTACTTGAATCATGGAAACAAGAAACCTTATTAAGTTCTTAAAGGAAATTTTGATCAAAATAGAGAATGAATTCTAAGGCTTTCTAGAGGAAATAAGCCTATGCAAAGAGCAGCAAGGGAGAATACCTGAAATTCAGTGTGACTGGAGTAGTGTGGGCTACAGAATAGAATATATTAAGTGGATGCAGTGGGGAATATTCTGTTCCAAAACTTTAGTCAAGACAGGGTAGATTTAGGCACATTTTCAGACATGATATCAAAGAGTCGTGTCTCATAGGCTCACAGAAATGAGAATTTTCATCAAAGTTCATCATTGCAGGTATGCGCTACCGAGGGGCCATGGGTACTTGCAAAAGTCAAGAACAGAGATTCGAATGGACTTGACTGCCCCAGTCTGAAATAGTCATGTTTTCTATTCTTCACCAAATGAGTTCAGAGGTACATAGCAATCTCCACTACATATTCACTGTGAGCTATATTGGAATGGGAGTCAAGCTCTAAGGTCTATGATGTGCTGAGGACTCTGTCCTTTCAGACTCAAGGTGAGAGCTGGTGGGTGACTAAAGATGCTCCACTCCATATAAAGCTCTACCAAATAATGCAACTACACTTTGGCAACTCTGGCGCCAACTTGGATCTCCCTTCTATGAATAACCAATTTAGCCTTTCTGTCTGCAAGGAGCCAGGTTTTGAGCTTCCTAGATTGGAGAATATCAGTGTTACCTGCAGCTAAAGTGAGAGTCCGGGATGAACTGGAGAGATTATTTTCCACAGGGCTCCACAATTAATGCCACTGATCCACTGTGGTAAGCCTGGCACCAAGATGTTAACCAAATATGTGCATAAACCCCATTTCCTTTTTATACCATAGGATTCTGTGCATAGGAGTCATCTTTCAAGATTCCTAGAGTGGAGAGTGCCTGGATCTGTTCAGAGTAAAGACAAAAACTGAGGGTGGGTTGTGGAAGCTCCAGCACAGATAAGACAGTCCCTGATCCAAAAACATCACTGCTGAGAGTCCTGCACCAAAGTGACTGGCTTCTGAGAAGAAACAGCCACTTGTTTTTGTGCCTACATTCTCATCAGAGGATTTCGGAATGTTCTAACCTTTGTTTGAGTTGTCCTAAATTTGAGGAAAGCCTCAGTGCTAGTAACATGGGGAATTAGCCTCCATCCCACCTTTCCACATGTGGGGACTTAGGAGAGAAAGGATCGTTTATGTGAAGTTTCTGGACAGGAGACAGTCACTTGGGATATTTTCAGAGTGTAGGTGAAAGTTTAAAATTGACTTCAATGGATAGGAGGTTCCCCCACATATTTCACAGCCCTGTCCAGATTAAACCTAGATTCCAATGGCACAAACAGAAAAGGGGGACCCTTCTAGTTTTGTTGTTGCTTACTCTGAACAGGCACTATTCTCTGTCATTTTCTCTAAACAGGCACTGTTTACTGTCATTCCTGGAGGGCTAAAGGGGTGTTTAATTGCAGAGGCTGAGGAAGGCCTGAGAGTGGAATGTTGAAGCTCTACTCTGGACAGAGACCACAGATACTATCATCCTTCTGGTCTGATACGCACTCCTCTAAACTGGACTGACTTGTTGCAAGGATCCCTTTCCTCTCCTTCCCTCAGGGGATGGGGAGATTCTGCGCTCAGGAGCCATTTCAGTTTCCCAGAGAGAAAAGGACGGTGTGAATTTCTGAGTCCAGATGGAAGCTGGCAGTAGATCTCAGAAGCCGTTCTAGATAGAGAAGCCGAAATAACCAAGATACCTTGTGTCTTTTTGAGGGTCTCACATAAAGTCGGGGAGAAGTTGTGGCAATATTTGGGGACCCAAACTTCCGCATCAACATCCGGGGACTTGGATGACTCAGCGACTGACCTTTAGTGATGTCCCTGGAGGCTAGAAGATTCCTCAATGCTGATTTGTGAGAACGATCCCCTCCCCGCCGTTCTACGTTTAAAGTCTGGCAGGTTGGGGACGCAGAGCCATTTTGTGAAGCTCTCGGAAGAGTGAAGTCCCTTCAGTACGCTCTGCATCTCCGGACACACAATTCAGAGCTGGCACACTGGGCTTTCTGAATCCAGGGACTTGGGGTGCTCAAGCCCTTTTGTGAGGGTCCTCTGAAGCGTAAGTACACTTAGTGCTTTCTTAATCAGGGAACGTAGGGAACTCAGTCATTTTGTAAATATCCTGGAAGAGGTCGTTCCAGTTAGCACTTTCTGCATCCTGTAACTCTGAGAACTTATCTCAGAGACATTTTTAAAGTGTTCACTAAGGGAGGATTCTAGTTAGTAATTCCTTCATCCAGGGACTCCAGAAGTTCAGCACCTTTTTTTGTGAGTGTCCTGGAATGGGGAATTCTAGTCAGTGCTTTCTACTTCTGGCGACTTCGGAGGCCCAAAGCCATTTCATAAGTGTTAAGGAAGGGGGTAATTACAGTCAGTTCTTACTACTTCTGGGGACTTCAGAGGCTCAGAGCCACTTTGTGAGTGTTCAGGAAGGGGGTAATTATAGTCAGTGGTTTCTATTTCCTGGGAGGTCAGCGGCTCAGAGCCATTTTGTAAGTGTCCAGAAAGGGGAAAAATCTAGTCAGTGCCTTCTACTTCCGGTGAGTTCAGAGACTCAGAGCCATTTTGTGAGTGTCCAGAAAGGGCAGTAGTTATAGTCAGAGCCTTCTACTTCCGGTGACTTCAAAGGCTCTGAGCCATTTTGTGATGTTTCTGGAATGTGGAATTCTCTGTCAATGCTTTCTACTTCCGGGGACTTGGGGGGAATTGGAGTCATTTTGTGTGGTTCCTGGGAGGGAGACGACCTCGCCCTGCTATCGGAGCCCAGATGAGAGTGGAGGGTGGACTCCGGACTACTCTTTCAGGATTGAAGGGCCCCATATAAGGTAGTCTAACCCCTGTGCTTGCCAAAGCCACTTGTGCCTGCAAGTAGGCCCCACTTGGTATCATAGAAACCAAAAGAGAATTATACACGCACATTTTGGTGGTTATGAGGAAGAAGCTCTTGTCAAGGATTAAAGACAGACTGGTAAAATGCTAATTCAGATTGAGGGTTGCACAATATTAAAGCTGTACCCTTTTGGTGGGCACTGCACCAAATGGGGATCCACTTTTAATAATAAGACCTTTGACAGGATGCTCACTATACACAAATAGAGAAGAGCAAAAAGTTTAGAGATTTCCCTAAAGAAAATGTTGACTTCGCTTTTGGGGTATATGTTTCACCAGAGTGGACTACAGGAGCTCCAGTCCATTTAGAATAGTGTGGTATTTATTTATTAGGTGTTTTTTTTTTTTT
>NC_034613.1:54211462-54219976 GCF_900095145.1 Mus pahari
AAATCCGCCTGCCTCTGCCTCCCACGTGCTAGGATTAAAGGCGTGGCCACCACTGCCTGGGCTAGAATAGTGTTTCTTAATCTGTGGGTTGAAACCCTTTTGGGAGTCACATGACCCTTTCAGACGGGTCACTTTAGACCAAAAGAAAATATAGATACTGACATTAGGAATTGCAACTATAACAAAATTAGTTATGAAATCACAATAAAAATAATGTTAAGGTTTGGTATTACAAAATGAAGAACTGTAGTAAAGAGTCATAGCACTAGGATAAGCAGGGATCCAGAGTGAACTCAAGTTATAATTAGACTGGGGTACGCTTGGAGGAATTAGTTATATCCACATACTTGTATACACTTTAATGACTCCATGCATAGGAAAGACTCCAGAAAGAGGAGGGGCCCAGGCTTCTGTCCATCAAAATGGGTGCTGGGAGTAGTTAAACTTGTCAAGAGATTGACAGGCTGGGATTTTAAAAAGCTACACTGTATATTTTTGACCATGCTGATGCAAACCAAGGTTGACTTGTAGGGAATGTGCCCCTCTCCTATCTTCAGTAGCTGCCTTTTGGGATTTAGGGAACTCAGAGCCATGTGTCAATCAATGTTCTGGTGCTCAGAGAATGACATATTGCTCACTTGCAAGAATGAGTCCTCTCATGGCTCCCCCATCCTCCACAGTCCATACTGGTTTTGTGTAAGCCTTTGGACCAAGGATGTCACCTCTAATTTCCTGTTAAGGTATTTAGGTTGGGGTCAGGTTTGGCCTGGGTCTGGGTCTAAAAGTCAGCAGGGGCCTTGTAAGGCATACTTGGAAACCTACAAAATCCCCTAAACAAAAGAAGGATGCAATTCATTCTGCCTCTTTTGACAAATACCCCAGGATTTTTGAGACGGACTTTGTTTTCACTTCTTTCTTCTCCACAGGAAAGTGAGCCTGTGCAGTGTGTGGTATCACCAAACAGCAGGCAGAGCTACCAGAGGGAATTGTCTAGTCTCTTCTAACAATCCAGGTGAGCAGCCACACTGAAAAGTATAGATTTGAAGAAACCTTATATCTACTTTAACAAGGAACTAGAGTCTGCGTGGATCAGTTCTGACACCTGAAGAGCCCTGGATCGGCGGCTAGTATTGAGGGTTTAGTTTTGTTTGCATGCCTACTGGTGAGAGTTATCTGAGAAAAGATGTACTTGGTCCTAGGATTAATACCACTTCAGAGGATGAAGCTACATATGGAGAGCAGAAGTGTTTATTTAGTAGCTGGACCTCCTATGAGGACTATATCTGAAATCAAGGGAAAATATTTTACAGACTGCATAAGCCCTGGGGTCATAGCTTAGGGGCCTTAAGTGACTTGTTTACTTAAACTGTCTCTGGCAGGATATGAGAGTTTGGAGGAAATAAGGTCAGGGGTAAAGGAGAAATCTCAAGG
The DNA here is from genome assembly GCF_900095145.1 of Mus pahari. Lineage (NCBI taxonomy): Eukaryota > Metazoa > Chordata > Mammalia > Rodentia > Muridae > Mus > Mus pahari. The sequence continues at coordinate 54,212,894 of NC_034613.1, forward strand.
ATAGGTGAGATGAAATTCAGGTGGACTTTGGGAACCCATATTTAGCAGAGATAACCCCAGATCATGTATGTGGTCATCACTGGAGATCTCACACAGAGGTAGATGAGACATGTCACAGGATGACTTCTCCTGAGAGCTTTAAGGATCTCAAGGAGGTAAGTAATGTGATCAGAATAGGAGACTTTGGTTAACTACAGGGCTTCCAGGACCAGGCAAATTCCAGGTAAGGATATCAGTGGATAATTGGATAAAATACCAGTCTAGAGCACAGAAATGGGTCTCTCAAAAAAGTCTTCCCTGAACTATTTTCTCTACATCAGTCTTTTGCAAGGATGTCAGTCTGAACTCCCTGTCTCATTTGCAGGCTTTAGTCTAAAGGAGCTGAAGAACTTGATGCAAGTCATCAGAGGAAGGATCTAGTGCATTGGTAGGAAGGTAAGAGACAAGGGAGTCCTATCAGCCAATACAAAGACTCAGAACCTCCCTGCTCTCCTGGCAGTAGCGGGATAACCTAGGCACCTTGGATGGATTCCCTTCACTCACCTGGTCCCCTTGTCTCATAAAACATAACCCCTTGTCTTAAGGAATATGGGATATTAGGGGGTCATATGGAACAACCTCCTCCTTTACATCTATCCTGGATCAGGCTGATTTTGTATCCTAGCAAAATGTCACCATACTGACTTGTTCTGTACCAAATATAAGGAGGTGAGGTATCCCCACTTCCTTTGATTTTATCTCAGAGTCACAGAACTACTTGGCATTTGCCTCAAGAGAAGAGGGATGTACCTGGAGAAGCCATGTCTTTCCCTCTTTCAGGATTTTAGGGATGCACGCAGTACTATAGTCTTTTGGCCTGAGAGTACCACCCAAGCAAATTCCTGTAACAGGCTTTTTGGGGAGCTGCCCCTGGATAGAGAGTTCTCTCAAATGTTTTTTTCTTTCTTCCTTAAGTTTGTGAGTCTTCATCCCTGTGACCTGCACGGTGTCCTGCCTGTTCTTTCTGAGGAAACTAAAGATGGAACCTACTGAGAACAACCAGAGCTTCAACCTATGGGACATCCCTCAGGCCCAAATGGAAGAAAGGGGCCCCGGGAGTGCTCAGGACCCCATAGCTGAGGCAGGGGAGGTGGAAGCCATTGCCACCGCCCCAGGGGATGTGCCTGCTGGAGGAACACCTAGTTCTCCCCAGAGTGCTCAGAGAGCCCCCTCTCCTCCCACTGCCATGGGTTCAATTTCAGGGGCATCATTTGGCGATCCTCTAGCCGGGGTGCCTGGTACTGAGTTCCCCTCCCAGGATGGACTAAATGGAAAGATAATTGATTTGGTGAGATTCCTGCTTGTCAAGTTTCGAAGGATGGAACTAACAAATAAGGAGGAAATGATTGTTAAGACCATGAGAGATTATGAGGAGCACTACTCTGTGATCTTTAGTAAGGCTGCTGAGTGCATGAAGCTGATTTTTGGTGTTGACATGTTGGAAGTGGATCCTTTTGTCCACTCCTATTTCCTACACCCTGCTCTGGGAATCACCTACGATGGGATGCTACATGGAGTTATAGGTGTACCCAAGACAGGTCTGGTTATAATTGTCCTATGTGTCATCTTTATAGAGAACAATTGTGTCAGCGAGGAGGCATTCTGGTATGCAATGAATATCCTAGGGATGCAGGCTGGAATGGATCATTTCATATTTGGAGATCCCAAGAGTCTCATCACTGAAAATTTTGTAGAGGAAGGGTATGTGGAATACAGGCAGGTGCCCAATAGCAGTCCTCCTCGCTTTGAGTTTCTGTGGGGCCCAAGAGCATATGCTGAAACCACCAAGATGAAAATCCTGGAGTTTTATGCCAGCATTGTTAGGCAGGATCCCAGATCCTACCCTGAGAAGTATGCAGAGGCTTTGAGGGAAGAGCAAGAGAGGGCCTAGGCTAGAAAAGCCCAACATATACTACTGCTCTGACCAGCATAACCTGTAGTGTACTAGCAATTTATGGTCAGGCAGAACAGTAAAATAAGTGGTAGACCCCCAAATTAGAGCTATTGGAAAGAGAGTGTAACCCATTCCTTTCTTACTGTTCTGTTTGGGTGACTTAGGATCATTATTTTAGAACGTTGTTAACTTTTACTTTAAGGCTCATTTACTTGAGAATTTTAAGATTAAAAATGACATCAATAATGCCTGTGTTGATTTAGGTCAGGAGAACTTTGTTATCTTAAAAACAATCAAGAATGTTTTCTAATATGTAATATGTCACATGATATGATACCATTAATGTTGGAATTTCCGGGACAACAGAAACCACACTAGCATTAACATAAAGAACAGAATAAAATTAAAATTTTGTTGTGCATCTATGTTTAGTCTCTCATTCTGGCTAACTAATTAAGATTAAAACTAAAGATAACTAAAGGGAATCTCTTCCCAAAGCCTTCTCTGAGGACCTTATCCTTGCAAAGTCCTGTGTTATCAGTGGGATGTAGGGAAAACCAGATCCCTCTCTACCCTTAGATAATTGGTTCATAGCAGAAGCCAGTCCATGAGAAGTCCCTTTAGATCACAAGCCCTAGTACAGAAGGACTTTGAAGGGTGGGCACTCCTGAGAAGTCCTGTGTCAGTCTGTGCCTTAAAGGAAGACAGCATGGGAGACTGTCTTGGGAGGTGATTGTCATTAAACTGCAAGTTAGCTAAGGCCAGACCCTTGGGAGATGGGACTGAGTTAGGGCTGAGAGAAGGGAAAATTCTGAGTAGTCCTTTTTCAGTGGACTTCAGCAGAGAGGAACCAGCCTGGGAACATCACTCAGTGGTGAAAACTTTAATTTTTACATGTAGTCAGGAAGGTTGTAGCCCTCTCTCTCTCTCTCTCTCTCTCTCTCTCTCTCTCTCTCTCTCTCTCTCTCACACACACACACACACACACACACACACAAAACCAAAACAACAACAACAAAAAACCCTAAAATATTCAGAGAAGTAGTTTGTTCTGGGGCATGAATAGCTTAACACATCTCTTGGACTCAAGGTTCACTGCTGTATTGTACAAGAGGTTCCTAACAAATATGGGTCCATTATAGGAAAGTTAGGCTTAGAACTCCTAGACAGGGCTTTTTTTTTTTTTTTTTTTTATCTCCTTGGCAGCAAAGACAAAGATAATTGTTAAGATTAATTTAAATGTTTCTTAGGCTTATGAGTATTTTGTTTGCATGTAAGTGAGTGGAGTATTTATGTCTGTGATGCCTTGGGAGGCCAAAATTGGGTGCCAGATCCTTTAGAACTGTAGTTAGAATGTTTGTGAACCTGTGAGTACTCTAAACAAAACAGCACTTGACTAAATACCAGGAAGTGCACTGATTGGCTGTGGTTTCTAGCCCAGGGTAAAATTAAACTTGAAAATAATTATGTTTATATATCAGTGTAAGATCAATATGTGCATGCCACAGTACACTTCTGGGCAGCAGAGGACAGTTTGCACATTGTTTCTTGACTCCCATCACCTTGAAGCAGGACCTCCCACATTTCTACTGTTGTACTTCTTAGTCTTGACTAGCTGTCTTGAGAGACTGTGACCAGTTCTCCTTCCTCTTCCTCCCATCTTGATAGAGGAGTGCTAGGATTTCAGTTGCACCCAGTTGAACCTCACTCTCTCTTGGTTTGGGAGGGATATAGTTCCAATTGTCAGGCTGGAGAAGCTAGCACTTTTACCCTCTGATCCATTGCCTGGACCCTAAGGTACCAATTTAGTTCAGTTCTCACCAATGTAATTTTGCCCTAAGTGTACTCACTTTAGGGTAGCTGGTGAACTAAGAAAGGTAATGCTTTGACTCGAAAAGCCTCTGGGTGGGATGGAAATGGACTGGACTCACACTGTAGGAGTTCCCTTGTACCAAATTTGACATGTGTCCAAAAAGAGGGAGGATTTAGTGAGTTTTATTCCTGAAATTTCACTGTGGCTGCTTAGCTGTATTGCGCCCCACTGGCTACATGTTCTCTTGATATATCCTGGCAAACAGAGTGAGCAGCATGACTCCAGGGTAGAAGGGGCTGGAATGAAATTCTAGTAAAAGTAACAATCATCTACCTTTTGCTATGACTTTCCTCACTAAGCAACTGAACTGGGCCCTTAAATGCAGGACACAAATTGCAGCAACCCCTTTGAACAGGCTTTATCACTTCCTGAAGGAATAACACCACAGCTCCCAGCCTTGGGAATTCTTCTAATTCCTAGGTAATTAGTAACAGTGCTGGGTGGAGACCATTGTTCTGTATGCACATTTCTCTTGCCTGTTGCTCTTCTTTGCCTCCTCTGGAGGCCAGAAAGAATATTTCACCCTCCTTGTGAGTTGCTTTCACAGTGCATGTGATGAAAGGTTCAGGCAGAGTCATCAGGTTGAACAAGGTTAAATTAAATTAAAAAGAAGAACGCATGAATTTCATGGAAAATCTGGTCTTAGAAGCCTAAGAGATAAAAGAAAGTAGTAGTTACTGTTTTTGGACAAAATTAACAGTTATAGATACTCTAGGTACCCCATTAAAACAGTCACTCTTTACTGCCTGATCAGGAGGAAATACACATAATATATTCATATAATTAATATGTTAATATATTAATTATATTACATACTAAAACATATTATTTATCAACATTAAAATTATATATTATAACATATATAATATATATGATATATTGAATATTGTATTATATATTATATATACCATATGTTTAACTTATATATGTATATGTAACATATATACATATATAGATGTAAATTATATAATTATATCTATAATAGAATATATATTATATATTATACTTTATATTTTATTATATATTAATATTATATAACATAATATATGAATATATAATATACATTACATATGATGGCATACATAATTATATATAATATATAAAATATGGCATATTATATATTGAAATATATTATATAAAATATTATATATCATATATAAGCATATTATTTATAATATATAAATATATTATATACTATATATCTTATATATTTTATGTATTATATATTAATACTTTTAATTTTAATTTAATTTTTACTTTATTTTTTATGCTCCATATTCCATTAACCCCATCCCCATTCACCCTCCAATTGCTCCACATCTCACACTTCCTCCACACACCACCCCATCTCCACATGGATGGCCCCATCCCCCTCACCACCTGACCTCTAAATTCCCTGGGGCCTCCAATCTCTTGAGAGTTAGGTACATCATCTCTGAATGAACACAAACCCGGAAGTCCTCTACTACATGTGTGTTGGGGGGCTCATATCAGCTGGTGTATGCAGTCTGTTTGGTGGTCCAATGTTTGAGAGATCTCAGGGGTCCAGATTAATTGAGACTGCTGGTCCTTCTACAGGATCACAATTCTCCTCAAGTTCTTTCAGCCTTCCCTAATTCAACAACAGGGGTCAACTCCTTCTGTCCATTGGTTGTTTGCAAATATCTGCATCTGACTCTTTCAGCTGCTTGTTGGGTCTTTCAGAAGGCAGTCATGCTAGATCCCTTTTTTGTGAGCATTTCATAGCCTCAGTAAAAGTGTCAGGTCTTGGGACCTCCCCTTGAGCTGGATCCCACTTTGCACCTGTCACTGGATCTTCTTTTCCTCAGGCTTCTCTCCATTTCTATCCCTGTAATTCTTTCAGACAGGAACAATTATGGGTCAGAGATCTGAATGTGAGATGGCAACCCCATCCCCCACTTGATGTCTTGTCTTCCTGCTGGAGGTAGGCTCTATAAATTCCCTCTCCCCACTGTTGGTCATTTCATCAATGGTCCCTCCCTGAGAGTCCTGAAAATCTCTCACCTCCCAGGTCTTTGGTGCATTCTTGGGGGGGGGGGGTCCCCTAAGCTCCTATTTCCTGAGGTTGCCTGTATACATTCTTTCTGCAGGCCCTTAGGGCTTCAGTTCTTTTCCCTAACCCAATACCAGAACAGGTTCCCCTCTCCACTCTCCAACCCCCACACTCCATCTACTTTCTCTCCCTTTTTTCCTTCCTTCCCCACTTGTGATTGCTTTCTTCTCCCTCCCAAGTGGGACTGACGCATCCTCACTTGGGCACTTTAGTTTGTTGAGCTTTTTATGTTTTGTGGGCTGTATCTTGGATATTTGCCACTTATTTTTTGGCTAATATCTACTTATTAGTGACTACATACCATGCATGCCCTTTTGAGTCTGAGTTACTTCACTCAGGATAGTAAAAATAACCACCTATATAATTATATGTAATATAACATAGTATATAAAACACAGCATATAATACATATGTACAATATATATTATATATAAAACAATATATAAGTATATATAATATATAACCATATTATATATAAGTATATTATATACTATATATTTCATATAATTTATATATAATATAGTAACTATATATTATATATTTATACACATTTATATATTTGATATATAATATAAAATATATACACATATTTTATATAAAATGTTGTATATTTATAAATATAATTATAAAATATTAAACATATTATGCAGAATATGTATTCATTATATGTTAATATATAATATATTAATAAAAAATTTATAGTATATAATGTGTAAATAGCATATACAATAAGTATATTTATACAATTATATATCAGAGTCATTAAGTAATATTGCACATATTTCATAACACAGATTATATTTTTGCTGCAAAAATTAAAAGGCATAAATACGTAATAATTTTTTCTTTTTTAACTTATTTTATTAGATATTTTTTTCATTTACATTTCAAATGCTATCCTGAATGTCCCCTATAGCCTTCCCCCACCCTGCTCCCCTGCCCACATACTCCTACTTCTTGGCCCTGGCATTCTCCTATATGGGACATATAAAGTTTGCAAGACCAAGGGTCATCTCTTCCTAACGATGGCTGACTAGGCCATCTTTTGCTATATATGCAGCTAGAGACACGAGCTCTGGGGTACTGATTAGTTCATATTGTTGTTTCACCTATAAGGTTACAGAACCCTTCAGTTCCTTGGGTAATTTCTCTAGCTCCTTCATTGGGGTCTCTGTGTTCTATCCTATAGATGACTGTGGGTAT
>NC_034613.1:54219987-54221190 GCF_900095145.1 Mus pahari
CAGATCCTTAATGGTTTTGTTCAATTCCATCCCCTGTTTGGTTGTGTTTTCCTGTAATTCTTTAAGGGATTTTTGTGTTTCTTATAGCTGTTTAGCAGTGTTATCCTGTAATTCTTTAAGGGATTTTTGCATTTCTTCTAGCTGTTTAGCAGTGTTTTCCTGTAATTCTTTAAGGGATTGTTGTGTTTCTTCTACCTGTTTAGTAGTGTTTGCCTGTAGTTCTTTAAGGACTTCTTCCTGTTTAGCAGTGGTCTCCTGTAATTTCTTGAGGGATTTTTGTGTTTCCTCTTTAAGGGCTTCTACTTGTTTAGCATTGTTCTCCTGCATTTCATTGAGTGGGTTATTAATGTCCTTCAAATCTTCTACCAACATCATGAGATATGATTTTAAATCCACATCTTGCTTTTCAGGTGTGTTGTGGTATCCAGGACTCGCTATGGTGGGTGTACTAGGTTCTGATGTTGCCCCATATTCTTGATTTCTGTTAGTAAGATTCTTACATTTGCCTTTTGCCATCTGGAAATCTCTGGTGTTAATTTTCAAGCTGTCTCTAGCTGGTGTTTGCTCCTCCTGTAATTCTGTTAGCCCCTGTCAGCACTCCTGGGAATCCAACTCTCCCCTGCATCCCCTTGGTCAGAGCACTCTCTGCAGGCAAGCTCTCCTCTTGCAAGGCAGGTGTCCAGAAGTCTGGACCTTCTTCTGCCTCCTGGGGTCAGAACCCTCCCTGTAGGCCCACTCTCCCTGCGTGATCCAGAGGACCGGTGATCTCAAGGACCTGTGGTGTGGAGAGTCCTCCCGAGGGCTCAGCTGTCTCCCCTGGGGTTCAGAAGAGAGATGGCAGGGGTGGCCAAGACTCTGGGCAGGCAGTGTTCCTTTGCCCCTGTTCCTGCTGGCACAAGCCTCTGCTGGATTCTCTGGAGTTGATGGTGTTCCACTCAGAGTGATCCCGAGGACCTGTGGTGTAGAGAGTTCTCCAGAGTGCTCAGCCTCCTCTGCTGGTGGTCAGAAGAGAGATGGTGGGAGTGACCCCAACTGGACCTGAGCCATAACTCTTTGTTAAGAAAACATTCCTTTATCATATGGCCTCCTTCTCAAGGTCATTCAATTTTCTGAATATTGCAGCGTCACAGGTTTGACTTTATTCTCTCTCTCTCTCTCTCTCTCTCTCTCTCTCTCTCTCTCTCTCTCTCTCTCTCTCTCTCT
>NC_034613.1:54221295-54251658 GCF_900095145.1 Mus pahari
CTCTCTCTCTCTCTCTCTCTCTTTCTGAGACAGGGTCTCTCTGTGTAGCCCTGGCTGTCCTGGAACACACTCTGTAGACCAGGCTGGCTTCGAACTCAGAAATCTGCCTGCCTCTGCCTCTGCCTCTGGAGTGCTGGGATTAAAGGCATGTGCCACCATGCCCGGCCTTTATTATGTCTTAAAATGAATCCTGGTATGATCTTTTATGTTGACCCACACTGTAATTGTTTAGATTATGAGGTCCCATGTATTCCTCATAAAAGAACCTTGTTGAGTTATTACTCCCAAATAACATTGCCTTCTGTGTAGTTTGAGCATAGAAGATGCTAAGAAGTCCCTTTCACCAATGCAAGCAAGTATGAGCTGAAACCAACTGAAAGGCCACATTTTTGATATGCCTTAGGGTAGTGGTTATCAACCTAATGCTGCAATTCTTTAATACATTTCCTCCTGCTGAAGTGACCCCAAACCATAAAGTTATTTTCATTGCTACTTCATAACCAAAATTTTTCTATCATAATGAATCGTAATGTAAAAATCTTATGTGCGGGATATCTAATATATGATCCCCTAAGGAGTCCCAGCCTACATGGTGAGAACAGTTGTCTTAGAGGGAAGGCTGAGGCTGTCCCTCTGCATATGGCAGACTTCTGCAGACAAGTAGGAGAGACTGATGAAGACAATGGAATGCCAGGTACACATTACTCTACAGGATCCAGTGACAATAGGCAGGGAATCACATTTTGCCAAGGACCTATACTTGAATCTCAGTAAGGATAGATATGAGACATAGCAGCACTGGAGGATAATCTCAGGACACTTTCATGAGATTTGCTCTAGATTCCCCTTTTTCTTATGATAGGAAAAAATATAAAAAAACCCTAGCTAATTCCTGCAGAAGAGTGAGAAGATATGACCATTTAACATACCAGGCCCCATTTCTAAAGAAAGTGTTCATATCTGAGTAACTGAAGTCATAGACTACACTATTTACTTTACTGAATGGAAATACTTAATTGCAACTCCTTACCATAAAAGTGAAAAAAGTGCAGAGAAGCCCATGTTGAAGGCCAGGGCAAAGGGACATCAAGAAACTGAATGACTTCATTTAGTTCTAAGCAAGGCATAAGCTCACCACCACCCCAAAGGGAAGAACCCCAAAAAGCTTTGTACCTCCTATCATGTTTAACTAACCAGTAAGGAAAGTCAGGGATTGTGGAGGCAGAAACAAGTGGCCTCACAGACCCAACACCCAGAGCCAAACCAAATAGTGTATAGCCTGATACACAAAAAGCCACAAAACCTTTGGAATGCTGTATTCAATTGTACCCTGCTCGTTGCAATAGGTTTTATAGTGACATTCCTTGCTTTGTTTGTTTGTATATTGAATGGTCTTCAATTTTGCCTGTCTGGTTAGGGTTTAAGTTTCATGAACCTGATTTTTATCATTTTATCTCTTTAATTTCTGAATTTAGCGTTGGCTTCTGGTGCTTCTTTTTATATTTCCTTTCTTCTACTGGGTATTCATGATTTAAATTTTCTGATCAATTAATGTGAATGTTTGTTTAGTCCTGACCCTTGATCTTAATCTAAACAATAAATGATTATACTTTTCTCTAAATTTGCTCCATAAGGGATTCTCTTAGCATTGTCAGAGTGCATCATCAAGGAATCATAAACTTATATAGTATAAAAAAGAAAAGTTTAGCATTCCCTGTCAAGAATAGAAGAGGTGCTCACCCAAAAGCATACATACAGTAAAAGGGCAACCATATGGTTTTTTTTTTTTTTTTGCATCTGTTCACTGTTTCCATATTCTATAGAACCGAGTATCCCAGACTTTGAAAGATACATACTAAATATTATTATTCTTATGTTAATCTTATTTTGATTTTTGATCATGTGTGTATATGTATGTATATGTGATATAAAAGGCAGCCATGAAAGGAAAATAGAAGTCTTCAGAAACTGGAGGGAGGGGGCAGAGTACTAATAGAGGACATGTGACCTGAGAGTGGAATGAGGCCTTCTAGGGAGGAAAGAGGCAGATGAGGGGACTTGGATGGATGAGATGAACAGAGCAAAACCCAGATGTCCCTCAACAGAGGAATGGATACAGAAAATATGGTACATTTATACAATGGAGTACTACTCAGCTATTAAAAACAATGAATTTATGAAATCCTTAGGTAAATGAATGGATCTGGAGGATATCATGCTGAGTGAGGTAACCCAATCATAAAAGAACTCACTTGATATGCACTCACTGATAAGAGGATATTAGCCTAGAAACTTAGAATACCCAAGATACAATTTTCAAAACACATGAAACTCAAGAAGAAGGAAGACCAAAGTGTGGATACTTCGTCCCTCCTTAGAATGGAAAACAAAATATCCATGTAAAGAGTTACAAAGACAAAGTTTGGAGCTGAGACAGGAGGAAGGACCATGCAGAGAATGCCTCATTCTGGGATCCATACCATAACCAACCACCAAACGCAGACACTATTGCATATGTCAGCGAGATTTTGCTGACGTGACCCTGATATAGCTGTCTCTTGTGAAGCTATGCCAGTGCCTGGCAAATACAGAAGTGGATGCTCACAGTCAGCTATTGGATGGAACACAGGGTCCCCAATGGAGGAGCTAAAGAAAGTACCCAAGGAGCTGAAAAGTTCTATAGCCCTTTAGGAGGAACAACAATATGAACTAACCATTACCCCCTGAGCTCATGTCTCAACCTGCATATGTAGCAGAAGATGACCTAATTGGCCATCATTGGGAGGAGAGGCCCTTGGTCTTGCAAAGATTATATGCCCCAAACACAGGGAAATGCCAGGGCCAGGAAGCAGGAGTNGGTGGGTTGGGGAGCAGGGCGGGGGGAGGGTATAAGGGACTTTTGGGATAGCATTTGAATTGTAAATGAAGAAAATATCTAAAAAATTGTTTAAATAAAATATATGCCTAATAAAAGCTTGTACACTATGTGCTAATTTTAGAAGTGTCTAAGAAAAAATAAAAAATAAAAATAAAATAGAGAGACTTTCAAAGCCTTCCTGACTCCCAAAAGACAGGAGTTTCTTGACTAAAATGCAAAATTTTTATGGGCCTTATTTATACCATTCTTTTGGCATCCCATGTAGGCAAATTACTCCAGAAAATTGACAAGCCAGTGAAAGACACAAACTCCTTGTAGCATCCATATGGCCTTAAATGTAAATTACTAGCCCTATAGATCCATCCTTTCCAATGCCATAAATGTGGGGTCAGGCATATTCACTGGGTGAGTGGATATTGGATAGAGAAGAACATTGACCCAGTAGGGAAAGGAAAGCATGGAACTATCTGGCCTAGCTAAGCTATCAGAAAGCTGAGAGCAAGGAACAGATTACCTGAGGCTCCAGGCATTAGGCATTGTTCTAAGAAGCTAACAATGAAGATGGACAAGTGACTGTGGCCTAAGAGTAGCACAGGGGCCTCCTTGTCTTCAAAAGTCAGGCAACAGGTATTCTGAGAATTAGGGTTCTTTGCCACTGAAAATTTGGAGTCATAGCTTAAAAAATTTTTTCACAGGTTCAGAAGAGATGATATACTAGCTTCAGTGGCATAGTCTAGAGCTCAACAAGGAGACCAGCAAGAAAGACAGTTAGAATATATCTTTGGCTAATTTTTAACCTCTTAAATATCCATTTCTTGCTTACATCTATATCAGATATAATATCTTGTGAAAAATACTTGAAATGTTAAATAAATGCTTAGTGTTCACAAATGTTGCCAGGCAATATTCAAGACTTCTGACAGCAATTTTTACCTGCTCTGTTATAACCCACCTACATGACATATCCACCAACATATTTGAAAAGTATCTTCATTTATGACTTAACATAAGAACTTTGTTGACATTATAGCTGCATGAAACTTTTTTTATGTTGCAACAGAGAATTTGGGGTTACCAAAGTTTGTGTATTTCAGTTTGTTGGTTAGAATGAGAGTAACTGCCATAGGCTAATATATTGGACAGCTTGGTCCCCAATTTGGGGAACTGTTTAGGAAAGTTTAGGAGGTTATATTAGCCTTATGAAAGACCATTTATCTTTCAGGGTGCGTGTCACTATTTCAGACTTGTGACATTAATAGTGTACTTCATTCTCTTTGCTTCCAGGTTGTGGATCATGTGGATCATGATGTGAGCTCTAGGCTGTTCTTTAACTATACATCACGAACTGTAAAGCTCTGAAATCATAAACCTAAATTAATCATTTTTTCTAAAGTTACCTTAGTCAACATATCCTATCATGAAATAGAAAATGAGCTAAGATATAATGAGCTTTGTACTTGGGATTGTGTTATTGATGTGAAAGTTTGAAAACTCTATGTGTGTTTGTGTGTGTCTGTCTGTCTCCGTGTGTGTGTGTGTGTGTGTGTGTGTGTGTGTGTGTGTGTGTGTGTGTGTGTTTTGACAAATGTGGAAGGCTTTGGAACTTTGGATTAGGAAAGCAGTTGAACACTGTAAGTGGCTTAACAGGCCATCGGTATAGGATCTTGGAAGACAGACATCCTGAGAACAATGTGGATACAAGAGATTTCAGAGGAGAGCGATATTATTAGCAACTCTGCCAGAAATTATTATTGTGAATTTTTGGTGAAGAATGTGGTTGCTTTTTGACCTTGTTCTAAGAAATTGTCTAAGGTTAAATTGAAGTCATGGACTAATGTCCTTGGTAAAGAAAATTTTAAGACAGCCTAATATTTTCTCTTATGTTTATTAGCAATCCCTCTTGTATAGATTTAAAATGAAAAAGCTAATGGGGCAAATGTACAGTTTGAGGAGAAAAACTGAGCCAGGAAATTTAATGTTTGCACTAAGGCCTGAGATGAAAGAGATGAGAAATCTAAAGAAAGACCTGATGGAAAATGGAATGAAAGAAGTGGTACCCTCAGGGCACAGCCCAACCAGCTAAGCTAACAGCTTGCAAAACAGGGAATCCCTGAGAATGTCTGTCACCTGCAGCTATTGTGAGAGTATAGGATGGACTTGAGAGTTTCTTTTCCATGGAGCTCTAAAGTTAATGCCACTGGTCCACTGTGGTAAGCCTGGCACCAAGATGTTATTCATATATGTGCATAAACTCCCATCTCCTTTTTACACCCCAGGATTCTGTGCTAGCATTTTGTCTTGGCCCTGTCCACAGTTACCTGGCAACAGCCAGGTATGCCAGACTCATTATAAAAGGGGTTGCTTGCCCATCCCCTCTTTCTTGCCTTTTCGCTGTCACTCTGTCGACTTTTCCTTTCCCACCTTTCTCTCTTCATGCTCATGGCCAGCCTCTACTCCACTGCTCTGTATCTCTGCCTTTCTCTGTCTCTACTACCCTCTCAAATCCCCTCTCCATGCTCTAAATAAACTCTACTCTATATACTATTGTGTGGCTGGTCCCTCAGGGGGAAGAAATGCCTCATTATAGGCCTGTGAAGGCACCAGCCTTTCTCTACACCTGACTACACATCCACCAAACATTCCTTCACTCCTTATCTTTTTATAAAACACATTTGGCTGGTCCCTCAGCAGGAAGGGATGCCACAGCATGGGCCATCTGAGGCATCCCCTTTCCCCACACCTGACTATACATCCACCAATCATACTCCTCTGTTCACTTTTATGAAATAAGACATTTGGTGCTGTGATTCAGATTTAGAAAGTCTGCAGGTTCACATCTCCCTTGCTACCACATGCCATAACTTGATTGATGGCCCAAAGTTCAGAGTACCAGTAAGCCTCCTACCCCCCAATGTTGAAGGTAAATGTCCCCATGGTTGTACAAGATAGTATTTGAGTTCAGAGACACCCCTGTGCTGCCCTTGAGGATGGAAATAATCCGTTTTTTTAACACTTCATTTAAAAAATATTTATTTTTTTATACTCCATATTTTATCCCCCCTCCCGGTCCACCCTCTGACTGTTCCACATCCCATACCTCCTCCCCATATCCCTATCTCCATGTGGATGTCCCCACCCACACTACACAAGACCTCTAAACTCCCTGGGGCCTCCAGTCACTTGAGAGTTAGGTGCATCATCTCTGACTGAACACTGACCTAGCAGTCCTCTACTGGGGGAATCATATCAACTGGTGTATGCTTCCTGTTTGGTAGTCCAGTCTTTGAGAGATCTCGGGGATCCAGAATAATTGAAACTGCTGGTCATCTATATGGTTGCACTTCTCCTCAGCTTCTTTCAGGTGTCCCTAATTCAACAACAGGGGTCAACTGCTTCTGTTCATTGGTCACACGCAAATATCTGCATCTGACTCTTTCAACTGGATGTTGGGTCTTCCAGAGTGCAGTCATGCTAGGTTCATTTTGTGAGCTCCCCATAGCCTCAGTAATAGTGCCAAGCCTTGATCCCACCTTGGGCTAGTCCATGGACCTTATTTTCCTCAGGCTTCTCTTCATTTCTATCCTTGTAATTCTTTCAGACAGGAACAAGTATGGATCAGATTTGTGACTATGAGATGGCCCACCTCCCTCATTTGATGCCCTGTCTTCCTGCTGGAGGTAGGCTCTATAAGTTCCCTCTCCCTACTTTCAGGTATTTCATCTAAGGTCCCTCCCTGTGAGTCCTGAAAGTTTCTCACCTCCCAGATCTCTGGTGCATTCTGGGGGGGGGGTGTCCCCCAACCTCCTACCTCCTGAGGTTGCCTGTTTCCATTCTTTCTGCTGGCCCTCAGGGCTTCAATCATTTTCCCTCACCTAATACCAGATCAGGTTCCCCTCTCCACCCTCTCCCCCAAACCCATCTATTTTCCCTCCCACTCCCCTCCCTCTCTGCTTGTGATTGCTTTCTTCTTCCTCCCAAGTGGAACTGAGGCATCCTCATTTGGGTCCTTCAGCTTTTTGACCTTTTTGAGTTCTGTAGGCTGTATCTTGGGTATTTGTTACTTTTTTTTTGGCTAATATCCACTTATTAGTGAGTATATCCCATGCATGTCCTTTTGGGTCTGAGTTACCTCACTCAGGATGATATTTTCTAGTTCTATCCATTTGCCTGCAAAACTCAAGATGTCCTCATTTTTATTAGCTGAGTAGTAGTCCATCATGCAAATGAACAACATTTTCTGTATCCATTCATCTATTGAGGGACATCTGGGTTCTTTCTAGCATCTTGATATTATAAATAAGGCTGCTATGAACATAGTGGAGCATGTGTCCTTATTACATGTTAGAGCATCTTCTGGGTATATGCTCAGAAGTGGTATAGCTGGGTCCTCAGGTAGTACTATATTCAATTTTCTGAGGAACCACCATACTGATTTCCAGAGTACTTGTACCAGTTAGTAATCTTACCACCAATTGGGGAGTGTTCCTCTTTCTCTACATCCTCTCCAACATGTTTTGTCACCTGAGGTTTCTAGGACTTCTAATCCCTGGGTGACCACAGCCTCTCAAAAATGTTTTCGTGACCCCTCCCTTGGGCTCCTGGAGACATAGAACAAATACCTAAGTTCATGTGACCACCTGGACATCTAGCCTGGCTGCACAGTTATATGCTTATTAAATTCCCTTCTCAAGAAAATGGTAGGAATATTTTTAATAACTTCCATACCTAATGGGTTGGTCTTTGCTGCCTTGTCCCTACTTACTGGGATGTCCAGGTCTAATTCACAGTACCTGTTAGCATTTTGTCTAAGTTCTGCCCCACAGTTACCTATCAACAGCCAGGTATGCCTGACACTATAAAAGGACTACTTGCACCTTCCTCTCTCTCTTGTTCCTCTCTTGCTTTTGCCTTCCTGTTCCCTCTGTCCTCTCATCCTTTAGTCCCTCTCTCTCTAAGTGCTCATGGCCTACACTCCTCTACTCCTCTACTACTTCCCTAATCTCTCTCTCTCTCTCTCTCTCTCTCTCTCTCTCTCTCTCTCTCTCTCTCTCCCCACCCCCCTGCTGCTCCAGGACTCTGTCCCCAACCTCTGCCACTGCCCCAGCTTTTCATGAAGTGAGTGCGAGCTGAGCTGGTCACTGCAGGAAAAGCAGCACAGCCCTGTGCCAGCTGTTCCTGCTGTGTGCAGCTGTTGCTGCTGTGTGCAACTGTTGCTGCTGTGTGCAGCTGTTGCTGCTGAGGGAATATTTTTTGTTCTGGTGTCTCCCACATCAACTCTCAGCTTAACTTTGCCTTTCTGTGTTTCAGGTTCAAGCTCACACAGCCTGGGTGGAGTTACTAGGAGATGGAATGCTAATTCAGTCACTGCACTGTGGACTCAGGCGGGGCAGGGCCCAGATCCAGAAGCACTGGGCTGTAGCTTCTGGCTGCCAGAAGGGAGTACTGCCCCATCTCATGCATCTAAGCTTCATGGCCCTCTTGACACTGTCACTGCCTCCATCCAGAGGTGCCAGTAACATGGCCCTGTGCTCCTTCAGGTGCTCACACCTTGGGCCTCCATGTAGTCTGTGTCTGTTTCCATCTTCTGCTGCCCCTTCTGTGTGTGCACATGTCTCTGCAGTACACTCCTCAGCTACTGCCACCTGCTGCTGCCACCACTACAATGTTTGCACAGCTGGGTCCTCAAGCAACTGTCAACTGCCCTTCTACCTATGCCACTCTGATACAAGGTAGGAAACAGATCTGTGTGCCTGCCCACTCAGTTCATTTCACAGGGGTAAACCTGCCTTGACATACATACTTTCTGTCTCCATGGTCTCATACCACCTCTGTCAGATCTCTGGTTTCTTTTTACCTTGGTCCACACCAACGCTAAACCAAATGTTTCTCTGCTAATGCAAAATGTGTTTTTCTCTTCTTATACAACCTGTCAAAGTCACTTAACAATGAAGATTTTCGCCAGATGTGGTGGAACACACCTTTAATCCCAGCACTCAGGAGGCAGAGGCAGGTGGATTTCTGAGTTCAAGGCCAGCCTGGTCTACAAAGTGAGTTCCAGGACAGTCAGGGCTACACAGACAATGCCTGTCTCGAAAAACCAAAAAAAAAAAAAAAAAAAAAAAAAAAAAAATTCATTCCTATCCTGTCTTGGTAAATAATGATCTTTAGTACTGCCATTAAATTATAGTATGTTCTTTTGTCCAACTCAGATTATGCTTAATAGATTCTGCACTCTGTTTTGTCAGAAGTCTGCTAATATGTGCTAATATTAAGCTTATTAAAGAATCTTCCAAAGCCTAAGAGTTTACCAGGGTCTCAGAAGATAATGGAAACAGCTACAAGAAACTGCCTAGACTGTGGTGTAAAAACCAGTGAAAAGCACTGTCATTACCCTGCCAGGGTAATGTCCACACTATGGACAAGACTGGATAGCCTAGGAATCAAATGCCTAATATTGTCCAAATAAAGGTGAGTAATTTCTTATTTCACACATATCTATTCCACAGATTAAAAGCTCTTCAGGGCTTGAAATCCAGACTTACTCCGCCCATGTTGTCATGGAGATCACTGGCACTTGTGAACTCTTTATATAGTAGAGCATAGATAAAACTCTATCATTTTAATTAATGTATGACTCCTAGATTATAACTTATTCTTCCCCAGGCTTCTGACTACATTGACAGCTAAGATAGCTGTAGCTTGACAGCTGGAAACCAGACCTCCTAGCTCCTTACATCTTAAGTAATCTACTATTATATTTACTCATTAATAAATTTGTCCACTAGCTAAGACTTGTCAACATCATGAACAGGAAGAATTTCTTACAGACTTCATAATAAATAATACTGAAGTTCAAAAATAAGCTTCCAGAGATTTAATCTTTACTTTCTTAACTCAGTTTCAATTGATGAAATGCTCCATATTTCCTCTACTTGCTATGCCACTTTACCTAACCCTAATAATACATTCTACTATATGATCCAACTGTATAATCACAAATTCAAATTTTAAGTTTTCTTTGGTTGTCTTTTAACTAAAATATGATCAACTGTATTCACTGAGTCAAGTTTTTGAGTTTCCTTTGTCTATCAATTATAAATATAAAATTGTTTCTCATTATGTGTATTCAGACTCCTATATAGAAGGAAAAGGCCCTTCTTGTTCCTTCTGCTCCCCAAAACGTTTGCTCATATTCTTGTTCATGTTGTTGACAAATCTATTTCTTTTTAAATTATAAACTACAGGAAATCCCCTCAGATCTACCTCTCATGGACCAAAGAGACCCCATCCAGATAAGTACATCTTCTAATCAAGAGCCTAAAATTTCCACTTACTACCTATTTCAGGGGGTGGGATTCCTCTCCTTTGCCCTGGAATAGGGAATATATATATATATATATATATATATATATATATATATATATATATATATTTCCTGTGTGTGTGTGTGTGTGTGTGTGTGTGTGTGTGTGTGTTAGCATCTTGTCAATTCCAGGCATTTACTACATCCAAGACTGCTCCAGGAAAGTGTAGAGAGGCTATCTTCTCTGCAGCCATCAAAGGCTATTTACTTACAGGTAAGTACTTTTCTACCCCTATGAGAGACTTTTTTTCCTAGTATGATGTTTTTGCAAGAAGCCCACCACAGGTGAACACACTCTGATGACATCTTGTTTTTCCCCTACACATCCTAGACTTGTGGTGAAATGTCTCCAGCCGTATTCCCCAGCTTGTGCTTATATACCCATAGTTTCAATAAACTTTCAATAAACGATACTTGAGACATCAGACTTGAGACTGGAGCCTTGATCAGACAGACTGTCTTGTCTCCATTCTTCACATTTCTTGCCCCTCCATTCCCACTCTTTCTCTTGCAGACCCCATTGACTGACCCACAGGAAGGGTCACCTAGTGACCAACATGGAGTAATGAGAATGAGAGACCCCATGAGGGACTTTACTGGAAGAAGGGTTGCCCAAAAATTCAAAAATGAAACAAAGTTAATCACTGTGGGAACCTGAGGCGTCGAGAGTGGTGAGTCATAGTGATGAAAATGGGGCAAGATCAGCCTACAGAC
The DNA here is from genome assembly GCF_900095145.1 of Mus pahari. NCBI lineage: Eukaryota > Metazoa > Chordata > Mammalia > Rodentia > Muridae > Mus > Mus pahari. Next base: position 54,232,251 of record NC_034613.1, read on the forward strand.
CCAACTCCATTCCCAACTACCCTTGACCCAGCAGTGTCTGGATGTTCAGGAGTTTGGGAGCCCCTGGCCCAGGGCTCCTCATTGCAGGCCCATGGACCCCCAACTCTTCGTTCCCAACTCCTCTGCATGGTTTCCAGCTGCAACAAGACACCCAGGAGTCAGGGAACCTCAGCTTTGGCCTTCTACATCTCAAGCTACTTTCCCCACCCCCTGTGTGGTGTATTCTGTGCTTCTCTAGAGCCCAGCAATGGGCATAGGGTAAATGCAATCTAACATGTCCTGTTTTGCCTGCCCAAGCATCGTTCCCACTCCCCAGCAGCAGGGTGAAACACAGAACCACACTTCGTTTTCTGTGATATATTTCAAACATAAAGGCAGTCATGCCAGGAAAGCCCATGAAATGTGGCAAACCAGCTGACATAAAATGTGCAAACAATACACAAACAAACAAAGAAATCAATAAACCAATTTCAGAGTTATTAAAAAAAAAAAAAAAAAGAAAATGGGGCAAGAAATAAGTGATGAGGGAAACTTTAGTTTCTTCAATGCTTGGACATACTTGGTTATATTAAGCAGTTTGTTATAACTGTTTGCCATGTACTACCTGCTGCTGTTTTACAAAGTCCTGAAGGAAAAGTGTAGCCCTATACAACCTGTTGGCAAGTTTCTCTGTGTGAAACTCAAGGTTTTTGTTTCCTTTTGGCAAGCAGTACTTATTGCTTTGTTGGTTAAAGTGGGCGTTTTTGGCTTTTTTTTTTTTTTTTTTTTTTCAGAAAAGCATACCTGGGAATGGCAAAGTGTAGAAGCTGTGGCCATAGACCTGCAGGGTTTCATTATCTGCTTGAAATGTTCTTTATGGAAGTTGTCCATCACTACACATTTTTTGAGTCAGACAGGGATGACCTCAAGGAAGAGGTGGCCAAATATCAAGATTCTAAATGACTCCTCCTTTCAGAGATCTCCTCCATCTGTGCCCCTTGGAGCTCCTGGTGGTGTCCTAGGGATGGCTGTCTTGGACAGTTGAAAGGAACTGCAGGATAAAATCTCAGCCCTAAAACAACAAATAGAATTAGAGGAAGATTATCAGGACTTAATTAATCAGCTACAAGAATTAAAGAACAGGAAGACATCTTGGGAGGGCAAATCTACCCGAGAAAATCCCCCAGAGTCCTCGAGTTCCTCAACATGGAGTCCAAAGATGGCCCCTGCCTTCTAGCTTTAGTTCAGCAGCAGATCACCAGAGGAGGGAGAGGCTGAGGTTTTCCCTGTATCAGAGATCACAGACGCTCAAGGGGTTGCTTGGAGACATCACACAGGTTTCAATTTCCAAATTAAAGAATTTTAAAATGCAGTATCACAATATAGCACTCTGCTCCTTTAACTCTTGCAATCCTGGAATCTGCTGCAGAGGAGTGGTTGACTTCTGGGGATTGGAATACCCTAGTGAGAATTATTAGGTGTGGTGCCCCCATCTTATCTTGAAATCAGAGTATCATGAGAACTGTAAAGAGATGGCTAGGAGGAGTGCTCAGACAGGCAATGCTTGGTCCTTTGATGCCTTAGTGTGAGAAGGACAATTTGCTTCAAGTGATGACCACATGCAATATGATTCAGGTTTGTTTGCTCAAATTCAAAATGCAGCTATGAAGGTTTGGCGTGAATTCCTGGTAAAGGGAGACCCTGGTGCATTTTTTAATGTTAATTTTTTATTTATTAGATATTTTCTTCATTTACATTTCAAATGCTATCCCCTTTCCTAGTTTCCTCTCCGAAAGTCCACTATACCCTCCCCCTGCCCTGCTCCCCAACCCACCCACTCCTGCTTCCTGGCTCTGGCATTCCTCTGTACTGGGGCATATAATCTTCGCAAGACCAAAGGCCTCTCCTCCCATTGATGGCCGACTAGGCCATCCTCTGCTACGTATGATCCTAGTGCATCTTTGACAGCAGTTAGACAAGGACCCGATGAGTGATTTTCTGATTTTGTTCATCAACTGATGGCAACAGCAGGGAAGATATTTGGTAATGCAGAGGCAGGTGTAGACTATGTGAAACAACTTGCATTTGAAAATGCCAATCCTGCCTGTCAAGTAGACATTAGATGCTATATGAAGAAGACAGGCCTCACTGGGTACATCAGACTCTGTTCTGACATAGGGCCCTCTTACCAATAGTGCTTAACTATGGCACCCACCATTCAAGGACAGTTAGTAAAAGTCTTCTTGGCAAGTAGATATAAAAAGGCCTGTTTTAAGTGTGGCAATCCTGGACATTTTGTAAATACCTGCAGGGCAGGAAATGAGTCAACTCAGAGACAGCCTAGGAAACTGCCTGGGCTATGCCCAAGTTGGAAATGCGAAAAACATTGGGCTAATAAGTGTAGATCCAAGACAGATACACAAGAGAACACCTTTTCCCTAATTGGAAAAATGGGAACAGGGTGCCAACTCCAGGCCCCGAACCAATACAAGCCAAAACAATCTTACGGTGCTGTCAGCTTCATGCCACCAAGCAACAACAGCACGTTTCGGAACTTAGTCGAACAACCCCAGGAAGCAAAGGACTGAACCTCAGTTCTGCCACCCTCACAGTACTAACCCCAGAAATGGGACCTCAGGCCCTACCCACTGGAGTGTTCAGACTGCTCTATTCAAATTTGTTTGGCCTGATAGTGGGAAGAAACAGTGCTATCATGGAGGGACTACAGAATCTTCCTGGTGTTATAGACAAGGAATATCAAGAAGAGATTAAGGTAATGGCCAAGGCAATACATAATAAAGTCACCATCCCCACAGGAAGGAGGATAGATCAATTATTGTTATTTTCATTGCTTCCTACTAATCACATATATCAGAGTCCTAACAGTGGGTGGATAAAGGCTTTGCTCTGATGCATACTGGGTGCAACCTATAGTTAAACAAAAATCTATGATGACAGTATGCTTTGATGAAAAGGCATTCGAAGGCTTGGTTGATACAAGAGCCAATGTGACTATTATAAAACAAAGTGATTGGATCACTACCTGGCCTCTGACCCCAAATCTAAGGGGAATTGGCCAAAGTCAAAATCCACAGCAAAGCTCTAAGGTGCTGAAGTGGAAAATAAAGAAGGACATACAGAAAATATACAACCATATGTCATTCTGGGCCTTCCTATTAGTCTCTGGGACTGAGATCTGTTATGCCAGTTGGCATTGATTATGTGCAGCCTCAATGATGTAATCTCTGCTCAAAAGATAAAATCTGGGTTCTCCCTAGGGAAAGGTTTAGGGAAAAATAAAGATGGGACTATTCATCCCATTGAGGCCTATGGCAACACTGGAAGAAGAGGCTTGGGGTGTTTTTTTATGGGGGCTGTTGATTCACCTGCACCTCCAGGGTGTTGTACTGATCCCATCACCTGGAACAGGGACTTGTCCGTCTGCGTGGATCAGTGGTCCCTTGCAAAACCCACTCCAGTGGAGTTTGCTTGACAAGTCCAAAAGCTTGGCCGCAGTCATGATGCAAATAGTTTCATGGAAACTGGTCTCCTGGAGTCTTTGGTGTCCCATAGCATGGATGTGGTCCAGATATGTCCTTGAGATAGTTGGTGAAGGATTTAGCATGCTTTCTTTCAGTATTGTTTTACTATAAGTGCCTCTAAGGAATCATTTGACAAATAGCTAAGTTAGATTAGACATTGCTTCCTGGCCTCTAACAGTGTCCCAACATCCTAGGCAATTGTTGAGCTGACCTTGGGCTTTGAATTTTGTAAGAATATTACTTATTCAGACAAAATGCCTCCAGTGTTGAAAGAGAGTTAGTGAAAGAAATCAGGCATTGAAATTTACTGGATAAGAGTAGAAATCTCAGGGCATATTCTGCAAAGTAAACTTGGAATTCTCATTACAATCAGGTATGGTGGACTACATTACATATTAAAAGAAAGTTGGTGGGCTCCATTGTTAAATGGATGTTTCCTTCAGATACTTCAAACAACAACTAAGTCACTGCCATATGCAGGAGTTTACACGGACCTAGGAAGAAGGTGGGTTGTGTTCTAAGAATGAACTAGAGCAAATACTTAGAATAGCAGCGAGTCACTCCCATATACAGGAATTTGCAATGGCCTAGGGAGAACGTGGATTATATAATAGACTAGAATTGGATCTATGGCAAGGGCATAAAGCCCTTGCCCCTGGCTTCTAAGAATAAACTGAACTTAGGTAGGGCTGATTTTTATCCCAATTGTAAACACTGCCTGGTTCCTTCTAGCTTTTATTTAATGCATTTCTGTTTTGTGTAAAGAGTCATTATGCATCTAATGACCTCAATGTATCACCTAACTTCCTTGTTTTCTTCTGTAATATAAGTCTGATGCTTGCTTTGAGAAATTACATTCAGATTCAACACTCTCTTGTGTTTGTGACTGTTTATCACTCTCTGATTCTTTGTCCACCTGATCACATGGGACCCTGATTCCTTTGCTGGGTTGAGGGACTGAATGTGTCCAGCCTGTGGCAGTCCCTCATCACCAAAATTACAAGCTGCCCAATTGCTAGTGCAGGAACAATTATAGGCAGGGCGTGTAGAAGAGACTAACTCTCCCTGGAATATCCCAATATTTGTCATTAAGAAAAAAATCAGGAAAGAAGAGATTGTTACAAGACTTGAGGGCTGTTAATGTGACAATGATTCTGATCAGAGCCTTGCAACCTGATTTGCCCACACATATGGCCATACCTTTGGGTTATTATAAGATAGTTATAGATTTAAAGGTTGTTTCTTTACCATTCCTTGCATCCTGAAGACAGAAATAATTTTGCTTTTAGTGTTCCCACTATAAACTTTAGAGAACCTATGAAGAGATATCAGTGGAAGTTTTTACCTCAGGGTGTGACTAATAGCCCTACAGTGTGCCAACATTTGTGGCCTTTGCCATAGATGATGTTAGAACCATGTGGAAATGAATCTACCTGATTCATTATATGGATAATATCTTAATATCAGAAAAAGATGGAAGACAGGTACTCAGTGCTTTGATGACCTTAAAATAGCTTTACAGACTGCAAGGTTACAAATAGCTACAGAAAAGTTACAGTTACAAGATACCTATATTTATTTAGGATTTCAGATTAATGGTCCACATATTATTAATAGTAAGGCCACTTTAAGAACTGATTGACTTAAAATGCTTAATGATTTTCAAAAATTATTGGGAGATATCAATTGGCTATGTCCATATTTAAAATTTACTACAGAGAGTTGAAGCCTCTGTTTGTTATTCTCAAAGGAGATGCTGGCCCTATGTGTGACAGGGCTCTAACAGAGGAGAGTAGAAAAGCCTTACGGAAGGTTGAGTGCTATTTCATCTCAATTAGTAACTCATATTCATTATTCTAAGCCTTTATATTTTCTGATCTTTAACACCAAATTAACTCCTACTGACATTTTTAGGCAAATTGCACTCATATTATGGCCTTATCTTCCCTCACCTACTAAGAAGGTCCTTTATCCATACTATTTGGCTATAGCCGATATGATTATACTAGGCAGATATAATAGTCAGAAATATTTTGGAAAAGACACTGATGTCATCGTGCAACCCTATAAAAGGCATCGGGTTGTTTGGCTTATGGAAAATTCTGAAGTTTGGCCTATTGCATGCCCCTTGTTTGCTGGCCAGATAGATAATCATTATCTGCCAGTCAAATTGGTTCAGTTTTGTAATAGCCGTGAATTCGTTTTTCTGTCTCGCAATGTACATGAACTTACAGAAAAACCATTGCTAGTCTTCACTGATGGTTCCTCATCAGGAACAGCCATTCATGCCTTTAAAGATTAAGTAACCTCCTTCGCTACATCATTTGTGTCAGCTCAATTGGTTGAATTGCATGCTGTTATTGCAGTGTTCCAAGCATTTCCAAATCAAGCCATTAATATTTACACAGATAGCTCATATTTAGCTCAGTCTATCCCTTGGTTAGAAACTGCTGCACAAAGAAAACATTCCTCGGAAACAACTGATCTATTTTTACAGTGCCAACAATTAATTTTGAGGAGAAAGTGTATATTTTTTATAGGACACCTGAGAGCCCACATTGGACTACCAGTCCCCAATCTGAGGGAAATATCAAAGCAGATTTAGCCACTTAGGTAACCCCAGTGACTTTATCAGATCCTCAGTCTAACATGGATCAGGCCATAAGGACCCATGAGGTACATCATATTAATCCCCAAGCTTTAAAGATTATGTTTAAAATTACCAGAGAACAAGGTAGGCAAATTATCAAACAATGTCTATCATGTGTTACAATTTTACCAGTTCCTCATTTGAGTGTAAATCAAAAGGGGATGATACAAAACAGCCACTGGCTTACTCATTATAATGAATTTGGAAATCATATATATATATATATATATATATATATATATATATATATATATATGTGTGTGTGTGTGTGTGTGTATATATATATATATATATATATATATATATATATATATATATATATATGTGTGTGTGTGTGTGTGTGTGTGTGTGTGTAGATACATACAGTGATTTCGTTTATGCAACATTACAAACTGGAGAAGCAAGCAAACATTTGATCACTCATATGCTTGCTACAATCACTGTATTGGGTGTGCCTAAAGAGATAAAGACCAACAATGATCCAGGTTATACAAGCTCCAGTTTCCACCAATTTTGTGAGAAATTGGGAGCACTATATAAAACAAGTATTCCATATAATCCACAGGGTCAAGGTATGGTAGAAAGGGCACATCAAACCATTAAATATCAATTTGAAAAAATTAAAAAAGGAGAATGGTACCCTACCAAGGGATCCCCCAGAAATATTCTTCATCACACATTCTTTATTTTAAATTTTTTAACTTTGGATTCTGAAAGAAAATCTGCTACAGATAGATTTTGGCATCTTGATACCAAAAATAATTTTGCAGCAGTCCTCTGGAAAGACCCATTTACCAGAACCTGGAATGGGCCAGACCCAGTGCTTATCTGGGGAAGAGGTTCTGTCTGCATCTATTCCCAAACAGCAGATGCCGCATGCTGGCTGCCAGAGAGACTGATTCAACAAATAGACAATCATAACAGATCCAGGGAGGAGAAGCCCCCTGAGAACTCTTTCTTCTTTGCAGGGAACACTAAGATTCTCTACATCCTGATGCTTCTACTGCCCTTCACAATTGCCTTCAGACCAGAACAGATCAACGAGCATATGCTAAATAACCTGACTTGGAAAGGCCTCAGCGCTGATGGAGACATCACCAGCACCTCTAAGGTGACTACACTGAACTCTTGGTTCCCTGACTTATGATTTAGTGGGGTACATATCTTTGCTCTATAAAGTGGCTTCAACACTCTGATGTATGCTCTGCAGAAAATAGCTCTAAGAGAAAATGTGGAGGCCCTGGTGAAGCATACTGTGCTGGCTGACACTGTATATCCACAGGCCGCATTTGGTGGTCTCCATCTATAGCCAAGGACAAAATTATATTCAGTGTAGAAAACTCTGTGGCAGATCCAAGTTACTGTACCTGTAATGGGAGCCCACACTGTTCAACAAACTGATAACTTTTGCATGACAGCAGATAGACACTATTTAAACCTCTGTCATCAAGACTGATGAAGAATAGCCCCTAACTTATGTGCTCAACTTGATAGCCAATGACCAGTAAGAGAACACCTCAAGACCCCTACTCCTAATTGGGAGGCCTCACCAGCCTAAGACAGGAGCTCAACATAAAAAAAAAAAAAAAATCCTGTTGAGTGTCCAGATATGGGAAAGGAAGGCTAGGGTCTGTTCCAACCTAACACAGGCATGATTTCCCTAAGTTTTCTAGTCTTCTGTTTTGAAAAAAAATTAAAAAGGGGACCTGTTGGGAGCCGATTCTTAGCTGAAAGTGGTTTTCATCTCTACAGCCATGTCGGGCTATTTACTTCCAGGTAGGTACTTTTCCACCCTGATGAGAGACTTGTTTTCTTAGCATGATGTTTGTGCAAGAAGCCCACCACAGCTGAACACACTATGATGATATCTTAATTTTCCCCCACACATCCTGGACTTGTGGTTGAATGTCTCCAGCTGCACCATATCCCCCGCCCCCAGTTTGTGCTTATATACCCATAGTTGCCTTTCAATAAACGATACTCGAGACTTCAGAATGGAGATTGGAGACTTGATCAGACAGACTGTCTTATCTCCATTCTTCATGTCTCTTGCCCCTCCATCCCCACTCTTTTACATGCAAACCCCACTGACTGACCAGCAGGCTGTGTCAGGGAAGCAACCTCTAGATGCTCTAATCTTCTCCCACATTCACAGATGGTTCTACTGGACTTGTTCCTTTTGATCTATCCAGAGATGCTTCCACAGACCCTGGGCAGCAAGGAAATAGTCAACTCTTCTAAGACTGGACCAACATCCCCATACCCATTTTCCTAGCTTCATGTCACCCTAAAGTCAGCAGGAAGTAGCTAAAGATCACAACAACCATATTCCTGTTCCACCATCACTTCTTTCTATTCTTTTTCTTTTTTAATTATACTAAAATGGAGAAATGTTAGCATTTAATCTAAGCTCTGCCCCACAGTTATCTGGCATCAGCCAAATTTGCCTAACTCACTATAAAAGAGGCTGCTTTCCCCCTCTCTCTCTTGCCCTCCTGCTCTTTCTCTGTCATAGTGCCTCTTCCCCCTCTCTCCTCCTTCTCTTCCCACTCTCTCTTCATGTGCTCATGGCTGGCCTTAATTCTCTGCTCTCTCTCTTCTCTACTACCCTCTCAACTCCCTTCCCCATGCCCTGAATAAACTCTGTTCTATACTATACAATCATGTGGCTGGTCTGTCAGGGGAAGGGATGCCTCAGCATGGGCCCATGGAGGCACTCCCTTTCCCCACACCTGACTACACATCCACCAAACATATTCCTTTGCTCCTTTATATTTTTATAAAACATAACACTGTGCATATGTGTCATCTTTCAATATTCCTAGAGTGGAGAGAGCCTGGATCTGTTCAAAGTAAAGATAAAACCTGATGGTGAGTTGTGGAAGCTCCAGCACAGATAAGACAGTCTCTGATTCAGAAACATCACTGCTGAGGGTCCTGTACCAAAGTGACTGATGTCTGAGAAGAAACAGCCACTTGTTTTTGTGCCTACATTCTCATCAGAGGATTTCGGAATATTCGAACCATGTTTGAGTTGTCCTAAATTTGAGGAAAGCCTCAGTGCTAGTAACATGGGGAATTAGCCTCCTTCCCACCTTTCCACATGTGTAGAATTAGGAGATAAAGGATCATTTTTGTAAGGTTTCTGAACAGGATACAGCCACCTCATATGCTATTTTCAGAGTGTATATGAAGTTTTAAGGTGGTTGGTAATGTCCCATTTCAGTAAAGAGTAATGTAGCTAATGCTTGTGTTCACTATAAAACCAAGTAGGGCCCATATGGAAGAATGGGCATTTATCCTTAATTTCCTGGGACCCTTTATTGGCACCGTTTTTCCAAGGGGAAATGGAAGTTTCATAGCTAGAAGAGTGAAAGAACCTAATACTGGACTACACAAGTTGTGCTCTGAATAGAGAGAGCTCAGATTGTATAGTTCTTTAATTGTGGTATGCTACATAAAGCAGGGGTTACTTATAAGAAGTAGACCCTTTCTCTCTATTTGGACTGGTAGAGATTCTGTCCATAAGATCCATTTCAATGTTTCCCAGAGAAGAGTTGGCCATAAGACATTCTTTAAGATGAATGCTGGGTCAGGATATCAGAAGTACATTGCAAATAAGCAAGCCTATATAATCAAGCTACATTGTATATTTTTTGAGGGACCTACACCAAAGTGAGAGTGTAGAAATCAGCCTGTTCCTATGCTTCCTAAGAAGCATCTGGGCATTTGTAGGACTCGGTTATTTTGTTTGGTTCCCAGGAGACTGCTCTGCTTTCAGAGCTGAGGTAAGTGTTTAGGATATACTCTAAAAGCCTCTTTCAAGATAGAAGGTCTCTGGATAATTCAGTTTCACCCTTGTGGTAAGCCTAGCTCCAATTGTGGCCTAGCTGTAGGGATGAATCTCTTATTTTTCCATCCTGTGAATACCTCTCAAAAGTACACTGTACAGACATTCCCAGAGAGAAAAGGGGGAAAGTAAAATTTGCTGGGTGAACATGGGACCTGAGGATGGACTTTGGAAGCTATACCCCAAGATTCAGCACCTGTGGAATGCACTAATCTAAGTAGGATCCATTTGTGGAAATGAGGCCCTTACTGCTATTCCTAGGGACTGGTGTAGACTCTGTCTAAAGAGCTGTTTCAGAGTTTTCCAAAAAAATAGGAAGAAAGAAAGAAAGAAAGAAAGAAAGAAAGAAAGAAAGAAAGAAAGAAAGAAAGAAGGGAGGGTGGGAGGGAGGGAGGGAGGGAGGGAGGGAGGAAGGAAGGAAGGAAGGAAGGAAGGAAGGAAGGAAGGAAGGAAGGAAGGTAGGTAACTAGATTTCCTGAGGTAAGACAGAAATTTGTCAATGAAACTCAGAAGGCCCACCCAGATGGATAAGCTGGAATAATTAATCTATACTGTACTGTTTTGAGCATCCTGTGCCAGACTTGGGTTTATTTGTGGAAAATAACCCTTGACAAGCTTCTGCATTCTAGTACTTGAGGGAACTCAAAGCCATTTTGTGAGTTTCCTAGACTTTAGAGTTCACTTCAGTGCTGGATTGATATAATAGTCATCATATTCATCATTTTAAATTCACATCTAGGCACTAGGGGGTAGGGGGTGGTGTCAGAGATATTTGGTGCATTTTCTGCTAGGAAAAAAAGATCACACTACAATTTCTGGGTCAAGGTGGAAGATTAGAGTTTATCCCTAAAACCTCCTTCTGTATAGAAGGACCCTAAATAATGTAGGGTTACCCCCTTCACTTTTCATCATGAAAGGCAGAGCAAACTTGTAGGCAGCAGTCCCTTGTTCTAGCAGTCCTAGAAGACCATACTGAGGAGCCATCTTATAAGATTCTAAGGAAACAGACTACTTTGTTCATGATAAAAATCTGACTATAGAGTGGGTTGAAGAAACTCCACTCCAGATAGAGTCTCAGAATATTAAAGCTGTTCCTCTTTGGTGAGCACTGCAGGAAATGGGAGTCTAGTGGTTTTACTGAGCATTTTGTTAGTCTGTAACTATGATCAGTATAGAGGAGCAATGTTTAATTCCTTTTAGACAGGAGGAAGTCATGGCTTACATGGTGTATGTAGCACTTGAAAGTGAACTGCAGAAATCCTACTCCACCCTACTCCACCTAGACAGTACTTTGATAATTAAACTGGGGTATATTTGAAGTAATGAATCTCTTCTTCTCCCTCTCAAAAGAGTGAGCAGGAGCCATTTATGAGGTTAAGAAACAGGACCAGGAGGGTGTTTCTCAATAAACATGTAGATCATGAGTGGATTTTAAAAGCCCCCCCCCCACCAGATAGAAGAGGCTGGGATGATCAAGCTACATTGTATACTTTTGACAGGTCTGAAAGAAACCAAAGGCTAACTTGTGGGAATGAACCCCTCCCTATGGTCAACATCTGCCTCCTGGCTCTAGACTTAGAGCCATGTTTTGAGGTTCCGGATGTTAGAGGATGCCTTAGTACTCATTTGCATAAATAACTCTCTCACAGATACTTCCATATCCATGACATTACTGGTGGGGAAATAACCACAAAATCAGAGATAAGGTGACAGCAGAAACTTGCCTGTAGAGATATTCTAGATAGAGTGTTTTCAAATGATGCAGCCTGGCACTGAGTGTATCGTAAATATTGGAATAATATTCTTGCTCTTCATATCATACATGAGCCTCCATTCTCTCATCAGACCTGGGATAATATAATCAGACTCAATGTACCTCCACTGCAGCTTGTAGGATATCAGGGACAAGCAGGCCTTGTTTTAGGAAATAAGGCCTAAGATCTGCAGAGGTAAGGTAACAGAGCCTTCTGAGTTGAGTTAGGTGCTTCAATGAACTTTAAAGGTCCCTTTGAGACTGGGGATACAAGAATCCTACAGCTTTGTCCCTGTGGTTAGCCTAGCTCCAAGTGAGACCCACTTGTACAGATGAACCTTTTCTCCCTCCATTCTTAGAAACCCTGAATAGACATCACTTTTAGACATTCCCAGAGGGAAAGAGAGGAGAATAGCTTGCAGGATAAACAAAGGTCCTGAGAGTGGACTGTGGAAGCTCTGTTCTGTATACAACTTCAGATAATCTGGGTCAGATGGTGTAGTAAGCTTCACCCAAAAGGTACCCACTTGCAGCAATGAGTCCCTTCGTCACCCATTCTGGAGACTACAAATAGAAGGCATTTGAGAAGTTCTCAAAAACAAAGGAGCCACAGGAGTTAGCCAAGAGGGAAGCAGAGACAGAAGTCTGAAAACAAGCCAATGTAAACAAGTATGGACAATCAACTACATTGTATCATGTTGAGGGTCTGGCAACAAATCTCACCTTGATTTATGAGAATGAGCATCTCCCTAAACTTCTGCATCCAGGGACTAGGATAGACTCAGAGACATTTTGTGAGATTCCTGGAAAGCAAACAGCCTAGATGCACTTTGAATTCCAGCTGAGCCCTTAGGGTAGGTGGAAAGGTCCTTTTTCAGGATATATGGGCCACAAATAATAAAGCTTCATCCCTTTGGTTAGCATGCCAGCAAGGGAGGCCTATGCCCATTGTATCTTTCTTGGAGACATTGCACAGGAGCTAGTTGTAGAATTTTCCTGAAGGAGACTCATTTCAACTCCAGGGTGACATTCAGATCTGAAAGAGGACACCACAGCAGAAGACACACTTCTGAGAGAGGGTCTGATAGTATTTCAGCAGGACCCCTGTGGTGAGCACTATACCAGACTGAGGAGCCAGTTTCTGGAATCAGACTAGTAGGTCCCTATAGACAAATACAGAGGATCTGTTTTTGCAGGTATGGTTATCCATGCTAATGGATTCACATTCAGCATGTATGTAGGACCTGAGAGAGGACTACAGAGGCCACACTCAATCTAGAAGGTACCCAAGTGATATTTTCACTGGTGTGTTCTTGGAAGAATAGAGTATCCCCACACCTTCTGCGAGCATTCAGTGCATGGTGCCATTTGGGTAATTCAGAAAGATGAGGTGACCAAGTATCTGTTAGTCAAGTTGTGACCTCTGAGTCCTATTTTGAGGCCAAACCCCAGGCAGACAGAGAAACAAACAAAGTGGGTTATCATGCTATCTTGTATATATTTAATAGCCATTAAACAAAACAAGGCTACCTTGTATGATTGATCCCCTCACCAAACTTCATCATCTTTCTTTTGTGCCTAGGCAAGGAGGTGGAAGGAAGGCCTTTGGGGTACTGAGTACTAAGAGGATGCCTCAGTAAGTACTGACTTACAGGAGTAAGTTATCCACCCTTACACACACACAAAAGTCCTGGAGGAAAGATGGCCACACTATCTGAGCCAAATGACAGTACAAGATGGACTGGAGTAACACTTTCTAGATAGAGGGTCCCAAGGAACACAGCCAGGCTGAGTGTGGTCCAACTTCCTGGCCTACAGAGCACAGGTGGGCTTCCACACTCCCATCAATTTGGGGAAGCCTTGGGAAGTGTTACTGGGGATAGTGCATTTTTGTTTCATCTTGCAACAGGCAAGGGAGGAGCTGGCCTTGTCCTGGGAAGAAAAGCATAAGATATGTAGAAGGAACCAAGGCTTGAAGGAGGATCAAGGAGATCTCAGAATCAAGGCATGAAAAAGCTGCCCCTGTCCTCAGGCTGAATGGGTGGTGGGAAAGACTGTGAACTAAAGTTGTCACCTCCGACTTCCCACTCAGTGATGATAATGGAGATCAGAGCTGACCTGGGACTGAAGGATGGATATGATGGTCAGCAGAGGTCTTGTAAGGAGTCAATAGTAAATCCTTCAGAATCCCCAAGACAAGAGTGGACTCCAGCTCCTCTTGTCAGTCTTTAGAAATAGGCCAGGGTTGGGCAGATGGGCTGCATCAGGAAGCTGAGCCTGTACAGGGAAGGGTACATCAAAGCAACAGAGGAGGCCATGCACAGTTACCAGAGTAAGTGTCTTGGATCAGCCAGTCATCCTAGTGAGCAACCATGGTATAATTGGAACTGTGATGGGACTGAACCAACCCTACAAGCCAGGGACCACCCTGAGCCACTATGCCTATGTTCTCATGCCTTTGGAACTCATGGCTGCTGTGGATGGCCACTTTTAGTCTACCTTAATTGGAGTTAGGCATTTTGGAGAGAAAACAATCTCAGTCCTAAAATTGATGTCAGGTGAGAAGAGGATCTTTCTTGAGGACTGAGACTAAAGAAAAGTAGAAAAGGATAACAAGGTCTGGCTATGTTATGGAGGTTATATTATGGTTGAGAGTAGTTTTTGCTCTCCTAGGATTTTTGTTATTCCAGATGAATTTGCAAATTTCCCTTTCTAACTCTGTGAAGAATTGAGTTAGAATTTTGATGGGGATTGCATTGAAACTGTAGATTGCTTTAGGCAAGATAGCCATTTTGACTATATTAATCCTGCCAATCCATGAGCATGGGAGACTTTCCCACTTTATGAGATCATCTTTGAATTCTTTTTTCAGAGACTTGACATTCTTATCATACAGATTTTTCACTTGCTTAGAGTCACACCAAGATATTTTATATTATTTGTGACTATTGTGAAGGGTGTTGTTTCCCTAAGTATCTTTCTCAACCTGTTTATCCTTTGTGTAGAGAAAGGCCACTGATTTGTTTGAGTTAATTTTATAACCAGCTACTTCACTGAAGTTGAACTAAGCCCTGTGTGTTTTCACTATTGCTCAGCTGTAATATTAGAAAAAAATTAAAAATCCAGTGGTGCTGCAGAGGGACCTCACTTGGGTCCCGATCCATGAGCAAAACTTGGGTTCGGTTACAGGTGGGCAAGGAGTCGGAGGAAGTGGGGTGACAAATAAGAATACAAGGGAATGTGGTATCTGAATGCAATTTGTCAAATCGAGCATCAAACTTTTATACAGAATAAAATGGGGGGCGGGGGGGGCGCGGCCAGGCGGCTGCATGGTGGAACAGAGTGGGGCTGAAACGAGGCCCCAGATTCGGGTCACCGTCAAGACCCCCAAGGACAAGGAGGAGATCGTGATCTGTGATCAAGCCTCCTTCAAGGAGTTCAAGGAGGAAATCTCCAGGAGGTTTAAGGCTCAGCAGGATCAGGTCCTGATCTTCTCAGGCAAGATCCTCAAGGACGGGGACACCCTGAGCCAGCATAGCATCAAGGACAGGCTCACAGTCCACCTAGTCATCAAAACCCCTCAGAAGGCTCAAGATCCAGTGACAGCTGCTGCTTCTCCTCCATCCACTCCGGACTCTGCCTCTGCACCCTCCACCACGCCTGCCTCACTTGCCACCCCTGTCCAGCCCTGCAGTTCTGGCAATACCACTTCAGATGCTGGTAGTGGAGGGGGGTCCTCTCCAGTGGCTGCAGAGGGGCTCTCAAATGCTACTGCATCGATCCTCCCTGGCTTCGGGGGCATCCTGGGCCTGGGCATCCTGGGCTTGGGCTCCGCCAACTTTATGGAGCTACAGCAATAGATACAGAGACAGCTCATCTCATCCTGATATGCTGTCGCAGATCATGGAGAACCCCTTGGTCCAGGATATGTCAAACCCTGACCTGATGCGCCACATGATCATGGCTAACCCCCAGATACACCAGCTGATGGAGAGGAACCCCGAGATCAGCCACATGCTCAACAACCCAGAGCTCATGAGGCAGACAATGGAGCTTGCTTGTAACCCAGCCATGATGCAAGAAATGATGCGGATCCAGGACCCGGACCTCAGCAACCTGGAAAGTGTCCCGGGAGGGTATAATGCCCTCCGCCGCATGTACGCATGTACGCGGACATCCAGGAGCCCATGTTCACTGCTGCTCAGGAACAATTTGGCAACAATCCCTTCTCTTCCCTTGCAGGGAACTCCGACAACTCATCTTCCCAACCTCTTCTGACTGAGAATCGAGAGCCCCTCCCTAACCCCTGGAGCCCCTCGCCCCCCACCTCCCAGACCCCCGGGTACGGTGGGGAGGGCACGGGAGGATCTGGGACCAGCCAGGTGCACCCGACAGTCTCGAACCCCTTCGGGATCAATGCGGCTAGCCTGGGGTCAGGGATGTTCAACAGCCCAGAAATGTAGGCGCTCCTCCAGCAGATTTCTGAAAACCCCCAGCTGATGCAGTATGTCATCTCAGCCTCTTACATGCGCACCATGATGCAGACGCTCGCCCAGAACCCTGACTTTGCTGCTCAGATGAATGTGCCACTGTTTGCAGGGAATCCACAGCTTCAGGAGCAGCTCCATCTGCAGCTCCCTGTGTTCCTGCAGCAGATGCAAAACCCAGAGTCTCTCTCCATCCTCACCAATTCCTGGGCCATGCAGGCCTTGCTGCAGATCCAGCAGGGACTGCAGACCCTCCAGACTGAGGTCCCTGGGCTTGGCTCCTTTGGGACAGCCCGGACCTCGTACCTCTGGCAGGCAGCAACTCTGGATCTTCGGCAGAGGCCCCACTTCTTCCCCAGGCATGCCAGCCACATCTCCTCCTGGTGCGGGTTCCAATGCCCAGCAACATCTCACGCAACAGATGATACAACTTTTGTCTGGAAGTGGGAACTCACAGGTGCCAATGCCAGAAGTGAAATTTCAACAGCAGCTGGAACAACTCAACTCCATGGGCTTTATCAACTTACAGGCCCTGATTGATTGAGGCCAACTTACAGGCCCTGATTGCCACAGGAGGGGACATCAATGCTGCTGTTGAGAGACTCCTGGGCTCCCAGCTCTCCTGATCCATTGACCGGTGCCTCTTGCCTTCCCCACCTCTCAGCGCCAGCCTTTGGCTCCTCTGTCAAGCCCTACCTTCCATAGCCTGTCTTCTTTGACCCCTACGAACAGCAGGGTGACTTCCAACTTCCAAGGCTTGTGCCCAACCCAAAGCTGTCCAAGGATTTTGATTTGTTTACTGTCATAAAATCTCTTGGAACAGGGCTATCTAGTGTGCACAGTGTGCCCGTTGGCCACATCTCCTTGCCCACAGCTATCTAGTGTGCACGGTGTGCCCGTTGGCCACCTCTCCTTGCTGACAAGTACCTTGGCATTCTTCCCCAGGGGACTGAGAGGAGGCCCCCGCCTGGCGGACCGGAAGTTTTGCGTTGGTACCACTAGAGTTTAGTGAGCCTTACCTTACTCCTACCCTCCTCTCCCTCTCTCACCTCAGCTCAACCAGTTTGAATTTCACTCTTTGGCTAGGTGCTGGTGAAACTGTTTTTCTTTCTCTACTCCTGTACTGGTTCATATAGCGGTGTTTCATGGGCTCCCTTTGGGACTCTGAGGCAGGGAAGAAAATGCCTATCCTTCTGTCCAAAGGCAGCAGTGAGCAGTCTGGGCAGGGTTATCAAGCTCAAACCAGACCAGTGGACGCTGGTGCTCAAGAGCCACAGACAGCAGAGAGCTCTCGGGAGCAGGGACTCGGGAGACAGCCTGGGCGGGAGGCTTGGAAGTTGGCGTTGACAGAGTCTAGAAAGACCCATAGTCTTTCATGGTGGAGAAGCCAGGCTCAGGCCTGACAGAAGAGGAACTGATGGACTTGGAACTGAAGAAAGGAGCTCGACAAAGCTGACCAGCGTGACCCACGAGCGTGACCCACGAGGAGTCAGACTGGCTCCATTGTTTCCAGACATACTTGTGCTCATGTACATATTCCAGTGGACCCAGGCTTCAGGCCCACTCTCCTGAAGATCTGATGGGGTTTCTCGGCATTGTAGAAAATCTGTATATGTGCATACATGCAGGTTGGGGAGGTGTATGTTTTTTGTTGATTTCTGGTTCACAACTTTGTCAACAGAGATGAGTGGGTACAAGGGCCAATCTCGTGGAAGACTTTAGCATTGAGGGAGCCGGGTCCCTGGGCCTCTGGGTATTGGGTAACCAGAAAGCAGATTGAGTAATTCTCTGAGCTATAATGGATCTGACTGGTAACCTGGCCACCACTGCTTCCTTGGTGAAAGAATTGTGAGGTTTCTCTTCCAGAGCTCCTGCCTTTCAGTTCTTTGCTGGTTCTCTCTAGGCCAGAAACTTGTATTTGAGGAGAGGTGGGATGACAGATGCCTTTGGTATGGAATTGGGCTTTGTTTAACTGGAGTACCGGAGAATGCTCTTGACACATTCTCTCTGCTGTGTGGTCCAGGTGCTTGGAAGACCCCTGGCTGAGAGACAGAGGTAAGGATAGGCATCCTGCTGTAGGTGGGGAGCAGGCCCAATCAGTTCAGACATGCCTTCCCTTCCCCCTCTTACACCCAACACCCACGCTGGCCTTTGTAAATAAAAATTGTGATTTTTGTTGTGAAAATAAATAAATAAATAAAATAGGGAAGTTAGGTGACACATTGGCAAGGTACAAATGAGGTTACCCTATGCTTAATGACTCTTATGTAAAACAGAAGAATGTAAATACAAAGACTGGCAGGAACTGGGCAATAAAACAACTGAGACAAAGTCACCTCTATCTAAGGTCAGCTATAGTTTTAGAAGCCAGGTGTGAGGTCTTTACACTCCTGGGGCAAGGGCTTTCACACCCAAGTCATGGTTTCTTTAGGGAGTTCTAGCTAACCTCATGAATAATGCAATACTCCAAAACCACAGCAGGATCTTCTTCCTAAACCATTGTAAATTCCTGTATATGGGAGCGACTTGGCTTTTATCTAAGTGATAGTGTGGGGGCACTTTTCTACTAATAAGTAATGTAGTCTGCCATACATAACTATAATAAGAATTCTAAACTTACTTTGCTAGGCTTACCTTGAGATTTCTAACTTTATGTAGTAGATAGTAAAGCCTGATTTCTTTCACTATCTCTCTTACAATACTAGAGGCAATTCTGAATGTCACTGAATAGGCAACATTCTTACTGAATTCCAAGCCCAGGGTTGACTCAAGGACTACCTAGGGCATTGATGAAGGCCAGGAAGCAAAGTTCAATTTTGCTTAGTTATTTGGCAAGTCATTGTTTGGAGGCACCTATAACAAAACAATGCTGAAAGGAAGCACACAGAATCATTCGAAAGGACAAAATTGGAGCATACGTGCTATGGGATGCCACAGGTCCAGGAGACAAAGTTTCTGTGAAACTCTTTGCCTCGGGACTGCATCCAGGCTTTTGGCCTGTCATGCATGTCACTATTGGAGTGGATGTAGCACAGTGGTAATTTGGCAGTGTAGTGAATGTAAAAGGATTGACAAGCAACATTCTCTTCTTACCACTATTTTTCTTTTCTCTCTCTCTCTCTCTCTCTCTCTCTCTCTCTCTCTCTC
>NC_034613.1:54251683-54256477 GCF_900095145.1 Mus pahari
TCCTTCTTCCTCCTCCTCCTCCTCCTCCTCCTTTTCTTTCTTTCTTTCTTTCTTTCTTTCTTTCTTTCTTTCTTTCTTTCTTTCTTTCTTTCTTTGAGACAGGATCTTTCTGTGTAGTTTTGCCTTCTTGGAATTCACTCTGTAGACCAGGTTGGCCTTAGAACTCATAGAGATACATCTGTCTCTGCCTCCTGAGAGCAGGGTTTAAAGGCTTGCCCCACAGTCCAGGTTTTATTTCATTTCTTATGAGAGAGAAGTCAATATTTTTGTGTGACCATATTCTTAAATATCATCCATCCCAGGTTATTTATGAATTTATTGTTTGCTAAATATTATGGTATACATTTATGTATATGTGTTATACCTATATTGGCTACATAAATAGATGGATCTCTTAAAGGACATGATAAAAAGGTCCTATAATCCCAAAGATAGTTTTTATGATGATCCCACCATTATTGAAATTAGCATAGAGCAACTGAGGGTAATATGAATTAAATTTCTCAAAGTCATTTTGCTCTGCTCATAACAGAGTCATCATTTGAACACAAATTTGTCTAATACTAAAACCTTGTTCTTGATAATTATATTTACACAATATACAAGCGTAAGTACATTCATGAGCACGCACACACACACACACACACACACACACACACACACAAAGACACTTTCCAAATTTTTCCCCTCCCCACATTTATTTAGATAGTAAATGTTCTAAAGTAAATTAAATTCTGCTATAAATTTGACTAGAATGTCACATTTTTGTCCTCAGATACAAATGATGAAGTGTGCAACTGGATGTGTATTTTTGCTAACATCAACATTGAACTCTGAAATAAAAATTACCTACCATCCAATGACCACAGCTCATAAGGATTGGCCTATTAGAGCCCCATGAAAACACTAGAAATTCCTTCATAATAGACAAACTCTGACAGATAGCAAGAGTTTAGCTCTATTGATAAAATGAAATCTAGCTGGCCCTAAGCTATGAGCATCCCAACACCTATTCAGTTGCTCTCTCTAAAAGACACAGAATGGGTCTTCTACAGCCCCAGTGTGGCTATAATTGAACCAACCACTCACCCATACAAATCAAGGTAGAAAATAGAGTTACCCAAAAACACTTGGAAACGGTTGCAATTGGCATAAAGCATAAGTGTTATTTCATGACTCAGCATATCTTTTTATATTGTTCTTTTGAAGAATTTTAACTAATTCACACCAAGTTATAGTTACTAGAAAGATATTTCAAGCTAAAGTTAGAATTAAGGCAATTAATATATAAAAACAACCTTCAAAGAGAGGAAAGGCAAATATTTTGACTTTCATTTTAGCATTTTCTGAAAAAGTTAGATACATTATCAAACATTCTTCAAATTGATAGTGATTTCCACCTGAAAGAGAAACATTATGCATAATTTTGCATTAAAATGAGTTATTATACAATTAAAAGCCTTATAGGAACTCTTAAATTTTAAGGGGTTGGAATACAAAGGTACAAATTCAGATGCTTAGTCAACCAGATGGGTGATCATTACATCTGTTTTTTTTCATAATTATGAAACATTCATACTCCTGATATCATAGACTCCTGATATCATAGTATTTATGCAACATGTTCAATGAAATCTCTACAAAATTTCAGCAATGACATAAAAGAAGAAAGCAAACTATTTCTTAAAATCTTCAACCTAAAGCATTAGCTCAGAATTGCATGGAAAGCCCTACTTCCTGAGATAAGAGAGATTTTTTTTAAAATTTTGAATTAACAAAAACCTTGTTTCAAGTCTCTATATCACCAGTGGAGGTAACTAGCATTATTAAACATCTTTCTACCTGAATGATAATTTTCTGTAGATTTTGCCCTTTCCTAGCACCACTTGCTTATTTTTAGGAAGAAATTCATTTATATTTAAACATTAAAATATGGCTTTCTCTCATCAGTACCAACTTTGGAAGTCTTCCAACAGAGACCAGATTATATTCAAGTGAAAAGTGTTGTTTCCATAAGCAACATTGATTTTTCTTTCTTTTTCTAGGCATACAGATAAAAATTTAGTTAATTTATAATGCTGAGAGTTCTCACATAATACGTTGAATTGCCCATCCACTTGAATTTTAATAGCTCCTTCAAATAGTTTCAATGTACATAATATGTTTCATTTCTATTTGGCTCTCCTAATAGGAAGAAGGTACTGTATTTTAGTGAAACCAACAGATCATGTTGTATAAGAGTAGAAATTTGAGCTGAGTGTATACAGTTTTCAATCCCATTACTCAGGATGCAAAAGCAGACAGATATGAGTTCAAGACCAGCCTGGACTATAGATTGAGTTCTAAGACAGTCAGGGCCACACAAAGACATCCTGTCTTAAAAAACAAAACAGATCAAAAGAAAAGAGTAGAAATTTTAGGACTAGAGCAGTTATTCTGAGTTCAACTGTAGCATTGGCCTTTTCCAGTTAAAGGGAAATATAGCCCTAGATTTCATATTTCACTTTAGATATGTTTATTATCCATAAAAACAGATATTAATATTTATCAAGTACCACAAATTCCTTAGGAAGTTCAAATGGCATAATGTGTTGCTATTAAAAAAACAAAATCCTTGGGACCTCTAAGGGGTCCAAGTTAGTTGATATTGTTCTTCCTATGGGGTTGCCATCTCTTTCAGCTCTTTCAGTCCTTCCCATACGTCTTCCATAGTGGTCCTGACCTTAGTGCAATGGTTTACTCAGCTGCTGGCAGAGTCTTTCAGAGAACCCCAGACCTCTCAGAGTTCCCAGAAACTAAGCCACCAACCAAAGAGCATACACGGGCTGGTCTGTGGTCCTCAGCACATATGTAGTAGAAGACTGGCCTAAGTGGGAGAGAATGTGCCTAATCCTTGATGACCCAAGGAATGGGGATGCTGCGGGTGGGGGTGAGATGGGAATGGGTGGGTGCATGAGGAGGCTGAAGGAACGTCTTCTAAGAGGGAAATGAGAAGGGGGATCTGGTGAAGAACTCTGGAAGGGGAACCGGGAAGAGTGGCAACATTTGGAATGTAAATAAATAAAATGATTTAATTAAAAATGTATGTTTAAAACAAATAAGCAAGCAAACAAACAAGCAAAACAAAACACAACCCCCAAATCCCAAACATTTGATTTACCAATAAAGTCTCAGGAGCCAGATGCTGAGGTGATAGCCTGCTAGCTCAAAGAGGCAGAGAAAGCATCCAGCTGACTTTACTACTCCAAGGAAGTTGAAAAAGCCCCTTCTCTTTCTAATTTGTTTTAATGTCTCATTGTTTTAAATACCCTTCAAAACATAGACTTGACTTTCCTTTCCTTTCCTTTCCTTTCCTTTCCTTTCCTTTCCTTTCCTTTCCTTTCCTTTCCTTTCCTTTCCTCTCCTCTCCTCTCCTCTCCTCTTCCCTCCCCTCCCCCCCCCCCCCCCCCCCCCCCCCCCCCCCCCCCCCCCCCCCCCCCCCCCTCCTCTTCCCTCCCCTCCTCTCCTCTCCCCTCCCCTCTCCCTTCCTCTCCTCTCCCCTCCTCTCCCCTCCTCTCCTCTCCTCTCCTCTCCTCTCCTCTCCCCTCCCCTCCTCTCCTCTCCCCTCCCCTCCCCTCCCCTCCCCTCTCCTTTCTCTTTTCTGGGTTTTCTTACATTCCCTCTTTATTAACTTGTTGCTTATTCCACGTCTTGACCTATCACTGACTTTATTTAGTTCCTGTTTACAGAAAGCTCTAGGTTTAAAGTTGTGTGCTAGGGCTGAGCCACACCACAAGAAGAAACGGGGTTTTTCCAGTTTAAAATCTCAGGGGACAAATATCCTGAAACAAAAAATAATGGATGTTTGCTACAGAAGCCTTATTATGTGCTAACTAAATTTCTTTTATTTTCCCTCTGATCACAGTTAATCTAACTTTACTAGACTCTCCATTGTAGGAAATGTGACCATGTAGCTGTTTTCTTGCCAATGGAATGATATGCATGTTATAGCCCTGACATGACACATTACTGAATCTCTTCTTCTTTCACCATCTAGATATTAATTCCCAGAGTAACCTTGGGAATTATATTTTAGAAAGGGATAGCCTCAGACCCTGAAATACTTAGAGCTATGACTGGTGAAGCTCTTTTAAGGAACACAATGGAGTTTTTCAGTAAATTGTGAAGCTACATCTAGATATAAGAAATAAAACAAAAGAATACCACTCTGGATAGAGTGAAAGCAATAGTGACAGGACATACTGGATTTTTCACACAAAACTTCATTGAATTAAGACAGACCTACTCTGAAATATCTCATTATATTGTCACCTGTACTATAGAGATAGGAGAACTAGGAGGTCAAGAATATTTTAAACATAAAGAGTTTCAGGCTAGCCTAAGATACAGAAGACCCTGCCTCAAAACTACAAAATAAGACACAAGTAAATTTTAAAAATTAAAGGTAGGTATTTTATGTTCTACATTTCAGTGTTTTATATAAAATAAGTTCTCAGTAAATGTCACTGAAGGCAGAAGTATGTCATTGTTTTAGCTTTACAAGGTAAATTTTCTCTCAAAATATTTGTGATTATAAAATCACGTAATTTGTAATTCTGTGTAGAGTTGCTGACAAGAAAAAATTTTAATGCCATTCTTATGGTCTTAAATCTAGTTAAGATAACAAATGACAAAAATGATATTAGCTCATTTTAAATTTTATTATCAATATGTATGTACATGTGCAGATGAGCATTGCCTCTCTGTGTGTTCATGTGCCTCTCTCTCTCTCTCTCTCTCTCTCTCTCTCTCTCT
>NC_034613.1:54256617-54283107 GCF_900095145.1 Mus pahari
TGTGTGTGTGTGTGTGTGTGTGTGTGTGTGTGTGTGTGTGTGTGTATACTACTCATACTAAGCATATTTATGTGTAGAGGTCAAAAGAACATTTTTCAGTAGTTGCTTCTCTCCTTTAACAGTTCCATGGAATGATCTCAGGTTTTCATGCTATTAGTTAGGCACCTTTACCTACAGAGTTACCTTGCACAACTCATTTGATTTCAACAGTAAATATGAAACAATTTTAATATCATCATGACTTCTTTAGACAGAAAATTAAAGAATTGGTTTATTTTTTTCTTTCCCTTTGCATTTTTAAAATATTATTTTAAATTTTTCCCCTGGTCACACCCTCCAAAAATCCTTCCCCACATCACCCCTTCCCCTTCTCATCTGAGAGGCTAAGGACCTCCCTGGGTATATCCCTGCCCCCTGACCCTGGCACATCAATTCTCTGTAAGTTTAGGCGAATCCTTTCCCACTGAGGCCATACAGAGCAGCCCAGCTAGAAGAATATATCACACATACAGGCAAAAGCTTTTTAGGACAGTCCCTACTTCAGTTATTCAGGACCCACATGAAGATCAATCAACACATGGGCCACATATGTATGGGGAGGTCTAGGTCCAAGAAGTGGTTGGTGGTCTAGACTCTGAGAGCCCCAAGGGTCCAGGTTAGTTGACTGTTGGTCTTCCTGTGTCGTTCTTATCCCCTTAAGGGCTGCAATCCTTCCTTCTATTCTTCCCTAAGAGTCCACAGGCTCCATCTATTGTTTGGCTGTGGTTGCCTGCATCTGTCTGAGTCAGCTGCTGGGTCCATTTGCTTGGAATAAAATTTTTCAGTCCTTTATTCTAAGGTACTGTTTCTTTATTCCTATATTCTTACATGCAACAGAGTGATGGATCCTGTTTTTACATCCATTTTGTTAGTCTGTGACTTTTTATTGGGGAACTGAGTCCATTGATTTTGAGATATTAATGACTTGTCATTAATTTGTTATTTAGATGCTGGTAGTGTTAGTGTGTGTGCGTTTCTGTATGCTTCCCTTGTTTTTGCCAGTATGGAATTACTTTTTTCCTATGATTTGTGGATGTAGCTTTCCTCCTTGGGTTAGAATTTTCCTTCTCGTAGCTTCTGTAGGACTGGATTTGTGGATAGATTTTGTTTGAATTTGGATTTGTTTTGAAATATCTTGTTTTCTCCATCTATGGTGATTGAGAGTTTTGCTAGATATAGTAGTCTACATTGGAACCTGTGGGGGATTTTTTAGAATTTGTATATCTGTCTGGTTCCTTCTACCATTTAGACTCTGTTGAGAAATTGGGAGTAAGGAGTAATACTAATAAGTTTGTCTTTCTAAGTTGGCTGGGTATTTTTCCCTTGCTGCTTTGAATATTCTTTCTTTGATCTGTAGACTTTAATTTTTGATTATTATGAGACATGAGCATTTTCTTTTCTGGTCTAATTTCCCAGATTTCCTGACAGTTTTATGTCAGAGACTTTTTTACTTTTTTAATGATCTCTTTGACTGATGTATCAATTTTTTCCACTGTATCGTCTGTGCCTGAGATTCTGACTTCCATCTCTTGTTGGTGATGCTTGTATTTGTTGCTCCTTTTCTCTTCCCTAGGATTTCATTTTCCAGGATTCCCTCAGTTTGTGGTTTCTTTATTGCTTCTCTTTCCACTTTCAGGTCTTGCAAAGTTTTATTTATTTCCTTAACCTGTTTAATTGCATTTTATCGTATATATATATTTAAGGGATTTATTTATTTCTTCTTTAAAGACTTCTCTGTTTGATTATATTTTCCTGTGTTTCTTTAAGGAGTTTATTTTTTCCTCTTTAAAGGCCTTTATCATCTTTATAAGATTGGATATAATTTTCTTGTATTTTATCCATGTTAGGATAGCCAGGGCTTTCTGTAGTGAGGTATCTGTGCTTTGGAATTGTCACACTGCCCTGACTTTTGTTGTGTTCTTTTGAGGGCTTTTAGCCATCTGGATGGCTTTGGTCCCTCGATGTTCCTGCTGTAGTAGGTATTGAGACAGGGGTTAATTTTGATGGTCCTTGTGTGGCAGGCCTTTGATCAGTATCCATGGGCTGTAGTTTTCAAGATCTGCAGATCTGTATGGTTCAGGATCCGCAGGTCTGTATGATGCAGGATCTGCAGGTTCAGTGAAGGTTGGAAAAGAGGTGGTAGGAGAATGGAACTCCACTGGGGATAGTAGACAGTTCAGGTTAGCTTGGGTTGTTCCAGAGGACTCAGCCAGAATGGAAGATGTGTCAAGGAAGGGAACCTACCCTGTATGATTTAGTCTTTGCAGGTCTGATGAAGGTGGGGAGAATCAAGAATTTATTTTTAGAACTACTTAGAGTTAAGAGTCCAGATTTAGGTACTTGCCTTTTGACAAGTGTACCCCTGTGCTGTGTTCACATTATAAATTTTATGTATTAATTTATATTTATTATCCAATATTATATAATATGCTGATTTAGCTGATCCTTAAGATTTCTGAGTTGTGCTAAAGTATATATAGAAAAATAAGTCTAAGATAACAGACAATCAGAAATCTCTGACTTAATGCAATCATTTCATTTTATAGTTGGGACAATAGAAAATTCTCATGAAATGTGCCTTGACCAAAATTGGACAGACAATAATTAGGAAAGTAGAGACCTGTTTCTGAGAACAGTAAATTTCTGTCCATCATACCCTTATTTTATTTTGTTTATGGTTTATAATGCACTGGAATAAGACCAAATGATAAATGGCTCCCATTAAATACCTAAAGGACATTGTATATTTTTGCAGAACAATTCATCTCCTTAACTACTATTCTAAGATAGCCTGTGACCTCTGATAAGGCTTGTGCTGCTTGATCAGACAATGTATTTTCATGCATCTGATATCCTTTATTTTTTCTTTATCCTATTCGGCTTCACAAAAGGAAGTAGAAAAAATAAACCATCTGGGTTGAAGGGAGGACAGAGAAAGTGGAAAGCAATACAACTATATTTTAATTTGAAAAATAATATGAAAATAGACTTGATCTTGTAATAAATGTCTAGTCAATTCAAATCCATTGTAGTCCTTCATTAACAACAAATTAAATAGTGAAGAAAGCAGAGCTTTCTTAAAAGCTCTTAAAAGAGCTCTGTTAGATCAAAATATCTACTTTCTTATCATCACCTATATAATGTTTATAATTCAGGATATTCAAAAATTCTGTAATCCATGGTACTTCCCAATGCATTTTCTGAGTTAGGGAGATAGACAGAAGAATCAAAATATCTTGTTTCTAAGATTTGGGTCAACCTTCTGAATTGATACACACCATGAAACTGAGAGTGACATAGAATAAGCTGAATTTATTTGTCTTTCATCACTCATAAAATTAGTTGTTTCTTTAGTAGTGATAATAAATTGATATTAAAGTAGTAAATAAACATTTTCTTTAAATAGTAAATAAGATGATAATAAAATAGTAAAGTGGTTAGTATGAAAAAAAAACCATAAATATCTACACCATTCATTAGACCACTGAAAATACTGGCTTAGTTAATGAGTTAACTTTTTACTTGGTTTAACTTAAATGTTAAATGTTAAATGTTATCCTTTTTTCCACTTAACTGAAAAGAAGACTCCTTGACCAGTAACAAAAATCAGCCATCAATGATGAGTTTTGATCCACTAGGGAAATAGCCCATGTGGTAAAGTATTTTTCATGCAAGTACAATAACATGTATTCAATTTACAGAACCAGTGTAAAAATAATGGTGGGCTTAGTGAGCTCAGAAGCAGACATGTTTGGATCTCTGGGCTTGGCAAGCTCAAATTGGTGAGAAACCCTTCTCCAAAAAGGAAGTGCTATTCAGGCCTAAATGGAAACTGTACCCCTTGGCTTTCTTGGTTAGTAAATCTCTCAGCCACAATCAAAAAAATTTTCCACAGCTAGTAAACAGATCATCCCTATATGAAATCTGTAACACAAGACCTACTCTTAGCACTCAGGAATTATCATGAAAGAAGGTGCAAAAAGACGGTGAAGGGCAGAGAACAGGGAGAAGGACCACTGGAAAAGACAGGGATGATAACAGCTATGGTTGCCTGCATTGAAGGAGAAAGGGAGACTAACAAGCTCTAATATGAATCAAATGGGAATAACAAGATTATTTAGAAAGTATGTGACATAGGTAAACAGAATAAGAAACTGTTTTATGGGACAATAGAGCTAAAACCAAACTACTGATTTTTGCTTCTGCAGACCTGATTACCTCTGTTCCTGGAAAAAGCATAGGCAGCAAAATCTGTTTGCTTAGGATAAAGTTGTTTTAACTAGAAACCTGCAAATTTCAGCTTTTGGAAAACACGCATAGCTTTCTGAAAAATCTCATTTAGAGCAGGGATTTAAAAAAAAATCACCTTAGGATGGTCATATAGACAAGATGATGATAGGGCCTAGCCCTGTATATACTATGTAATATTTCTGATTAGACCTGGATTTTTATGCAATAGTTCAAGGCTGCAGCTACAGGCTAACTAAATAATTTTTCCCTTTATCTCTAAGTGCTGAGAATTTCATGTTGGGGAAGTACAAGTCCCCTTCACACAAGATCACAGCAGTGAATTCCAGCATGGATGCAAGGCACCAGGTATGCATTTAGCACACAGTTATGCATGCTGTCAAAACATCAGTACATATAAAACAAAAACTTAAATTAAGAAAGAAAAAAGAAATAAATAAATTGGCAGTGCCAAGTAATAGTACTTGAGGCTGTTGCCTGGTCTTTACACACACACATATATACCTGAACACAATTACCCACAAACATCAGAACACACACACACACACACACACACACACACACACACACACACACACAGATGAATATTTTGGTAAAATAAAAGAAATGAAAGAAAAACTTTGGAAATGACTTAATCTGAACACAATAAATTTAATCTATTGCAACATAAAATCACTATAGTAACAGTTAACACTCAAGTATTGTAATCCAGATTAATGATATGTGTGTGTGTGTGTGTGTGTGTTTTCTTTTGTACTGCTTCTGTGGAATTAATGGTCATGTAGTGCACCTTACTATTTCACAGGTGGCTGGATAGTAGATTACATGTCAGATTGTTTTATCATCATAAAAAATAATTTAGCATTAAAATAAATTCTTAAGCAGTAAAAGTGCTTGAATTTCAGTGAGAAATTTAGCAACTGACTTATAGTGACTTTCTTTCTTTCTTTCTTTCTTTCTTTCTTTCTTTCTTTCTTTCTTTCTTTCTTTCTTTCCTTCCTCCTTCTTTCCTTACATCCTTCCTTCCTTTCTTTCTTTTTTAAATTTTATTTAATCTTATTTTTTACACTTCAGATTTTATCCCTGTCCCTGTCCACCGTCTGCCTGTCCCGTATCCCATACCTCTTCTGCCAGCAGCCCATCTCCACGAGGATGTCCCCACTCATATCTTTTACCCAGACCTCCCCACTCCTTGGGGCCTCCAAAATCTTGAGGGTTAGGTCAATCTTCTCTGACTGAACCCAGACCCAGCAGTCTTCTGCTTTATATGTGTTGGTGGCCTCATATCATATGGTGTATGCTGCCTGGTTGGTGGCTCAGTGTCTGAGATATCTTGGGGGTTCAGGTTAGTTGAGACTGCTGGTCTTCCTATGGGGTCACCCTACTCCTCAGCTTCTTCCAACTTATCCCTAATTCAACCACAGGTGTCACCAAGTTCTGTCCACTGGTTGCATGTAAGTATCTGTATCAGACTTGGTTGTTTGTTGGGCCTCTCAGAAGACAGCCAAGCTAGGCTCCAATCTGAAAGCACACCATAGCATCAGTAATAGTGTCTGCTTTGGGGCCTTCCCCTGAGCTGGCTCTCACTTTGGGCCTGTCACTGGACCTCCTTCCCCTCAGTCTCTTCTCCATTTTTGTCCCTGTAGTTCTTTCAGAGATGAATGATATGGATTAGAGTTTTTGACTGTCGGGTGGCAACCCCATCCCTCACTTGACACCCCAAATTAAAAGAAAAATGTACACTAGCAAGTAAAAAGATATTGTTTAACAACACATCAGCAACATCAGCAAAATAAAATTACGTCCCATAACAGTAATTAGAATGAAAATGAAATGATAGCAGAGCCGGGTGTGGTGGCGCACGCCTTTAATCCCAGCACTCAGGAGACAGAAGCAGGCAGATTTCTGAGTTCAAGTCAGCCTGGTCTACTAAGTGACTTCCAGGACAGACAGGGCTATACAGAGAAACCTTGTCTCGAACCCACCCCAAAAAGTAATTATAGCTATGCATTATAAGTGGCATTCATTCATTAATTTAATAACAACAGAAACAACAAAATGAAATAGAATATATATATATGAATATATATGTATATATATATTCATATATACACACACATATTTATGTAATATATATATATATATATATATATATATATATATATATATATATATATGACTATAGTAAGAGACACAAAAGAAGGCTTCCCAGTCTCTGACACCTTTTACTGTTGATAAGAATGCAGGTCAAATCGTAATGAATGGAGGTCAGTAAAAGGGACAGATCAAACACAGTGCAAATTTAGGGAATTACGAGACTAATTCCTGCAAAGGAAATGTTTAAAATCCAATGGGAATGTTTGAAATCTAATGCTGATAGTTGACATGTATTTGAGACAGCAAACCTCCTGGACATTGTGACCACTCTCAGACAGTGCAATCTGACTAGGTAGGTGTTCTAAATGGAATATTCATTCACAGGGGCATAATAAAATCTGAGTGAGCTCTCAGAAAAGACATATGTGGACTAATCGTAAACAACTACAGAACATAATACCAAGGAGACAAGGACTGAACTGATTCTTTATATTCTTAGGTATTAAAGAAAAGATGTAAATTTTGTTCTCAGGGGAATGGAGACCAATCTTAATGTTCTGAGCAGATGAGCTATTGGGTCATACTTGCATCTGAGAAAAGAAAAGATTTTGAATTCAGTGTAGACAACAAAGAAGAGGAGCAGAAAATAGGAAAGATGGCAGAATATAATCCACTGAATTAATTTTACATGAAAGATAATGAGTTCTAATAATGTGGTAATGATGATGCTAAATAAGCTAGAATTTATTTGGCAGTAGAAGTGTGATGCAAAAAATAAATAATAGAGATTCTACTAGATAAAATTGATTGGCCATTGTACATTTTTGGATTTGAGGATGTAAGGAAGAGGATACAAATTTATCCTTTAGTATTAGGTCTGATTTAGTGAAAAAAAAAGTATTAAAATCACATTAAGGTCTATACAACAAAGGGACCATATGCTTATGGGGAAAATGGGATAATAGGGAAATGGAGAAGGATAAAGTAAGAAAATAATAAAAGTTCATGATTTTAATAATACTTATTCTTAGCATTATGTTCCCAGTGCCTGACTCAACAAATATTAAAATGATAAAAGAAGTTGTGTTCTTATTTTTGACTTATCATTGAAGTGATTTGAATATAATGATTCTGCTGTGGAATGAAAATAAATCTCAGTTTGTGTATTGATCTAAGGTTGATAAACAAATACTACAGGCCTGATAGAATTTTACACAAGTGTAATATTTTAGTTGAAAAATAAAGTAGCAAAATGGGGCTAGAGAATGACTGGATGTATTCAAACGCCATTTGTCGGGGCTGGGTAAAAGCCTAGAGAACCTTCTGCACAAGGATGAAGACCATATTTCTAATACTTGTACCATAGAAGCCATGCAGGCATGGCAACATACTTGTCTTCTGTGAGCTCAGGACATACAGAGAAGGGAAATCCCAAAGGACATCATCTAGTAGGACTACTGAATTGATGAGGTCTGGGTTTAACGAAAGATCTTACCTCAGTATATAAAGTGGAAAGCAATTGATGTAGACATAGAACACCAGCCTCTGGCCTCCATATTAACAAACATACCTGCACACATGTGTACCTATGCATACACAAGCATGTAAACATACAGACAGAAAGAAAAACAAGTGAAAAAGAAATAAAATATAATTAAAGGAGGTAACTTTCCTGAAAAGGTCACTGAATGCTGACCTGAGTAAACTGGAGTGTGTCATGGGTCTGTCACTGAGAAAACAATTAAAGAAAAATAAACTAGGCAGAAAAAAAGTCCAAATGGCAGAGATATATCAGCACTTTTATGTTCAAAGAATGAAAAGCAGATCACTATGACTTGGGGAATTGAAAAAAAAGAAAGTGGCATAATACCTGAAAGCAAAGGAAGAGAAACACTAGACTATTTAGATCTGTAAAAGTTACAATTTGTATATATCTACCACATTTTCTTTATCCATTCTTCAGTTAAGGGACATCTAGATTATTACAAGTTTCTGGCTATTACAAATAAATCTGCTATGAGCACAGTTGAAGGACTGTACCTGTAGTATAATGGCACACAGTGGTTATACAAGTTTGCACTTCCACCAACAATGGAGAAGTGTTCCCCTTGCTACACTTCCTTGCTAGCAAGATGTGATGCCTTGTGTCTTTTTCATCTTAGCCATTCTAGTGGGATGGAATCTCAGAGTCATTTTGAAGTGCATTTCCCTTATAACTAAGGACTTTGAACATTTATTTAACTCCTTCCTCTGTTTGACATTCCTCTGTTGAGAATTCCCTGTTTAGCTCTGTGCCCCATTTTTGAATTGAGTTATTCAGTTTGTTGGTGTCTAATTTCTTGAGTTCTTTGTATACCTTAGATATCAGTTTTCTGTTGGATATCTATTCAGTAATTAAAAACAAGGGCATTATGATGTTTTCAGGCAAATGGATAGAACCAGAAAATATACTGAGTGAGGTAACCAAGGCCCAGAAAGATATGCATGGTATGTACTTACAAGTGAATATTAGCCATAAAGTACAGGATAACCATGCTGCAATCAATCGACAGACCCAAAGAAACTAAGTATTAAGAAGAGACCAAGGGAGGAATCATGAATCGTACTCAGAAGATGAAATAAAATATTCATGGAAGGTGAATGAAGGGAGGAACCTGGGTGTGAGAAGGGTTAAGGAGGGGAAAGAGGATGGGGATTAGGTGTGGGGAGAGAGGATGAAGATTGGGTGTGGGAAGAAAGGAGTTGGAGAGATCTGAGAGAGCAGAAATCAATGTGGGACACCTCTGTTACTAGCTGGAGACCTGGGATTGGGATTGGAGCTCCCAGTAGTCTATGAAGGGTGATCTTAAGCTGAGACTTCTACCAGTGGCGGATATGGAGACTGAGTAGCCATGTCTTATAGCCAGGAAAGATTTCCAGTGGAGGGAGGAGGACATCAACCCATCCACAAGATTTGTCCTGCCTACAAAATGCTTAGGGATAAAGATAGAACAGAGACTGATAGAAAAGCTATCCAATGACTGGTCCAACTTGAGACCCATAACATGAAAAAGAACCAACCAGTGACACGATTAATGATACTCTGCAATGGTTGCATAGCATAGGAGCCTAGTATAACTGTCTCCTGAGAGGTTTCATCCAGCAGCTGATCAAAACAGATAAAGAAACCCACAGCAAAAGCTAAATCAGAACTTTGGAGTCCTGTTGAAGAGTCTGGGAGAGTATTGAGCAAGCCAGAGGGGTCAACGACACCACAAGTAGGCCTACATAGTCAACATTACCTGGGTCCATGAGTGCTCAAAGAGACTAAACCACCAACCAAAGAGAATTTGGGGGCTGAACCTTGTCCCACCTACAAATTTCAGCAGATGTGTACCCTGGTTCTCAAGTGAGTCTCCTAACAATTGGAATGGCAGTTTTTCCTGACGGTTGTTTACCATTGGGACCCCTTCCCTGAACTGTACTTCCTAGTTGAGCCTCAGTGGGAGAGGAAGTGCCTAGTCCTGCTGTGACTGGACATTCCAAGGTGGGGTGGTATCCAAATGAGAGGCTTCCCCTTCTCTGAGAACGGGAGTGGTAATGGGAGAAGGGATTTTTGAGGGTGGGAATGGGAGAAGAAAAGGTGGGCTGCAAGTGAGATGTAAAATGAATGAATGAATTAATTAATGAGTACAAAAGCTATTATTTTTACTTTGCTGCTTAGTCACAATGAAATGGATTCCATTGGCTCATTTGGACCTGAGAAGTATCAGTATCTAAGTCATGTTTTCACAAGATCACTCAGTTATACACAGCAGAGTTTTTAGAGAAGCAAGTCTTAGCAGCATAGGAGAACAATACACTATTAATGAGGCAGGATACAACACTGAGAAAATATTTGTTCAGAAACTAGAACAAGAGAAGTAAAAGGTGAACTATATTAAGTGCTATTTCAAGTCAAGTAGACCGTTACAAGGGACCTGACAAAATGTGAAATGTGAGATGGAGCTTTGCTTACCCCATCTCTTCCAGTTGTTTCACTGGGATAAAAAGGCACATAGTAGTTTATGCTGGGCTGAGGGAAGTGAGACTAAAGAGTAAAATTAACCAAGTCTATTGATCTCAGATAGAGGTCATTATCTCTAATTATATACTTAAAAGGAAAAAGAGTCTCTCTCTCTCTCTCTCTCTCTCTCTCTCTCTCTCTCTCTCTCTCTCTCTCTGTGTGTGTGTGTGTGTGTGAGTCCCTGTCCATATATGTGTCCAGGCACATGTATATAATAAAATATATAATGGCTTCTTTGAAAAATCAACATAACAGTTTGAAGATTTCAATATTTATTCACTGACCTTAATATGAGAGAAATCCATTGCTTAATAAAAGAAAATTGAATGAGTGGCTAATATAATCTTAAGTCTTAAGAAGGTGAAAGTTTGATGATATAAAATGGAACACAGTGAGTGAAATTCAGATCTTAATGACTTCAGAGCTGAAATTAGCACTTAATTACAATAATTATATCTTTCCCCTTTTCCTGGCATAATTACCTCTCCCATCTCTCTGGTTTTTGAACTCTTCCTGATGTTTATTTAAACCACTGTTTGATAATGTATTTTTACTATGAACCTTTTCCTATTCAGTCTCTTGGAAACAAGCAATTTTAAAAATATATTTAAGATCACATTAGAAACTAGAACTGAGTCAGAGATCTTGAAAAATTAGATAATTCTAATTTGTATCTCTCCTCTCTAAGACTGTTTCTCTGAAATTCATTCAGAAGTGGATGAAGCTCTCTATAAAGTAGAGAGCTGAGAATTTTAACAATATTCTCTTCACTAATGTATAGTGGCAGGCTAATGTATAGTGTTACCTCTTCAAAGTGAGGAAAATATTTTTTAATATTCATCCACTGGGGTGCTGAAAATATGAACTTTTATCTTATGTATTGTTCCCTGTGTTTCCACTTCAAAATTTCATGTAGACTTCAACCTCTGATTATGCTTTAACTATTATTTACCCAGCAACCACAACAATTTATATAGTTTGTTAATTTAAAATAATAAGTTTAGTAGAATAACATATTGAATATTTTAATGATCTTTAGTAGTAACAACAAGCTTCTTTGCAACCATACTAATAATCCATTTTATAAATGGGATAAGCATGGTGAAAGAATTTGTCCAACATCACACAAGTAGGTATAAAGGAAGCCAGAATTGTAATCACATATTTGTGGCACTAACATCTATGTGCTTAATTTTCAAAACATGGTGCATTTCTAGGATTACAGTTCCCTATTAATTTCAGGATGCATGTTGACATTTTATAGAAACGGAAGTTGATTTTCAATAGAAAGTATCAGGGACTTTTCTGAGATAATACAAGTAAAAAACTAATTTCTATGTCAAAGTTATTCACCCTTTTCACACTTTTAGAATGTGATTTACTTAGACCTTGCCTTTTCTTTAATTCAGTATTTTCAAAAATCTGTTTCTTCACTGGTCTCCATAGCTAACATGTTCTTTGAAAGTATCCATTGCCATCATATTCTTTGCACTTTGACACATTATGCAGATCTCCATTTGACACATTATGCATATCTCCATTTGACACATTATGCAGTGCTCCATTGACTGTTGTTCTCTGCAAAAAGAAGTTTCTCTTAATAAAGAGCAGAGTGGCCAAGGTGTATAAGTATAAAAATAAATATTAGAAAAGGCAATTATACAGCATCGTCATTGTCTTAGTTTGAGTTTTACTGGTGTAAAGAGAAACTATGAGCAAGGCAACTCTTCTAAAGCACAACATTTAATTGAGACTGGCTTAAAATTTCAGAGGTTCATTCTGTTATTATCACGACAGGAAGCAGGACAGCATGCAGGCAGACATGATGCTGAAGTTGAGAGTTCTACATCTTGTTCTGAAGGCAACCAGGAGAGAACTGGTTTCCACAAGCAGCCAGCAGGGGAATCTCTTCCACACTAGGTGGAGCTTGAGCATAAGACCACTCAAAGCCTTCCTTCACAGTGGCACACTTCTTCCAACAAGGTCACACCTCTTTTTGTTGTTGTTGTTGTTGTTTGGTTGGTTGGTTGGTTTTTTGTTTTTTTGTTTTTTTCAAGACAGGGTTTCTCTGTGTAGCCTTGGCTGTCCTGGCACTCACTTTGTAGACCAG
Source organism: Mus pahari (assembly GCF_900095145.1). NCBI lineage: Eukaryota > Metazoa > Chordata > Mammalia > Rodentia > Muridae > Mus > Mus pahari. The sequence continues at coordinate 54,269,157 of NC_034613.1, forward strand.
GCTGGCCTCAAACTCAGAAATTCAACTGCCTCTGCCTCCCAAGTGCTGGGATTAAAGGCATGTACCACCACACCTGGCTAAAGTCACACCTCTTAATATTGTCACTTCCAATGTGCCAGGCATATCGAAACCACTACATTCATTTAAGAAAATAATAACAGCAGGTTCCACTCTAAAGTTTATGTCTTCCTTACTTGTGATCTTTTGACCACCATTGTAGTACCAGACACAACATTTCCTCCTGTGAAACATGCCTCAAACCCTATAAATAAGAGGTGAGTTATCCTGTAACAGAAATGCCACTATAGCATCAATAGGCAGATTTTGTCTGACAGGTCACAGTAGTACTAGGTAAGACTATTAATGTATTTTGTCCTCCAGCAGCATGAATAGCTCCTTCTGTGACTATGATAACTAGCCAACAGGAAGGAAGTTTCTCAATTAATTTGAGATTGAGTTTTCTCTGTCTTATAACCAAATGGGGCATCTATAGTATTCCCATCACACCAAGGCGCAGGAAACACTGCAGAAGCAGAGGCAGAAAAAATTATGCACCAGCAAATGAGAAGAAGGGCTATGAAAATGCTTTATTCTAGACATCATGTGACTATCTCATTCGTAACATCTGTGCTCACCTGCACATCAACTAGCACAGATGTAGTATATGATTTCCTGGCTCCATCTCATAGTGAGGAGCAATTGGCAGTGGATTATTGCTCATGGAGGGAGAATTATTTGTTTTTATAAGATCTGGCAACTGTTATCTTTCCCATACTCTAGTGGATGATGGATATATATATATATATATATATATATATATATATATATATATATATACTTTGCAAGTACCAACTAGATTTGGTAGGTTATTTTCCCTGCAAAAACATCATGAAATTTGAATGGGGGTCATGTTGGTGGAATATGGGAACAGTTAGAGAACAGAAATGGGTGATAGATATAGCCACATCTTATTGTATACATGAATTAAATTCTCACAAATAGAGGAAACATTAATGCTTCAATCAGCAAAACATTGCATTAGTTCATCACTAATGCTAAAGAGGAGTCTTTGTTATTTATTTACTGTTTAGATTTATATATTTTATGTATATGTGTGTTTTACCTGCATATATGTATGTGCATCCCATGTGTGTTTGGTACCCATGGAGTTACAGATGCTTGGAAGCTGCCATGTAGAGTCTGAACCAGGTATACAGAAACAGTAAGTTGTCTTAATTACTGATCCATCTCTACACCCTCAGAAAAGAGCTATGTAAGTCTCTGATATGTGTTTGATTACATGGAAAGACACTCAGATATCTGTATACAATTTAGAGAGACTCTGATCTTCCTTGTGCAAATGCAAGATGTAATGTTTCCTCAACAATGTTTGCTATGAATGCTATTCATCATGGGAAATTATGTGAAGATGTTGGTTCCTATCCATTTGGAATTTGTTCATTTACATAGCATAATTTATTGAAATTTTGCTTCAAAGATTTATGGAATGATTTTATAAATAAACTATTACATACTAGTAACCAACTTCAAGGGTGCAATTAATAATAAGAAACACAAATTTGGGGATTTTCATCTTTCTAAAGTTTATGTAAATATAGCCCTTTTGATTTTTTTTTAAATCTCTGCAATTGAATATTTTTATCTGAGCAGTAGCCAATATAGGCACTAAGGCATTTAATGCATAGAAGGCTATGAAAATAAAACTTTTTTCTTGAATATTGTCATAGCTTGGCTTTAATGAGTTCACTCCCACCACCATCCTTTTTGCTTATACAATGTCATGGAGTTAGTTATGGTGATACAAAGTCTCAAGATATAAGTTATTCCACAAACTAAATATTACAGAAATTAGAAAAGTGATACTTTGGCATCAGATGAAAATTTGAGAACTTTAATCCCTCAATTGCATATAAATATAAAAATTAATTATGCTCCAGAAAATAACAAGCTGGAATACAAATGTATTTTCTTCCAAAAGGCATTAGAATTAAAAGGCCACTGTAACTTTGTGCCAGATTTCATGACTTTTTGGTAAAAAGCAGAATCTATCTATCTATCTATCTATCTATCTATCTATCTATCTATCTATCTATCTATCACAAGACCAATTGAGATGCAACCAGAAAAGGTTTTCATAAAGCAATTACATCTGTAGCCTAGCTAGCACAGAGAGAAAGGAAGAGAGCCCCCTCCCCACCACACACACATACAGACATTTTGTACCTGGATTTACAATCTGATATAGACAAAGGAAATCATACAATACCAGAATTTAAATAGGCCATTCAAATACCTAATTTATAAACCATATCTGTAATAGGTCCAAAAACACATAAAATATTTATGTAAGTAAACTACTGTGATCTTCTCTTTCATTGCTAAAGAGCACATGGTGGTCATTTTGGGAGGGCACATATTATAATGGCAGGAACACATCTTTGAGAAACAGAATGACTTGTATGCATATCTATAAAAATCTGCTGAGTTTCTCTAAGGTAACACAAAGATACCTCAAAAATGCAATGAATAATAATAATTTATACATCACATCATCTGCACCAAAGACAAGAACAAAGAACAATCATGTGTGTACATAGCAGGATATTCTTGGGACTTCATTGCTTACAATATTTATTACTTTGTTGTTGTTGTTGTTGTTATATATTAGCTCCACATTGTAAAGGGGATGATTTCTGATTCACCTTGGCATGTTAGTGTCATTAGCACTGTAAGGAGGGTGAATACAGTGAATAACTTATTGACTTTCAATTATAAACCCAAATCACATCGTCATATGTGGTTTGAATCTTACCATGTTCACAGAAGGAAGAAAACGAGAGAGTTAAGACTGTCTTCAGTTAATGTAATACTGCTTATAAGACCATGTGGAAATTTATTCATGTGAAAAAGGGTTTTACAATATTTATTCATACCTTTGTTATATCTGTCCTAACAGCTCCTTGAGCATTGCATTTCTCCTCTTGTGAGCCTTTCCTCCCTTGTTATAGTGTACTATAAAGTAAACCTAATACATTTTCCAAAGATCAGCCCTTTGCATACTTAAAAAATAGCATTTCTCTCTGTATATACTTATCATCTACCCTAAGCTAAAGTCCCTGAGTCCCTTCAGTCATTCCCAAAATATCATATATTTGAATACTACTCTTATCTCCTTCATCTGACCCCCATAGTCTGGTTATATTTGTCTCTGCTTCCTCTAAAACCAAGGACCATATCTGAATACAGGGTCACTAATCTCATCTTATCAGCATAGTTTATATGTGAACCCAGAAGAAACCACAACTTGTACACCATGCTTCTCACTATGCACTAAAGTACACTGGAGAAATAATGTTCTAACAATTAGAGAATATAGTGGTTTGAAAGAATTGCAAGTCATTTAATCCATATATTTATAACTCTCAACAATACCAAATCAATGTGTCGAGGTGTGTGTGTGTGTGTGTGTGTGTGTGCGTGTGTTGTCTGTTTTACATGAAGTGTTTTAATGATCAGGATAAAGCATGAAACAGTCCCTCACCACCAAAAAGTATGCAATGTAACTCCCTCAAATTAAGGAAAATTTCAAGTATCAATGTGTGTAATAAATAGTGTATAAGTATAAACCCAATGAATATATATTCATCCACAGGCACTGCTTTACCATGTCTAAACTCTTGATTAAAAATTCTAGAAACTGGTTCATGGAGATGTAGAAGAATTAACTGTTCCATAAGTTTTTCTAGGGTTAAAAATGAAGTCTTCTCCATGCTGCACAATGCTCTACTACTGAGCTAACCTTCAGTACTTTACATACCATGTCCATGTTTTAAAATACATACTCTCAAGTTCTCATTACTACTTACCCTTTTCTGGGCTACAACCTGGTATGTAAACCAGGCTGGCCTTGAACCCACAGAGATCCACCTGACGAAATCTCCAGAGTGTTAGAATTATAGGTGTGGGCCATCACCCTCAGCTTCTTACATACTTTCTTGATACTGAATCATCTTTTTTCCAAACTTTCACATATGGAGCAAACATATGCTTCAGAGCACCTGGAGTGTTTGTCAAAAATTGTTTTGAGAAACTTCACACCAAAAATAGAAATGCTGAATGTTAGTCTCAGAAATATGCAGTTAACAACTACTTACATTTGGGTCTGATGATCCACTAGGATTGAAAACCTCTGATGTGAGCTTCATCTTTCTACCAAAATATACAGGATTATCATCTATCCTACCAAGAACTTCTATAGCAAATATCACTTTGAGTCAGTTAGGAACATACATAGCAGAAAAATACATTAGGTTGTAATTCTTTAAGTTACATACTTAATCCTTAAAATTTAATTATTTTTCCATTTAATGAAATAAAAATGGGAAGTCATATAGCTTATATTATTGACAAAATGTCATAATAAAAAATTCTTAAATAATACCAAAATACACTAAAGCAATGTAGTGGAAACAAACAAAATCAATAATAATGATACATTCTCTTTAATTACAAGTTTCTGTCCTATAAAGTTGTGGATTTTGATTAAGTTGATTTATAAATTTGAAGTACTACAGTAAACTTTTTAGCAGAATACATATTGATCATGTTAATTTAAATTTTATTTGAAAATATAAAAAGCACAGACCAATTAAATCACTTTTCATTAAAAAGGAATACACTGGGGAGTCAGATCCATAGTTATTTTAAAGCAGCCATGATTGAGGCATCAAGATGTAGTATCTAACATATATATACTGCTTTTATGCTGTGTAGAAGAACTAGAAAGAAACACATAGGCATAGACACTAAGACTGAATATCTTTTTTTTTTTTTAAGCTGGGAACAACTTTTTAATGGCTTTTTTATTTTGCAGTCGGCAAGAAACGTACATTTATTCAACTTCTTGACAATATTCAAAGGAGGACTGAAAAGATGGAAAATGCCAATTTTTAGAGCAGGTATATAATATCTGAGTATAGCCATTGGCTCTAAAATTGACATGAACAATTATCTGACTCTATTAACCCTAACATTAAATATATTTACTATTCAAAGAAGAGAACAATTAGCTACACAAAGTTTTTCAAGAATTCTTATAATAAATAAAATCATGTATACATAAAGAAAAACAAATGCCACATATTGATTAGGCTATAATTTCTCTTTTCTTAGAATTTCCTTCACTTCTCTGTGATTAAATGCTTTTTATCTTAGTATTTGTAGACATCTACCAGTTGAGCCTCATATGTAAACACAATAATGGCATCTCTCTATAATGCCCTTCCCTTAAGTCTTCATAGTTGTTCACAAAAAAATGTGAGTCATACATGCTCAGAGTTAAAAAGGATTTGAAACTCTAAACAGTGCGGAGTTTGTAAGAAGTGTTCTGTATTACATGGCGTATTTCAAAGGCAAAATAAACGGGAAACTATAGAACACTAATAATATTTTATGTTTAATTTTTTTATAAAAAAGCATACATATATTCTGATCATGTTATTCTCATCCCCTAACTCCTCTAAGAGCCTTCTCATCACTCCATCTACCCAACTCCATGTCCTTTCCTACTCTTTCTCTTTAGAAAACAAGCAGGCAAACAAAATACCTAAACCACCTTCTCCCCTAAACAAAAAAATCTCTTTCTCCTCTTATCTTTCTTTCTCTCCTCCACAAGCACCACAAAACTCTGAAGTCAAAATGGTAATATACAAAACAAAGAATAACAAAACAGACAAACATGACCAAATATAGCAGTATGAGACCCCCCCCCAAAAAAAAAAACCAGATAACAAAAACAAAACAGAGAAATATCATTGAGATTGTTGTGCATTGGCCACCTACTGCTGGGCATGGGACCTGCCTTTACGTGTGTTTAATACCCAGTGAGACATCATTGGGGAAAATAATTTTTCATTTACAAGCAAATATCAGTTACAGATAGCTTCTTGATTATGGATGGGAGCCCATGTCTTCTTCTTTCCCACAGCACTGGGACCTTGTCTGGTTTGGAACAGTGCAAATATTGTGCATGCTGTCACAGCTTCAGTGGATTTTCATGTGCACCATTCCTGCTGTGCCTGGAAGGCTCTGTTTCCTTGGAGTCATCATCCCCTTCTGGCTCTAAAACATCTTTTTACTTCCTCTTCTGCATAGTTCCTTTAGTTCTGAAAGAAGGGGTTTGAAGTACATTTGATTTGGGACTGAGTGTTCCAAAATCTCTTACTCTTTACACATAGTCTACCCATGGGTCTCTTTGTTAGTTACAATATACTAAAAGAGGAAGCTTGTCTGATGATGATTGTATGAGTATGGATATAGCACAGAATGATATATGGTTATAGCAGAATATCATTCAGAATCATTTTATTGCTATGCTCCTTTAGCAGAACAATTGTGGGACAACAGACTGTGACAGAAAACTTGGTAAGGTTGAAAGGGTTCAGAGTCCCCAGCACCCAAGTACCCACATGAGGTGGTGGTAGGCATCTCCCTGCTACCTACCAGATTTCTAGTCTGGAACATGTGCTACACTTCCCACATAGGAAACGTGACCTGTGGTCAGATAACCCAGAACAAAGTTCTCCATGCTAATGATATATCTAGATGAGCTGTGAGGGTCTAGCCAATAAGCTTCCCTTCTTAGACATTCCTCCTTGCAAAAGGTATTCAATCTCTGGTCCACCCTGAGGAGGTGGTATGCACCATTTTCCATGACGAACAATCAATAAACAATTTGGAACCAAGGACTGAACCTTTCATCAATAACTGCATTTGGGAGCATGGAGAAAGCCTATGTCTACAGAGCTGTGCAACCTAAATATCTCACAGAATGCCACTCTGCACTCCCAGACAACCTCCACTAAGCTAAGGACTTTAGCGGATGAGCTAAGAGAGAGTGTGTACCACTCCACCACCACCACCCTAACCAGGGCTCTTCTGTAGTCTATGGACTTCCTTTGTTCTCTGTTCCTAAACATCCAACAGTCTGGATGTCCAGGAGTTTGGGAGTACCCAGCCCCTCATTAGGGGCCTGTGGAACTTAGACCCTCCATTCTCAAGTCTTCTGTAAGGTTTCCAGTTTCTACTAGGCACCTGGGAGTCAGAGAAGGCCAGCTTCAGCCTCCCACAACTTAGGCTCCATTTGAAGCAGTGTATTATTGTTTCCCTCTAGCCCAGTACCACAGGTAGGTGTAGGGTAAATACAGTCTACCATCTCTGCATTTTGTCTGCTCTGTAGAGTTCCCACACCCCAACTGCATGGCAAAACATGGACCTACAAACAATAACAGATGAGTTTCTCCTAGGCCCATAATCTATCCAATTTCAGGTTCTTGGATATCCTAGAAATGAGTTCCACTTGATGGAGTGGTATTTGAATACAACCTAGGAGTTGTTTACTCCCGTGATGTTTATGCCACAGTTTCAAAAGTATAACATGCAGGCAGGGTTTTTTCTTTTTTCTTATTTTTTCTTGAATATTTTCTTTATTTATATTTCAAATGTTATTTCCTTTCCATATTTTCCCCAAAGAAGCCCCCATCACATCACCCTTCCCCTTCTTCTATGAGGGTGTGCTCCCACTCACCCATCTATTCCCTACTCCCTGCCCTCACGTTCCCGTACACTGGGGCATCCAGCCTTCACGGGGCCAAGGGCATCTTCTCCCATTAATGCCCAACAAGACCGTCCTCTGCTACATATGCAGCTGGAGCCATGAGACCCTCAGTGTGTACTCTTTGGTTGGTGGTTTAGCCCCTGGGAGTTCTGGGGGGTTCAGTTGGTTGATATTGTTGTTTGTCCTATGGTGTTGTCAACCCCCTTCAGCTCCTTCAGTCCTTTCTCTAACTTCTCCATTGGGGACCCTGTGCTTAGTCCAATTTTTACCTGTAAGCATCCACCTGTGTATTTGTCAGGTTCTGGTAGAGCCTGTCAGGAGGCAGCTATAGCCGGCTCAAGTCAGCAAATACTTCTTGGCATCCACAATAGTGTCTGCATTTGGCAATGATATGGGATGGATCCCCAGGAGGGACAGCCTCTGGATGGCCTTTCCTTCAGTCTCTGCTCCACTCTTTGTCTCCTTATTGGCTCCCTTGAGTATTTGGTTCCCCTTCTAAGGACCGAAACGCCCACACTTTGGTCTTCCTTCTTCTTCACTTTCATGTGGTCTGTGAATTGTATCTTGGGTATTCCAAGCATTTGGGCTAATATCCACTTTTCAGTGAGTGAATACCTTGTGTGTTCTTTTGTGATTGGGTTACCTCACACAGGATGATATATTCTAGTTCCATCCATTTGCCTAAGAATTTCATGAAGGCACTATTTTTAATATCTGAGTAGTACTCCATTGTGCAAATGTACCACATTTTCTTTCTTTTTTTCTTTTTTCTCAATTTTATTAGGTATTTACTTCATTACATTTTAAATGCTATCCCCAAAGTCCCCTATACCCTCCCCCCCTGCTCCACTACGTACCCACTCCCCCTTCGTGGCCCTGGTGTTCTCCTATACAGGGGCATATAAAGTTTGCAAGACCAAGGGGCCTCTCTTCCCAATGATGGCTGACTATGCCATCTTCTGATACATATGCACCTAGAGACACAAGCTCTGGGGTTGCTGGTTAGTTCATATTGTTGTTCCACCTATAGGGTTGCAGAACCCCTTCAGTTCCTTGGGTAATTTCTCTAGCTCCTCCAATGGGAGCCCTGTGTCCCATCCAATAGCTGACTGTGAGCATCCACGTCTGTGTTTGCCAGGCACTGGCATAGCCTCACAAGAGGCCGCTATATCAGGGTCCTTTCAGCAAAATCTTGCTGGTGTATGCAATAGTGTCTCCGTTTGGTGGCTGATTATGGGATGGACCCCTGGGTGGGGCAGTTTTTGGATGGTCTATCCTTTCATCTCAGCTCCAAACTTTGTCTCTGTAACCCCTTCCATGGGAGTTTTGTTCCCAATTTTAAGAAGGGGCGAAGTGTCCACATTTTGATCTTCCTTCTTTTTGAGTTTCATGTGTTTTATCTTAGGTATTCTAGGTTTCAGCGCTAATATCCACTTATCAATGAGTCCATATTATGTGAGTTCTTTTGTGATTGGGTTACCTCACTCAGGATGATACCCTCCAGATCCATCCATTTGCCGATGAATTTCATAAATTCCTTGTTTTTAATAGCTGAGTAGTATTCCATTGTGTAAATGTATCACATTATCTGTATCCATTCCTCTGTTGAGGGGCATCGCAGTTCTTTCCAGCTTCTGGCTATTATAAATAAAGCAGCTATGAACATAGTGGAGCATGTGTTCTCATTACCAGTTGGAACATGTTCTGGAGGTATTGCTGGATCCTCCAATAGTACTATGTCCAATTTTCTGAGGAACTGCCAGACTGATTTCCAGAGTGGTTTTACAAGCTTACAGTCCCACCAACAATGGAGGAGTGTTCCTATTTCTCCACATCCTCTCCAGCATCTGCTGTCACCTGAATTTTTGATCTTAGCCATTCTGACTGGTGTGAGGTGGAATCTCAAGGTTGTTTTGATTTGCATTTCCCTGATGATTAAGGATGTTGAACATTTTTTGAGGTGTTTCTCAGCCATTTGATATTCCTCAGTTGAGAATTCTTTGTTTAGTTCTGTGCCACATTTTTAATGGGGTTACTTGGTTTTTTGTAGCCTGTCTTCTGGAGTTCTTTATATATAATGGATATTAGTCCCCTATCTGATTTAGGATTGGTAAAGATCCTTTCCTAATCTGTTGTTGGCCTTTTTGTCTTAGTGACAGTGTCTTTTGCCTTACAGTAGCTTTGTAATTTTATGAGGTCCCATTTGTCAATTCTTGATCTTACAACACAAGCCTTTATCCAAGTCTCTGAAGAAAGAAATCAAAGAAGATCTCTCTTCCATGCTCATGGATTGGCAGGATCAACATTGTGAAAATGGTTATCTTGCCTAAAACTATCTACAGACTCAATGAAATCCCCATCAAATTTCTAACTCAATTCTTCAGAGTTAGAAAGGACCATTTGCAAATTCATCTGGAATAACAAAAAACCTAGGATAGCAAAAACTCTTCTCAATGATAAAAGAATCTCTGGGGGAATCACTAAGCCTGACCTAAAAATGTACTACAGAGCAATTGTGATAAAAACTGCATGGTACTGGTANAGCAACAGACACGTAGATTAATAGAATAGAATTGAAGACCCAGAAATGAACCCACACACCTATGGTCACTTGAACTTTGACAAGGGAGCTAAAACCATCCAGTGGAAAAAAGACAGCATTTTCAACAAATGGTGCTGGCACAACTAGCTGTTATTATGTAGAAGAATGAGAATTGATCTATTCTTATCCTCTTGTACTAAGGTCAAGTCTAAGTGGATCGAGGAACTCCACATAAAACCAGAGACACTGAAACTTATAGAGGAGAAAGAAAGGAAAAGCCTTGAAGATATGGGAGCAGTGGAAAAAATCCTGAATAGAACTGTAAAGGCTTGTACCACATTTTCTATACCTATTCTTCTGTTGGACATCTTTTTTTTCCCCCAGTTTCTGGCTAGTATAAACAAGGCTGCAATGAACATAGTGGAACATGTGTCCTTGTTATATGTTGGAACATATTTTGGGTACATGCCCAGGAGTGGTATAGCTGGGTTCTCATATAATACTATGTCCAATTTTCTTAGGAACCATCAGAATGATTTCCAGAGTGGTTGTACCAGCTTGCAATCCCACCAACAACAGAAGAGTGTTCCTCTTTCTCCACATTCTTGCCAGCATCTGCTGTCAACTGAGTTTTTGATGTTAACTATACTTACTGGTACAAGGTAGAATCTAAGGGTTGTTTTGATTTGCATTTCCCTGATGACTAAGGGTATTGAACATTTCTTTAGGTGCTTCTAACCATTAAATATTCCTCAGTTGAAAATTATTTGTTTAGAATTGTACTTCATTTTTACTAGGGTTATTTGATTCTCTGGAGTCTAACTTCTTGAGTTCTTTGTATACATTGGATATTAGCCTTCTATGGGATAAAGGATTGGTAAAGATCTTTTCCAAATCTGTTGGTTGCAGTTTTGTCCTATTGACAGTGTCCTTTGCCTTACAGAAGCTTTGCAATTTCATGAGGTCCCATTTGTCTACTTATGATCTTAGAGCATAAGCCATTGGTATTCTGTTCAGGAAAATTTCCCCTGTGCCCATGTGTTTAAGGCTCTTCCCCACTTTCTCTTCTATTAGTGTCAGTGTCTCTGGTTTTTTTGTGGAGGTACTTGATCCACTTAGACTTAAGCTTTTTACAAGGAGGTAAGAATGAATCAATTCCCATTGTTCTACATGGAGGTAAGAATGAATCAATTCCCATTGTTCTACATGCTGACCTACAGTTGAAACAGCACCATTTGTTGAAAATGCTGTCTTTTTCCATTGGTTGGTTTTAACTCTTTTGTCAAAGATCAAGTTACTATAGGTATGTGAGTTCATTTCTGGGTCTTCAATTTTATTCCATTTATCTTTGTGCCTATCTCTGTACCAATACCATACAGTTTTTATCACTATTGCTCTGTAATACAGCTTGAGGTCTGAGGTCTGAGATGGTGATTCCTCCAGAAGTTCTTTTCTTGTTGAGAATAGTTTTTCCTACAGTAAATCAGTCTTTTTTTGTTGCTGTTGTTTTTTGTTGTTGTTTTTTGTTTGTTTTGTTTTGTTTTGTTTCGAGACAAGGTTTCTCTGTGTAGCCCTGGCTGTCCTGGAACTCACTCTGTAGACCATGCTGGCCTTGCACTCAGAAATCTGCCTGCCTCTGCCTCCCAAGCTCCCAAGTGCTGAGATTAAAGGAATGCACCACCACAGTCTGGCAAGAATAGTTTTTCCTATCCTGTTCGTTTGTTATTCCAACTGAATTTGCAAATTACTCTTTCTAACTCTATGAAAAATTCAGTTGGAATTTTGATGGGGATTGCATTGAAGCTATAGATTGCTTTTAGCAATATGGCCATCCATACTAGATTAATCCTGCCAATCCATGAGCAAGGGAGGTCTTTCCATCTTTTAAGATCTTCTTTGAAGATCTTTTTCAAAGACTTGAAGTTCTTGTCATACAGATTTTCCACTTGCTTGGTTAGAGTTGCATCAAGGTATTTTATTTTATTTTATTTTATTTTATTTTATTTTATTTTATTTTATTTTATCTTATCTTATTTTATTTTATTTTATTTGTGACTATTGTGAAGGTTGTTGCTTCCCTAAGTTCTTTCTCAGCCTGTTTACTCTTTGAGTAATGGAAGGCTACTGATTTGTTTGAGTTAATTTTATATCCAGTCACTTTGTTCAAGTTGTTTATCAGGTTTAGGAATTCTGTGGATGAACTTTTGATGTCACGTAAGTATACCATAATATCATCTAAAAGTAGTGATATTTGACTTCTTTTCCAATTTGTATCCCTTTGACCTCCTTTTGTTGTCTAATTGCTCTGGCTAGGACTTTGAGTACCATACAAATAGAGATTGCATGACCTGTAGCTTGGTTGTTGATTACCTTTCTACTCTGGTAGTGTACAGAGTACCTTCTAGCACCATAACCACTTGTCTGAAAAGATACTATTCAGGTACCAGGTGTTTTATAAAAGTCAAAAGAGAAGGAATCTGTTTAATGGATGTGTAGTCAAGTATGGGGGAAGACAGTACCTCTGCAGGCCCATGCTGAGGCATCTCATCCCCCCGAGGGACCAGCCAAATGTTGTGTTTTGTAAAAAGATAAGGAGAGACAGAATGTGTTTCTTGGATGTGTAGTCAGGTGTTGGGGAAGGGGGTGCCTCTGGGGGCATATGATAAGGTATCCCTTCCCTCTGAGGAACCAGCCACACAATGGTACAATGGTATAGTATAGAATAGAGTTTATCCAGGGCATGGGGAGGAGTGTGGAGAGAGTAGTAGAGACAAAGAAAGGGAGGGAGAGAGAGAGAGAGAGAGAGAGAGAGAGAGAGAGAGAGAGAGAGAGAGAGAACACAGAGGAATAGAGGCCTGCTATGAGCATGTAGAGAGAGAGGGGGTTAAGGGGAATGGGGAGATGGGGAGACAGGGGGAAGAAGCAAGAGTACAGAGAAAGAAAGACTGCAAGAGAGCAAGTGAGAGAAGAAGGGGCAAGTAGCCCCTTTTATGGTGAGTCAGGCACACCTGGCTGTTGCCAGGTAATTGTGGGGTGGAGGTTAAACAAAAAGCTAAAATCATGTCATCTTTGTTTTCAGTAAGATGGTAAGTATTGTTTTCAGAAATACAGTTTTACCATCAGCTTATGGAGAACAATAGTTCTCCATAAGTTCTCTTGGTAGCAGTCTGAAATGTTTGAGGGTTTCAATATAGCCTATGTGGCCAATGACTCAACTAGATGTAAGGCTTTCCTAACACTGACTTCTTGACTTGGTAGCAAAATATGACCAGTTTGGGCACTATATACCATATTACTTGGTGACTCTATTTAGATTTATTTCATGTATGTATATATTTTAGGAAGCTCCTACCATAGTTAATTTTCATGTGTACAATTAAATGGTCATAAGAAACACTAATTCTTTTATTACCATGTACATAGCACAGAAATTTGGCAGAAATTAAAATGTAAAACTTTATAAAAATAAACATTTTTCTAGTTACTTGAACATCAAGTTTTTAAAGACATGCCACACCATAGACTGAAAATTTTATATTATATATAGGAAACACTGGTCTAGAGTTGTTAATGAAATATATGAGTTCCTCATTGTATGTTCTAGCTGTGATCAGTTAGATGAATCTCTAGGTAAAACCACTCTTCTCATAATCACCAAAATCCACAGTAGAAGAGAACCAATTTTGTAATGTTATGTATCCTCTTATTTTCTTCACATGTGCCCTGGAGCACTATGATATATATATATATATATATATATATATATATATATA
>NC_034613.1:54283342-54285116 GCF_900095145.1 Mus pahari
TGTGTGTGTGTGTGTGTGTGTGTGTGTGTGTGTGTATGTGTGTGTGTGTGCACACAAACAGAGGCAGAAATAGAGATAGAGGAAAAACAAAGGCAGAGATATAATAATTGTTCTTGTATGGATTCATTAAAATCATATATACTTGTATGTATATAGAATTCCATCTTTGTCATTTTGGTTTACACATGTGTCACACAATACATTGGTATCAGCATCCCTCTTCTAATGTGAACACTCAGTCATTTCCAGAGATAACTTAGCATAGTTAAATGTATATACAATTTATAATAGGAAGCCTTTGTTTGAACTTTAAGTTTACTATGTATTCATTATATAATTAAATATTATTTAGTTATTGACATTGTTTTTAGCCTCGTGAAAAAATGAGAATTACTGTGCATTTTACAGTGAAGTGTTTTGTTTAATAAATATGGTAATGTGTGTTAAAAGCTTACCACAATGCTTGGAACAGATTTTAGTGCTAACGTAATAGCAGTATCTATTTTATTCCCAAACAGACATACAGCATTCTAATTAATAGTTTTGATTTCAGTATAGACAAATCTATTGGTAACACTCCTATGCTAAAGTGTGTGTACAGGAAAAAAAATAGAATTACAAAGGAAGCCTAAAGGGTGGGAGAAAATACTCATGAGACATATATTTTACAAGAACTATTTAATAAAATTTTGTGTAGGATGATCTTCCATACCTCAACAACAACCCATCCAAGGAAAACAAACCCTAAATAGAACCTGTAACAATTCAATTTTAAAAAGGTTTAAAGACTTTAGATCTTTTTCCAAAATAGATATGAAATGGCCAGGAGATACATGAAAAGAGGCTCAGTACCACTAACCATCAAGCAAATGGGAGTCAAGTCCAAACTACAAAATCTTGCTAATCAAATGCAAGCACTGGTGAGATTGACAGTATAGAACCCCTTTGGCAATATTTAATAGTGCATTTGCTATTTCTTTTTTAATCATAATTTTCTTTATTATTTATTACACAATTCTTGATTTATATACTTGTTTTTTGTACTTATGTAGATACCAAGAGTAGCATTGACAATTTCTGAAGTAAGGTTATGAGTGAAAAGGATTAAGAAGCCTTGTTCTGAGGCGCACAGGGCTACAGAGAAAAGTAGCAGGCATGGCTGGTCCTAAAGCTGTCTGTGGGGAGGATAGAGTGGTGCCTTCTTGATCTACATGGCCTCTCCCTGTGTGAATTCTTTCCATACTGAAGGATAAAGCCTGCACTGCAACAGTTCTTATGGACAGCGAGGACTCCCTTTGCAGAACAGCCTGCTTCTGAAGCAGCCTCCTTATCTCTGTAGGCTGAGCAGCTTGGGCATTTGCTGTTTCAGTTATTTAAAAAAACTAAAAGTATCACATGGTTTTCCAATATTAATTTTGGGTGTTTTTTAATTTTTTTCCTCATTCTTTTTTTATTAGATATTGTCTTTATTTACATTTCAAATCTATTCCGAAAGTTCCCTATACCCTCCCCCCCCCGCCTCCACTCCCCTACCCCCGCCCCACTCCCACTTTTTGGCCCTGGCTTTCCCCTGTGCTGGGTCATATAAAGTTTGCAAGACCAAGGGGACTCTCTTCCCAGTGATGACCGATTAAGTCATCTTCTGCTACATTTGAAGCTAGAGACATGAGCTCAGGAGGTACTGGTTAGTTCATATTGTTGTTCCACCTACAGGGTTGCAGCCCCCTTCAACTCCTTGAGTACTTTCTCTAGCTCCTCAATTGGGGGCCCTGTG
>NC_034613.1:54285606-54335912 GCF_900095145.1 Mus pahari
CATCCTTAGTGAGGAAACCCAATCACAAAAGAAGTCACTAGATATGCACTCACTGATAAGCGGATATTAGCCCAGAAACTTAGAATACCCAAGATACAGTTTGCAAAACACAAGAAAACCAAGAAGGAAGACCATTGTTGGGTGTTTTTTAAACCCCAAATTGAAATCTATATATCAGAAATGCATTTCTACCTTGTTATTGACAATAATGAAATCATGGAAACTTTTTTTTAAAGCTTTTTGGCTAAGAAAAGAGAGAAGATACAAACAATCCAGTTTTAATGAAGAAATAGAAAGGATTGAGTAATTGTGGCATATCTAGACAATGGAACATTTTATATTAAGTAAGAAAGAGACGAAATTGACTTATTTAACATCAAGGATGAACCTGAGTTGTGCCACACTAAGGGAAGTAAGCCAGGCAAAGACAAAACTTATATGATTACAGTTATAGAAGGAATCTATAATAAACTAATTCAAAGTAGCACAAGATAGTACAATTGTTCCCAGAGGCTGTATAGATGGATCAGTGTGGTGGGCTTGTAAGTGATTATTTAGTAGGACTTGATATACTATGTAATATGAAGCCTCAAGAAGAGGTGCTAAATCTATTGCCATAGTGTATACATGTAATAAGTAGTTCACAATCTTGTACAATCAAATGTCTGCTAAGTGGACAGATCTATTGTTAATTTATTTTACCTAAAAAATCATCTATAGTGATAGAAAACTAACTCACAATTTGAACAATCATAGTTGACTAAAATACACACATGACAAGAACCCAGTTGGTACAATTAACATATGTTCTATAGAAATGTAAGATGGAGTCTTGGGGTTTAGGGTAACCCATCAGTGCTAACAATGCTCAACTATACATTTGATCTTTTAGTTTTATAGAAAGTGAAATTGTTTTGCTTAATTTCATTTATAAAATGGTAAATTGTAGAATGTGTGAATTTCTTTGCAGGTAAAATATCTGGAAATATTGCTAATAATGAGGAGTAGGCCACAATAATGAATTTCTTTTTTCTAGGAGCTTGTCTAATAGCACAGATTACTTGGCACTAAGTTTCATGAATATGAGATGCATATACACTGGCAAGCCAGGGAGAAATATGACTAAATCTATCAGTTGTTTGATTCTCAGAAAGACAAATGATGAGTTTAGCTATTAATGTCACCAAATCTATAGAATTTTTGGTGCCTTAACTCCAAATGTTCCATAAAGTATCTACAGAAGCTATATTTCTCTAAAGTTTCTGAGGTTTTCTTTGTTTGTTCTCAAGCTTGGACAAGCTGAACTCTGTGACAAAATCATTCATTTTATCTCCAGCATGGGAATTTGCCCAGAAATTCTTATACTTCATTGATATGCTGGAATTTCCTTGAGTTGTACAGTTCGATGTACTTAATTGCTCTTGTTATTTTAGCAGCACTCCTATAGTGAGTTGGTAAAGAAGAAGAAAAAGATTCATCACCAGATGGAGAATGGTATTAGCTATACGTGACCTTTCAAGTGTTGTATTGCTATTTTCTAGGCAGCCATAGGAATATCTCTATTGAGTAGACAACAGCAGACTGAATGTAATGTGCCCAATAGTGAAAGCTAGACGAAAAAAACAAACAAACAAGCTATAGAATCTGAACACAGTAGTCACCACAAGAGAAGTCCAGAGTGTCTTTTAGTGGATGTATATGAAAGTTGAAGGCAGAAATATGGTAGAAGAAGAAAAGCTATTTAATGCTTTTAATAAAATAGCATAAAAAGATGATTTTTCTAATGTTTAACTCAATAAGTACATTGACTTTCTCTAATTCAAGTTATTCATAGCCAAAATCTTTTGACAAATTATTACTATTTTTGTGTTCAGGGCACACTATGTAACCCTTTCTTGCTTGGACCTCTCTATACAGAGCAGACTGATCTAGAACTCAGAGACATGTGCCTGTATCTGCTTCCTGAATGCTGTGAGAACAATTCATGTGCCTTCAGTCCTGATGACAAAGGAATTTTTATCCATCTTTTGAAGAATTCTCTTTGTTTGTGGTTTATGAAATGTCACAATGTTTTTGCTGTGTAGAGTAGCTTTAAAATGCTCATAATATCCAAGTTTCTTATGACTTTAAAAACCCAATTCAACTACCTTATTCAGAGCTGTCACAAAGGACAGAATGACTATAAAATAATTTTTAGTCTTACCACAATTACAAATAAATCTGTATATGTAAGGAATAGAAGAAAAGACAATCCTTACTGGCTATGGCATGATATTGGTAGAATAATTTATTAACAATTTTGAAAATTGTGTAGCTTTTTCTGAGTTCACTGAAAAAGCTCATAGCATTATTTTTATCTCCTCCCCCTTGGAGGTGTAAAACTGCATCTTGCTTCAACTAATTGTTCATGGTCTTCCTCTCATTTGTCCCTTCATGCTGAGGTCTTGTCCAGTCTAATTAAGTATCGCTCTGCATTGGAAACTACATTTCTGCCTTTCTTTTCTGTGTTGTAGGAAGTTGGGGCATTGCTTATGTTTCCCTGTCCTCCCCAAATATGCTTTCCATGGGGAATTGCTGCCTTCATGTCTAACAACAGAAGATCTATGGGAAGGGGTAGACATAAAGGTTTAATCATGAGAGTAGATCAGTTTTACTATGAAGTGAGTAGTGTGAAACACAGGGCCTATAGTTAGAGTGGTCTCACTATCTCTGTTCTTTGGATATTTGATCCACAATGCTATATCTTGGGAGACCCATGTACAACTGAAAAGATCACTCAACCTAGTTGCTTTCCTTCTCAGAGGAAACAGAAGCCAACCTCCAAATATTAGCACTGTGTCAGAAAGGGGTGAGCTCACCAAGACTCCCTTTCCTCCAACAACACAGCAGAAATTTCACAAAAAGAAAATGAAAGCAGACACTTCCTTACAGAAAAAGAGGCAGTGCTGAAGAGATCAAGAAAGAAAAGTGAAATATTCTCCCTGAGCCTTGAAGTCAGACTCTAGATCAAACTGGAAAACATAAGATTTCCATGTTGAAATAGCTAGGCATGTTGAAAGTAATTTCTCTTGGTTAAAAACTGTTTAAAATCTGTACTGCTTAATTCCTTCAACACTGACATGCAGGCAATGAATCAGAACAGCAAAAAACCCTGTAGCAAAAGTTTCATTTGGAATTAGCAGCATACATGTACTGATAGAAGTAGGAATTATTCTAGCCAGCTTGGGTTTCAAGGTTTTAAAAACAGTAACCCCTCTCCTCCCTTGAAGCTCTTGCTGAGCTCAAAGGAGACACAAACTTTGGCAAATGAGTGAAGAAACACCTTGACTTCAGTCCTTTGTAATTTAATTCGAGATGGAATAGGCAGAAATGGAGGCTAATGAATGACAGGCTTCTTCTGTGGTATTGTGATATGAGAATTTTCTTTTTTTGCCTAAACGGTTTAAAACTTCAGAGTCTTAGAGAAGCATCACTATAGTGAACTGTGGTAAGTACAGTATCATTGAAGAAGAAGCCTTTACTTTTCTAAGCAACTATAACAGAACCAACACACAATATTCATTTCCTCTTATGTGTTCATTCAGTGAATACACAGAGCAGTATCTACAATGGCAATCTTAGTACTGGCACAGAATATCCAGAAATGATCCATGTGTGTTCCCTTCCTTAAGAAAAATAAAAAATGAATTAACAAATTCCAAATGAAAAATAAATCTGAACTTAGTAAGGAGATAAGTTGATGACTTGGGGAGGGCATGTCCTATTGCAATAAGGAGAAGGGTTAGTGTGAGGTCTACAAATAGTTCAATGGTCAGGCAGGAGGAAGAATAAAGAGATTAGAAAAATGGGTATCAGAAAGTGAAGGAAATAACATGGCTAGTTATACAGATTTGAGAATGTATTGCCTTGAAGCCAGTCAGCTTTGGAAAGCAGCCCACAAGGAAGGCTGAAGGCAGGTCAGAGGTTAAGATCTCAGGAAAGAAGAGAAGACTAACAAAAGCTGGTAACAATGTGCCTTGATCTGTCAACGGGAATAGACATTATAACTAATTATTCATGGGCACAAAAATGATTCCAATTCAGAAGGTCTGAGTCTAGCTGAGTCCCGTGTATCTGAGGGATGTGTTCTCATACATTTTTTCCTATGTCAAACACCATTTCAGGGCAGACAAGGGTGAAATGTTTGTTAAACTGTCATTCTTGTCCAGGAGCAAAAGACATACATCACTAAGAGGTTATAACTGGCAGATAAACATACATAAACAATTAAGAATGTATCTGAATATATAAATTTATAGATGAGAGATAGTTGGGCATATAAAGGAGAGTCCCATTAACTAGGGTTAATGACAGGAATCACAGGGAAAAATCACACTAATGTAGGGCATCATATAATCAGTCTTTAAATTGCAGAACTACAATTTCTACTATAGATTTTATATCTCTCTTATACCAAGACTTTTTATCTACATATGTATGTTCTCTCTATGCCATGCAAATATGAACTAACATCTTACAGTTTTATTCCCTCAGCCAAAATTATTAAGACTTTAATATTTGCTAAGAGTTGATCTAGTTATTAGTGATCTACATTGGGTACATCACATTATCATTAAAAACTTTATGAATTTTATAATTTAGAGATAATTACATTGCACAAGTAGGTGATAGCTACTGACTGGAGGGAAGTAAGAAGATTCTTGATCTGTACTGTAGATAAAGTGAATAACATTTGTGCATAGATGGCTTTAATAGGAAAATACCAAGAGAAAAAAGAAAGTAGAGCTTTTAAGCTGGAGAGCCCTTGTAAGTGTCCATTCTGTGACAGTAGTTGTGTTGCAGCTGTGTAGGTTCACTATGTACAATTTTCCCTGCTTCTTTAATGACTTTTAGTGAGCTGTTAGAATATTTTCAAGCAGTTTCTTTTTTCTAAGCTAATTCAGATTGGCTTTGTGTCTTTCTCTATCAAATAGACCTGAAGAGTACCCACCTAGCACACTTTCTCACTAACCTTTCATACACTGTATCTCATGTGCATTCCTGATTCTCTTAATTATGTGTTTTGTCTTTGCTGCTTTAACTATCTTCCTGCCATCTATCTATATTTGCCTCATATCCTAAAACTTTATGACAGGTCTGTGAGTCTATAATCATTATGATCATTTTCTGTATGACAATATTTTGGCAGTATTGTTACAGGAAGACATAAACCCTTGGAAGGTTTTATGTGTGTGTGTGTGTGTGTGTGTGTGTGTGTGTGTGTGTGCTCACCCATGTGTGTGTGTGTGTGTGATTGTGTGTGTGTGTGTGAATCTAATGCTTGTTTCTATGCATGTCCATATATATGCAAGCCTTATGTTTACTGGATTGCAAGACCAGTGTGGGTAGGGACCACATGTTATCCATGTCTGTGGGTAAAGGACATGCAGATCATCTAAAGATCTTAAATGAGTGAATCCCTTCACCTCTGACTTTATTTTCATCAAACTATTCCTGTGTTATTGGTTGCCTTGCCTCTAACATATCAGGTTATAACAGAATCTTATTTCTCTTTACTCTGAATCCAATCACTTGCTTTTCTTTGTGTTATTCCACTCTCACTTCTAATCATATATCATCTGTCATCTGGAGTAAGGCTTCTCAAGTTTTTATTCCAATCTGCCAGACCTCAGTGATATAATACTACTATTAGTAACAAGAACTGTGGCAGATTACATTATTATTAATGTAATCTCCATATCTTGTATGACAGGAGTATTTTCTATGTCTTATTGATGCTAGAATTAGTTCTGTATCTGCTTTGGTTACATGTCTGAATTATCAGAAGCTTGCTATCTATTATGGCATTTGAGCTTGTCCTGCTCTTGTGTCTCCATTCTAGGCAAATAGCCTCTCTTGAGTATCTAGGTGGGTAGAGAAGAATAAGGAACATAAAATGAAGAAAGAAGAGACTACACTTTGATAAGATGTATGTCTATACTATTCACTTACACTCAGAAGCTGAACTACTCTAATTGACTAAGAGACCCATAGCCCAAAGAAGTTGAATTATGATATAGACTTCTCAGTTTGGTGGCACTTTTTCAGGATGTAAATATTTACTGGCACTCTAATTTTCTAATTATCATAGATACAGAAAGCTATCCAATTTTTATTTAATCATCACGGAGTACCAGATTTATCTTCCTAAAATATAAAGCTTATATCATGTCTATTCACAAAAACTATAAATGATCTTGTATTATTTTCAGAACAAAATTCAAATAAACTTACCATGACATCCCAAGTTTCCAGACACTCTTCCAGACTTTATCTGCTGCCTTAGCCATTACCATATATATTTATTCAGTAAATATTTGGTTACTCAGTGCTAGATTAGATGCAATGAGTACAAACAGAGTGAATGCATGGTACAATAGGAAAGGATGAGAACAGTGTCTTGGGAGAAGTTGTAGAGAAACAGGAATATAATATGACAATATAACACAATGTGACAGAAAGGAACAAACTTTGAGGTAATAGAACAAACTTAAGGTATTAAAAAGTTTAACTAAAGAAGAGAATGGCACTTAAATTCAGTTCCAGCCATGTATTTCAGTAGATTCCACAAAATATTAAAAGAGAAAAGGTATCAACTGCAAGAAAGAATTGTGGTATAAAGATTGGAGGCCAAAATATGGATAGCAAAACTAGAATGTAGAATGGCTGCTTAGCGTTTCAACTGTTTCTGGTAAGTCATAGTTGGGGTAACATGTTCACAACTCTCCTTTCCTATTTTGTTCCTTGTGTTCCCCCTCTCTTTTGGTATGTGAATGCATGTATGTAGATGCATGGATTTGTGCAAGTATATATATATATATATATATATATATATATATATATATATGTGTGTGTGTGTGTGTGTGTGTGTGTGTGTGTGTGTGTGTACACCTTGAACTTTTGTTCATCTGGATCCACCCACATTGCTTTTTATTTATTTATTTATTTATTTATTTATTTATTTATTTATTGTCTTTTCTGAGACAACGTCTCTCACTGATAACTTGGGATAACTACTCACTGGTCAGGATAGGTTGGCTGGACAGTGATCTCCAGAGATCTGCCTGTCACTGACACCATGCCTCCTCTGTCCCAGTTAGCCATTATGCCTACTCTGTCCCAGTTAGCCATTTCTGAATATGTAAACTGGAGACTATTGTGGTGTCTACAAAATAAAGTTTATAGAAAAATTGTTAATAATGAACCATAGATAATGCTTAGTTATACAAATGTGTATACATGAAACTACAGGCCTTCTATATATAAAAAGTACAATGAAAAATTATTACAAAATTGGGAGAAATATTTGCAAATCACTTCTCTGTAAAGGAATAATATCAAAAGCAATAAAGAACTCATAAAAGCCATAGCCAATAACCTGGTTTAAACCAAGCAAAAGTGTGAAAGGTAATTTCATAAAGAGCATAAGAATGTCCAATGATTACAAGAAAAAATGTTTAATATAACTCATCATGTGGGGGAAAATCAAAGCTACAATGAGGTTATTATTAAATCAAGAACAACATTAGACAAAGTGACAGAAAAAAAGAAAACCCTCATACACTGCTGTATCAATGTAATCTAGCACAATTGCTATGGGAAACAGTTTGTAGCATCCTCAAAAACATGAAAAATAGAAGTAATCATATGATCAAGCAATCTCTCTCTCTCTCAGATATAAAGTCAAAGAAAATAAACTTAAAACATATAGAAACAAGTTTCTGTTCACTGTAGCATTTTTGTTTACGTTAGATGACATAGACATGCTGCCTTGTAACACTTAAGTATATACAATTAAAAGCAACTATGCAAACTTCAAAACATGTAATGAAAGATGACAAAATAAAACTTACTAGCTGCTTCAAATGGTGGCAGGCAATATACACTTGACAAATTAAAATGTTTTTTTTTTATATATTTTAATCTTATCCCAAAGGCAGCTGGAAACCATCAAAGGGGCTTCATTAAAGCTTGAAGCTAAAGATAAGTGTAGTAGCTGATATTGTATTGAAAATTAATGATAGACTATGTCAGAACATGGAGAATATCAGGGTGACTTAAAAAGAGTTAAATCTCAGTCTGGCATGTAGTCAATGAGGTAAAAAGCAGGCCATGGAGGAAGATATCTATATCTTCCTGATGAAGAACAAGAATTGGATTATGATTATGACCTGAGTTCCAGCTAGAGTATCTATACCGCTGATAAACTGGCCAACTAGAGTCCACTGAGTGAAAAGCATTTGTGTGCAGGGAGAATGTTATAGTATCTTTGCGCTTGAGTTTCTTTTAAGATATCAAGATGGAAACAACAAACAAGTAGAGTGGCTCTGACTCAAGGAGTAGAAGCTCAGGTCACACTGAGCTACTCATTTCTCTGAAAATCCTGTACTCATCTACATTTCTCTGTTTTCTTATTAATTGTTGGCTATAGGTTAATTTCTCTCTCTTCTTGTGCTAGGGGTTATTTTTGTCACCTGATACAAACAAGTGTTATTTAGGAGTAGAGAACCTAAATTGTGAGAATGAATCCATCCTATTGGCTTATATGCAAACCTTTGAGGGGGTTTCTTGATTGAGATTGGTTGGTCAAGTCTACTGAAGACTCTGCCACCCCTGGACAACTGATGAGAAAGCCTTGAGGATCAAGATATTAAGCAATGTTCCTCCATAACTTCTGTCTCAATTCTTGCCCCCAGGTTCCTGCCTTGAGTTTCTGCTCTGACTTCCCTTCTTGATAAGCTGCAATCTGAAAGAAAGTCTTTCCACCATAGGTCGCTTTGAGAAGTGTTGTTTATCACAGAATTAGAAAGTAATACACCCCTATTATCCTTCAAATGTTAGATCACAATGCACCTCTACTATGAAACCTTCCTTTTCTTTCAGAAATAAACATCCATTTTTAGTGGTACATTGCATTGATTATCCAGAATAGAGAATAAATTGTTCTAGATATTTGGTCTTTAAAAAAAAAAAAACAAAACAACAACATATTTTCATTCTCCTTAGATTCTGACTTCTATGTAGTTACACATTTACTCTAATGCTTCCGCCTCCTTTAGTTGCAGCTCAGAGAAAACATAGAGTAGGTATACAGTGAATGTATGTTAACTTTCATTTAAATAACGTTCTATTAAGGAGATGTTGGAGGAAAAGAATAGGAGCAGTATTTCTTGACTAAATGTATTGAAATTTAATCCTTTCAGCAAACAACTGAAGCTCAAAGTCTTGTTTGTCATGTATCCTTGGTGGTATAGGCTAACACAGTACAGAATGCCTTAAAAGGTGCTAGGTTTTGGTGAGCTTTCCCTAAAGTTCACTTCTGTGCTTTGAGGTACAGAATCTACATGTTCCTTTTATTTAACTTATCATCTTGGCATAATTCTA
Organism: Mus pahari; assembly: GCF_900095145.1. NCBI lineage: Eukaryota > Metazoa > Chordata > Mammalia > Rodentia > Muridae > Mus > Mus pahari. Next base: position 54,295,030 of record NC_034613.1, read on the forward strand.
TTGCTGCTGGATTTGCTGATGCCATGATTCCCTGGAGAATTCTAATATTTTATCTGCACTCATCTTTTGCTCTTGCTTTACCTAGTATTTGGGACCTGGTTCTTGTTTATCATTTCTCAGTCTATCCCTTATCTTTGCAAATTTTGTTAGAATTTTTTTTATTTTTGTAGGGCATATAGTCCTAGAGCTGCTTTTGCATCTTTCTTGTAATGAATTACATTGGGTCGGACACCTTAAAAAATCTGGCTAGATAGCACTGCTGTCTTTCAACAGTACTAAACACAGTAGGATATTTTATTATATTTAGATCTCACATTTTCCTTTGCTTCCTGGACTCTATAGCTCCTTGGTTTTCCCTTTGTCTGTCTGGATATATATACACATATACATACACATATACATACTCATATGCATACATATATATATACATATACGCATATATGCAAGTTTTCCAAACATCTTGGCTTCTCAAAATTGAATACAAATAATAACAAAAAAAACCCAGAAAATTTTGAAATGTGTATTATCGAGCATTGCACACAAAGCTTCTGTGAAGGAGCTCTGGACACAGCAGGGTATTTGGATACCAAAAAATACAGAGGAGAAGTTAGTTAGTTAGTTAGTTAGTTAGTTAGTTAGTTAGTTAGTTAGTTGTTAGTTAGTAAAGAACAAACCTTCCAGCTATAGTCACTGCATTCTGGTCCTGTTGTTCACTTCTATTAAACCTCTCCCTTAGACATCTCAATGGAAGACATCTTTATAAACTCAGGAACGTAAAGTCACTGTCACCATTGTCTCTCAATTTAGGTTACTGACTAGTACTGCAGAGTCTATGTAAGTGATAGCTGGTCAGGATGGTGTATATTTTATGTCTCAAAATTCTTTCAAAAGACAGAGTCAGGTGGATTCCTTGAGTTTCAGGGAAACTTAGTCTACAGAGTAAATTACTATTTTCTTCATTTAAACTCTGGTCCTCATGCCTTTTACCTGAACTTCCATATACCAGGCATTAGCTTGTCTGTAACCAGATTTATGATGCCAACTCTTTTGAAAACATTCATTGATTTCCTAATGTACAGCAAAGTTCCACTCATTCTAAGCTCTTGAGTAGCCTGGCATTCAACCCCTTGGCCAAGAGACCAAATTTTTTTACCATTTTAATCTTGTCAATAAATATTTTATCAGAAACACAGCTACATAAATAGGTTTGCTTATTTTCTGCCTCTTATTTTGTCCAAAAAGAGCATAGTAAGTTACTCATAATAGAGATGATATAGATGGTGAAATCAATATTTGATGCCTTTTTTTGTAGAAATGTCTGCTAATCCGGATGTAGCTTCTGCTTTCCTTACTGCATGTGTGCCTTAGCTCAGATTGTTTTCTTAGCATCATATAGACTCTCTCCAACTCCAATCTTCAACAATTAATATGAACTTCTCAGGATTTTAATTTGAATGTCATTGAGCTGGCAGAGCCCACTCCTTTGCTTCAGTTAGATATTGAATAAGATTTAAGTGGGAGTGGGTGGGTAGGGGAGCAGGGGCAGGGGGAGGGTATTGGGAACTTTCAGGATAGCATTTGAAATGTAAATGAAGAAAATAATAAAATAATTTTTAAAAAGATTTAATTAAAGAGAAGTCCTTAAAAGAATCTAGCATGAAAATGAGCTTGAGATTTGGCTTATGTCCATGTTACTCACCAGTGATCTGAGCTGTAGCATTTTGATACATGATAAGGTTAAAGGGTACTAAGGGAGGCTTGCTTTTTCATGTTGACTAGCTAATGGAGTCTTGTTTCCTATTTCTTGGCACTGTCTTCTCTAAAAAATGATCTTGAATCTGGCATCTGAATGTGAATTAAGAAAACACACAATCAAAAAAAAAAAAACTACTAGAAACAGAAAAAAAGCTTTAATGTGAGCACAAAGAAGGTTCTTGAGTGAGGCATGGTGGGACTTCCAGTACAGGATGAAGTAGTAAAAGCATCAAGGCTACATGCATTGTGGAAAGAACAGAGGTCTCACATGAGTACATCCTACTCTCATCAACACTTAAACATGCTAGTGCTCAATTAAGAGAAGTGTTTTTATTTCTATTTTTCTTAAGTTTAATGCAAAATTGGTTAGGCAGAGGTTAATATTGACTATTTAGAAGTGAAACCGGAGTTTAAAGTATAAAGTTGGTAGCTCTGACTGAATTACCAATACATGATGGAATAATTTTTTGTAATTTAAAGACTCAGAGATTATGGAGTAGGCATGTTTGATGGTTTCCCATTAATAGTGTTGAACTAGAATTAAATCGTAGTTGCATTTGCAGCCATCACAAAATACTCCAAAATCTTAAAAAAAAAAAAAAAAAAAAACTTAGAAAGACTGAAGAATCAAAACCCTTTAGATCTGAAGTCATAGATTTTCTTTTCCTCTTCTTTTAAAGACAACTATTTATCTCAGTGAAATGAAATTGCAATGGATATTAATGGGAATGATTTTTTTATAGTTAAGACAATTTTCACTTATTCTTAATATTTTCTGTTAATCTATAGCTTTAACTCTAATAATTATAATTCTCTGGAATAAATTATAATTGAATATAATTAAGTATAAATTTAAAAACAATTGGCCCAACTACAATTACTGAAGAGGATACAGTGCTACAGACCCTCATGTTTAACTTACCAGCCCAAAGTACAGTGAAAAATTGAAATTTTTAATTGAAATAATAAATACCAGCACATGCTCCAAGGTTGGTACTATATTACCATCTTTAGTGCAGTGGACAGAGCAAGCTGTTTTTTCTTTGTAAAATGCTGATACCCAACACAAAAGTATTGACAATTAGAGGTATTGTTGTACTTCTCATATAACATGATGTTTAATATATAAATAGTACTTAGTAGCTATATTTGACTTGCAATCACAGTGCTTAGAAAATAGTGTTTAACTAATAAATTTCAATAGATCAAGTTTTTGAATGTTCAGGGTAAATTTTGCTTGGTATTTTTGACCAGAGTAGTATCAGTGCATAATGCAGAATCTTTTTCACTGTTAATATGTGGAATGTCCTCAAACATCATCCAGTGTAAGCCTATATTTGGATAATTGCTTTCAGATAATTCTTGCTTTCCTTTTCTGGATCATTCTCACATTTGACATCGAGGATAAAGAAATCCAGGTATTATACCTGATTCTTTCTAGTTGTAAGTTGCTGTGGAACTTTGTGATAATTGCAGTTAGGTTTCAATGGAGTGTCTCATATAACCTCAGCCATAGATTATCATATCCTCTATGGAACTTAACAAGAAAACAAAACAGTACAATGTAAGCATCATTAAGTTATGTGTCAGGAAATCCTGGACCATTGTGGCAATGGTAGATTATGTGGCCTTGGGTAACTCATGCTCACTCTCAAGGCTTTCTTGAAATGGTAGAGACTAAGTCATCTGTTTTAGAAAACTACTGAGCACGTATACTCTATCTTCTTTTGATGGTCCTTAAACAGGGAAGATGTTTATTCACCAACACTTACTTGGTCTACCCTAATTATGTTAAAGAATATCCTGGTCAAAAGACCATTTAATATAGCTTTATCTGGGTATAGTATGATTCACATGAAAGATTCACATGAAAGGTTAAGCCTTTTGTGACAGATTTCTATTAAATTGACTGCCTGAAATCATATATGCATTTGGGATTAAATGATCAAGTCTGCAAGCAGTCTCCTTTGTGATGGAGAGTAGACATCTGGAATGAGTAAAGAGAGAGTGGAAACGTTGCCTCTAGGCTGAGCTTTACTTTCTTATAATACCCACAATGATGCTTAGGAAAAATATTGACAAGTTCAAAGGGGGGTTGGTGGATCCAGATGTAATTTTAATTAAATGCTTCCATTTGATTCTCTTAAAAGCCTGTTTTCCTTAAGGATACACTGGTTGACTTCTTAATCCAGATGACTTTATCCAGTTTCCAATACACATTTCTGCATAATTCCTTACTTACATAGTGAAGATAAGGCTTAGTGAAGTTTCTTGGTTGGAATTGATGAAGCAGCATTACAGCAGCTGTACCAAAACTTTAAAAATGAATATTTTCCGAACAACTGAATGTAAAGAGGAAATAATAGCCATGTTTGTGATAACCCTTGAGCAACCCTATCAATGTCAGCAATAATGCTCTTCTGTAGCTAGAATAGGGGCTCCAGAGTGAGAAATAATTCCTTAGATTCTGGTTTGCAACCTAAAGTGCTGAGCTCTAATCACATTGCAAGCAAATCTACAGCACAAGAAACATTCCAAAAGTATATTTTTTTTTTTGCTGATAACTCTGTCTTCTTATAATTATTTTCATGTCAACAAGACTTACTGCACTAAATTTTCTATATTTCTAGAACTTCCAGAAGGAAACTGGTAATACAGTGTGATGATTCTTTCTATAAATAATTGTGAGTTTCCAGAGTGGAGAGTAGTTTCCACTTTGAACAATAATATAGAATAAAACGACAAGCAGTTCCTGTAGGCTGGAAGATAACTGATGAACGAAAACAAAGGTGCAATGTGGAAAACACACAAAACCAAAATGCTCTTGGGTATTATAATCATATGATGGTGAATATTGCCCTCTGAATCCTATAGTTTGTGTGTATCCACACTAGAAAAACAAAAAAATAAAAATAAAAATAATCTTCCTAAGTGAGCTTGTGCCATAGATAGTGCTGGCTGTTCATAACAGCAGAAGAGCATAATTTTCAGCAGGGAGGACTTGGCAAAGATGGCATGTCCTGCTATGGAGCAAAGGGATCCATGGCAAATACATGATTTCCTGGGGCTTCTTGCAGGAAATGGTTTCTGAAATAGGCACTTAATATATTCTACTGAAGTAAAATTTCTGTAAACAAACCAGAAAACCTAGCAAGATTTTACTATAACATTGGACTCCAAATGCTTATAACGATCGATTTTATTTCCTCAAAGTACTTTACGTATGATATGTATACTCTGCGTAGTACTTGTCTTAAACAAAAATATTGCTTGTCATCATTTTAACAGATACTGACAATTCAGAAGTCTTCAACATCATCTATAACACTACTCAACAAAAAATTTATCATCTGAGGGATATTAAAAGTAATTAGATGCTTTATTTGACCAGTTCATCGTAAAAAAAAATAATTATGAAGGTTGTATAGGCACTGCTTGGATTTCATATTAATTTAAAAGAAAAATCATAATTAAAGAAAATGAGTCTAATACCTGATATATTTTTACCATAGAGATTGTTCAGCAAGTAAATCTTGAGTTCTGGTATTTGTTTCTATCAATATTCTATAAATATTCCTTATTGGCCTATCTAATTTCTAGTCACCAGTTTCAACTAAATGGACCTTCTTTTAAAATAGATTTACATGTTCTAGTAATTTTTAATTAGAAAATCACCCTTGGATTCCTTATTTTGTAGATAACTGCCTCTACATGGTTCTCTGAGCATGTTTACACAAGGTTGTAGCAGGCTTTATTTACACCATAGCTGGTGTTCTGTGAATAACACATGGCATCAATCATTTAGTAAGCACACACAATGAGAAGACTAATGAGAAATTAAAAAAAATAAGGAAAATCAAAAGTAAATCCTGAAATACAAGGAAGACAAGGATAAGTCTAATTACTACCATAAACAATACAGTGGTTATGTTTCAATATAAAGTAAAAACAATGTAATTATTATCTTGGAATGAAATAGCAACTTCATTTGTAAACTTTAGATGAGGCAGGAACATTTCAATACTTATCAACTAGATATCGATATTTGTGTATCATCCACTATTTGTGTATATTACTTGCTTTGTGCATGTAGAAAGGTATAAGTACCCTAATTATATAAACTAATAGGAAAACTGTACCAAGTAAATAGCATATTATTTGAATTTCTCTTTGCTCTTGAACTTGGATAATATCAGACTAATAAAAACACTGAATGGCTACACATATGACCTATAAGAAAAAACTTTTATTCATGAAAACAGCATTAACGTTACTCCATATCAACTCCAGAATTTTAGTACAATGATTCAGTTTACATAAAACAATGATGGAAATATACATTGCAATTTTTAGTAGGGAGAACAGAGCTTAATATGATTCTCAAATGTTGCCATAATTAATATCCATTGCACAGCATGGCTTCCTTAGATGTTTATCAACAGCCTCTGACATGAACTACTATTTGTGAATTGTCACCTGGAAGAAATATATTGTTCAAAAATTCTAAAAGACTGCCCTTTCTATATATATTCAATTTAAATGTAAAAGATATTGGTTTACTGTATACTTCCATTTGCTCTCTAAAGGTTCCATTTGTGATTTTTTTTTTTAAATTTTGTCCTTTCTATTGTAATATTAGAAGGACTAGAATCTATGTTATATGCAGGGGATGTCTATAAAAGTAAACTGTAAGTAAAGATTGAATAGTTATTTCTTGGTTCTGAATTCTATTGTCAGTCTAACTTGTAGTTATCAAACAATGTTGAGTTTCAATATTTTGTACTCCCAGTCTCATACTATATGTGGCAGTATTCAATTGTCTCAGAGCTTCAGTGTATTTCCCCTGTGTAGGTATAAGAACAAATTAAAAAAATAAATTTTACAAAATTTTAGAAAATCATAGTATTTCACAGAGGAGATAGTAAAACCACTTTCTTTAAATTGTCCTTTTCCAATGCTATCCTACAAATCACTAGAAAGTAAATAGAACAAAGAAAACAACACAATAAAATTAAATTAAGAGCCGGGCATGGTGGCGCATGCCTTTAATCCCAGCACTCGGGAGGCAGAGGCAGGCGGATTTCTGAGTTAGAGGCCAGCCTGGTCTACAAAGTGAGTTCCAGGACAGCCAGGGCTACACAGAGAAACCTTGTCTCAAAAACAAAAAAAAAACCAACCAAACAAAAAAAAAAAACCAAAACAAAACAAAACAAAAAAATAAATTAAAATTTACACTAGAGGCAGTTTCTTTTTTAAATTAAAAAATAAGCTATTTAGATTCACTTGACCTCCCATTTGGTTTTTAATTTAACGAAAGACAGATCTCCTAGAAATCTGCAATTGAAAGATAAAAATCATCAATTATCTTCTAACTATTCATAGTAATTGATACCACTTACTATGTGGTACTAGTTCAGTTTATCTGGTTAGTACGTAATTTTGCATGAACACTGAACATAACCATGGGCTTTGATTTGATGCTACTTGTTTACATAATGGAGTGACTGAGAAAAATGACTTGTGCTTGCTATCTATAGTGTGCCAACTTTCAGCACAGTTTATGTCTAGTTGTAAGGCCACAGAAATCTTAATTTATGTTTCTGTGCACTTTGCTTCATGTAGCTTAAGGATACATGATTTAAAACCACTTTATGGTAAACGCAGCCTTTTGATATATTTTTTTTCTCTGCTCTCCATTTAACTATAATGCAGTTGGTTCACTTTCTTTCAACAACAGCAAATGCATCAAGTGATTGATATTTTTGGTTACTTTAAAAGAAACTATGTTAAAAATATCCATTTACCACAGTAACTTAAAATCAGTCAAGCTTGCTATAGGATGTAAAAATTCTGAAGTTTCTATAAAAGTATTTGAGTTGATTTCCTGGATCAAATATTTGTATTTGCTAATTTAAAGTTATGTTACATTCCAAATGGTGAGTCAGAATGTAATAGGATCAAAATACATTGACTTTTAACACTGTCTGACATCTGTTCCCTAAGGAATTACTAGAACAAGGGAACACACATTGCAAGTATGTTTGTAAAGAAAACATCTTTTAACAGAGGCTTAACACTTAAGTTGTATGTAAACAGTATTATAAAGCTATATATCTTACCCTCAAATTTGAGTGATATAATCAGTTTGGTTACTGTTTTATTTTTTTCTGAAAAAAAATGAAAAGATAAATATACTTAACAAAATGCTCCTTCAGAAATAACATTGCTCCAAACAATTTTATTAATATTTCCAGAAAATGGCATTTAATGAATTCTAATATCTTGTTGTAATTCAACAAAAACAAAATTCATTGGAACTGTTCTTTGCTGTGATTTACACTAGATTTTATAGCATTACTTGATTTTTAAAGTGAATTTATCTAAAATAGAAATAATCAAATCAGGGTAAAAGTAATATAATACATATTCTCTACATTATTTCAAAATAGTAACTATAAATACATTCTGAGTATATTTTCTCCCTAACTCTTTGGATACAACAATAACAAAAAATTATAAAGAAAAAAAACAAAATAAAACAATCTCACTGTGCTCATTTCATATACTTTCTATGTAATAGTCATGCAAGTGAGTAGATTAACATTATCGCCATACATTTCTAAGATTGATTCTGATATTTCTAAAATACCTATGACATTACTCATGAGGCCATGACCTTTAGTATTTATGCATCCTTATGGCGTATAAAACTAAATGTTTATGTAAAGCAACAAATGACAAAGTCTTTAATAACTTCCTAAGTAATATATTTGTTGATACTGTTATTTAGCATGAAAAATTAAGTATAGGATATAAATTGCCTTATATATTTGAATCACTGTACTTTAATAGCTGCTTTCTCATAAAATTACACAAAGATTTACTTTTAAGGAATTGAATCATTTTTATTGATTTCATAAAAAAATAATTTAAAACTTGATTTATATTACACGGACACAATATATTATCTCACCCCTTCACTGATTTCATAAGATCTAGTTTTCTCTCCAACTGTTCTAACACAGTCTGTACACAAGAATATCATGCCAAGAAGGTCACGATGTTTCATACCATATTGGAAATGATCCCTTCTTGGCATTTAAGATTTGAATCAAAGTCACTAAAAAATGTTTTACCATTTACATATCATATCTCAAGGGGTTAAACTAACATCAAGATTATAGGTGAAGCCAACAAAATGTAGATACAGTATTTTAACTGCTCTTGTACTCAACTCAGAATTTATACCTAACTACAGTATCATAAAAGATACAAGAACTAATGAGAGACAGGTGCAAATTAGCATACACTGCATAATGTAGGCACAATGACTTTAGTTAAGGAAAGTATACTAGCCTTAACCAAGGATTTGTTACTTCCATTTACAAGTAGAACCTCCAAATAACAACGAACAATTAAATTACATTTTTTTCTTAAAAATATTTTGAACATTAATAGCTTTCAGCAAAGGAGTGTGAGATAGCCAATATACTACAGCAAGCTTTGAGATGGTGGCAGGTACTCTTAGGATTGACAATTTCCAGAAACCTTGAAATATCTTCCAAACACCACCACACTGAATAAAAATGCATCATCCCAATGACCTATTAGCCCCAGCTTATGCATGGAGCTTTCTGGTTCTTCCTATAAGTGTCCATTTAAGATTTCTGAATCCAAACATTATTGATTGAATAAACAAAAACACTTTGTTAGAAGACTTTGCATCTTTATCCTGTCAGTGTGCATTAGGAGCCCTTTAATCCATGGATGCATGCCTGCATGGTAATGGCATATTAAATGTCCTTATGAAACTGCAGATGAAAATTAGCATTTGAATATATTTTTTCTTTTAAGATCAGAAAGCAATTATTTGTTTGGATGTATTTATATTCATATAAAGTTTTCACAGACATTGTCATGAAACTGGAAATTACACATTAAAGTTTTAAGAGCACCAGCACATACATAGGGAGATTTTTTGTTTGCTATCTAAAAAAATCTCCAAATTATCTATACTTGTGAATATACACTTAAACACACATGCATGTACACACACACACACACACACACAAACACATACATACACACTCCTGTAATAATGTCCAATTTTTCTTTTTAAAAAAGTTTAAACAAACATAAAATCTTGAAATTAGTATTTAATAAAGGGATTGCTGTTACAAATGTAACTGTAATATCCTTTGGGAAGCTGCATCAAAACATCTGCCACTTGAAATTCATGAAGAATGTCTGTATGCCTTCTTGACTACCTTACTGAATAAAACAGTAATTCATCACATCACAACACACACACACTCACACATACACACTCTCTCACACACAAAATGCACTCACAGAAAGAGAGAGACAGAGACAGAGACAGACACACACACAGAGAGACAGAGAAAGAGAGAGAGAGAGGGAGAGAGAGAGAGAGAGAGAGAGAGAGAGAGAGAGAGAGAAGAAGACGATGATGTTCTGAATATTGGTTTGCTNCACACACACACTCACACATACACACTCTCTCACACACAAAATGCACTCACAGAAAGAGAGAGACAGAGACAGAGACAGACACACACACAGAGAGAGAGAGAGAGAGAGAGAGAGAGAGAGAGAGAGAGAGAGAGAGAGAGAGAGAGAGAGAGAGACAAGAAGACGATGATGTTCTGAATATTGGTTTGCTAATCATAGCTCCTAAACATCTTCAGATATCAGCCCATTATCAAATGCTTCAATCATTTGACAAATTTTGATCTAGAACTTAACATCACACGCAAACACAGGGGCATATCAGTTGTAGTTGTAGATCATGAATTCATCTGAGACCAGTGCAAGCATTTAGTAGGGTGGCTTTGATAGCCAAGATTACCCATGATGTTTTCAGTTCTACTAGATTATCTGATAGTCAGAATGATGAAAGAACAGGATACTGATGCATACAAGATACTATTAACCTTAGTCATTAATTTGTTAAATATTGCAATTAAACTATTTGAATTAATCTCATAGAATCCTGAAAAGCAAGACAATTGATGGCAAATAACAACTGCCCCAGACACAATACTATAAAACTAATGACCCTATTTTAAAATGCACAGTTGGTAACAAATCTGAAGATAATATGCTAAATTCACAAGAATTGCACAGAACTGTTTTTTTATTTTTTTGTACTTTTTTTGTATTTTTTTCTGCTTTTAAATTATACCTGATCACAGAGTCCAAAATATTTCTGTACACATTAGCTTCAGTTTCATTTTCATATTTCTTTTTCTTATCTAAATTTATACTTACTGATAAATTTGCTACGATCAGGAGAGTAAGTCAAGCATATTAAATACATATTAAGGAGTATGTGTTTTCCTATTTAGTATACAAAGTACTTCATAAATATGAATTATGTTACAAAAATAGCTTTGGGTGCGCTCACACGGTAAGCACTTGCTAATTTTGGACAACCTTTAAGGATTGTGGGTATTTGACATAACTGAGAACAAACTCTAGTTTAATTTGAGCCATGTTTAATTCTGATAAACATCATGTTTTTCTCTAGATCACCACAAATGCTATGTAACTCACATTGATTTTTTTTTCTCCTTTAGGTTTTTATATATAGACAGGTAATACTTAAAGTGTTCAAATTTATTTTATAATTATGTAATGCATGGTATATTTTAAACAAGTATTTGCACAATTTAACATTATAAATCCAGCAATTTCAAGATGCAGGCCATAAATTTTACTGATTTACAAATACTATCAAATGTTCTCTCTTTGCATGCTTATTTGTGTTTTTTTTTTTTTTACACTTTTCAGGTAATCTTTACACAGAGTTGTTACAATGCCACAAATCAAAAGGGTTATTCCAGTTTCACCAACTTAATCTACGTGCAAGATGAAGGACCCAGCTGAGGTACAGACACTGGTACCAGTTTTCTTGAGTTTGCTTTACAAAGCACAAAGAGACGAAGGTTTTGCATCAGGATACAAAACTGATTTGCCTCTTGAGGTTAAATTCAGTGTATTATGTTTATAAAGCATCCCTTTGGCAATAGAGTTTGCAGTATCCCCACAGGATTCCACAGTATAGGTTTTATGTAGTAAAATCTATTAAGGGAATTCTCTTCTACTCGACACATCTTTACAGCTACAGTTAATGAGATACCCTTGGAAACACCTGCCTCTATGCCTAATGATAATATAGTATTTGGAAGTTAGAAGTCAACAAAAGGCACTTTCATCATTAAATATTGTCCTCTGTATGAAGTCAGATTACATGACCTATATCTTGTTCAAAGCTGTTTGCTCCTCAAGGACCTGCAGGTAGTCGGGGGAACTCTGAAGTTTTGCCTTCAGTTCAAAATACTCACTCTTCCTTTGTTCCACGACAATTTTACTGTGGTTACCACCTATCAGTGACTTCTTGTTTTTTTTATCTTGTTGTTTTTCAGGATATCGAATCTCAAAGCCACTGACACCAATGCTGTTATACTCCTTTTTGCTTTCAAGAAAATTTTGAATAAACACATTGGAATCTCTGCTAGGGAATAGTTCATCCAGTTCATCAATTGTGCTCAGTCTTTTCCTGGTATCCACATGCAATAAATCTTTGTCCTTGTCAGCAGCATTTCTCATCATTACCTTCTGTCCCGGAGGATCTGAAAACATGAACCCAGTTTCTGACTCTTTCAGGCCACAGGTGTGACTTTTGCTCATCTGTTCGATGGTTTGTGGAATGAATGCTTCTGCACTCAGTCCGTCTTTTTTATTGGTTTTGTGGTCGTGTTTTCTTAGTTGCAGCTGCATGGAGCCACACTCAGGATTCCCCAGACCTTCGTGCTTCACTGTGGGTTTCTTGTTACGTCTCAGCACAAAAACAAGAAGGCAAAATGCAACAAAGACAGTTAAAATGAGAACCACTAGAATACTTAAGATTAAAATAGACAATGGCACTGGGCCCCCAGGAGGACTTCGAATAGGACCCAATGGAGTGGTGAAAGTAATTGCAGGCGCAGGGCTTGTGAATGTTGCTGATGGCTTATTTAAGAGTTTAGGACATAAGATTTCATTTTTGAGGGACTTCAATTCGATATTGGCAAACTGAACAGGAGTCTCACATTTCAGTTCTTTCACAACAATCCCATCATTTAACTTCTCCAGCCACAACTTTAATGCTACCAAGTCACACGTGCAGTCCCAAGGGTTGCCCTCCAAGTCAATTTGTGTAAGAGACTGCAACTGATCAAGGACTCCGCTGACAGGCAGGTACATGAATTTGTTGTTTCTCAGGTTCAGTCTAGCAAGTGGTGCTCCAGAAAAGATGTAAACTGGTAGGCTCTTTAAGAGATTATTGTTCAAGTACAGTAGCTGTAAATTTGGCATGGAGTCAAAGGTGCCTGCTAAAATTTCCTTAATCAAGTTGTACTCCAAATAAAGATACTGCAAGTTATGAAGTCCTGAAAATATTTCAGGGTATAGCCTTTCAATCTGATTGCCATTGAGATAAAGCCTACGCAGATTAGTAAGATTGTGGAATACTTCTCCTTTGATCAACGTAATCTGATTGCTGCCTAAATGGAGCAAATCCAGTCCTTCAAACTCAGTGAAGTCTGAAATATCCACATCTTTGATGTTATTACCATTAACATGCAACTTCTTGGCATTTAAAGGTTTTGGTGTCAATTCAGACATGGACTGTATATTTTTCTCTTGGCAATTCACACTCAATCCCAAATCAGAAGGATGTGTTTTGCAAAAGCAAGGTCCTGGGCAAGGTGTAAGGGGAGGCACTCTTGTTTGGTACGACACAATCTGACTGAGATTTCTGTTGGAGAGGGCTTTGCCTGCCACAATTCCAGAGATTTTGGAAGGATTTGTTGTTTTGGGTGGTTTGGTCACTAATCTGTGCAAGGTTGTCTGAGTAGTGTGACCATTGGGAGTAGTAAAGCCATTCTCCTGCTGAGATGGAGGCAGAATGCGTACATCAAAGTCACTGCCTGTGCCCATGGGGCATAGTTCTTGCTTGTTGGTTTCCTTTAAAAGCCTTCCATATAAGTCACTGGGAGTTTCACAGATAGCCTCGCCTATGTAAATATTATATGGCATATTCTCCAACCAAGCCTTTAGAGGCAACAAATCACAGCTACAGTTCCAAGGATTATCTTCCAGCTGCAACTCAACAACACGGCCAATATGTTCTAGAACTCCAATATAAGGAAGTTTCTGGATTCTGTTTCCTCGTATATCCAGATGGGTTAAAGATGCGAATCGAAAAATATTATCAGGAAGGAATGAAATCAGATTGTCATTAAGAATGAGAACTTTCAGTTTGTGGAGCTTATTGAAGGCTCCTCGTTCAATATACTTGATTAAATTGTAGTCAGCCTGGAGATACTCCAAGTTCTCTATGCCAAGGAAAGTGTCAGCTCGGAGAATCTTTAATTCATTGTTGTTCAAGTGCAACTGCTTTAATGCACTAAGCCCGAGAAAGGCTCCTCCCTCAATGTTCTGCAGCTTATTATTTCCCAGATGCAGAGATACTGCATGAGAAAAATTCACAAATGTATTCGGATAGAGGATATTTAAAAAATTGTTTTGGAAATTGAGATGATAAAAATTAGACCAAGGTGGTTTCAGCTGGTTTGGCCTGTAGACTGAAACCTTCTCACAGTTGACATAGAGCACATTCTCTACTGACACGCAGGAACACACATTGCAAATTTCCACTGATATGTCAGAATCTGCATTTGTCGAAGAAATCAGGGCTGACACAATCAGAAAGAGCCAAAGAAACATCTTCTTGCAATCAGCAAACAACTCTATGCTTCTGAATAAAGACAAATAATCTAAAAAATAAAAAAGAAAACAATTTTTCAATGATCATTCCTTGAAAAAAAAATTGTACGTAAATCATCCCATTGTGAACACATGGCTACAATCTGTAGCACTGTGTTTTTTTTTAAATATAGCCAGATTTGCTTTCCACTGAACAATAATAACCACAAAATGTCACATATTTTACATTTGTAATTTGTACAAAATGTACATGTGTAGAATATACAACAAACAGTAAAAAAGGGGGTTTTAAATCATACTTTGACCTTAATAAATTCAGTTTTTAGCACATTGCCCATAAGCACAAGCCTCAAGCTTGCTATTTGCAACTTAAATGAACAAACCTATAGATAGCATCATTTATTTTATGTCCTCTACCCCACAAAGATCCCTCAGTTGTTGGAAATCTATACTTCTGTATTCTGCCACATACAGAGGCTGGGGATAGTCCATAACTGAACTCATATTTTAGAAGAGGATGGCAGTGGAAGGACTGGGTGCCTTTAATAAAGACGGTTTAAAAAGCTACATGAAAAGGTGCCCTGGAAAGAAATTTGCCATCTCCTTTGCACTTAAGTAGGCACGTTGGCATGAATCAGTTCACTTCTGTAATCTGTCGACTTCAAAGGCACAGATGACCCTATGGAGTTCTAGAAAACCAACTGTCAGATTAATGAACAGCACCTACTTTGCTGTCAGTCATTTCCCAAATGGAGTTAAAAAGCCTTTTGTCTTTGAGTCCCTGGCAGCAGAAAGGGGACCTGCTTATTTCTACACCACTCAGCTGATTTCCCGGCAGGATTTCCACCCACCAGAACTGGCTCTTCTGCCTGCCTGGCCTTCTCTCAGTCTTCATTTGTCAGTTTGAACCCAGTCCCAACTGACCCCCCAGTCAGTAAAATGTGTATCACCTTCACTCAGACCACAGGCTGTCACTGCCGAAGAAGAGGAGTCCACATGCCACAGTCTTTGAGCAGCTTTATCTGCAGAAGCAGATATACATATTCAATTGTACATATTTCAGCTCTACATAAAGCTCTCAGTTCCCAAACACCCTTCCAAAATAATCACTCCATGCCTTTGCCTGTAAACAAATGAAAAATTACTTCTTGGAAGAGTCCAATGGTTCAAAAATTAACCCATTGGAGGCAACTCCTTACTCGCAAGCACGCTCACAAAACATACACATACACACACACACACACACACACAGAGAGAGAGAGAGAGAGAGAGAGAGAGAGAGAGAGAGAGAGAGAGAGAGAGAGAGTGTTTCTGTCTTCTCATGGAAAGGAATTTAATGGATCACATTTTACTGATGCAATTTTAGGCTTGTGAATCTTTCCAGTAGTGAATGGGGAGAAGCTAGCTGCAGTTTTTATATGGTCACCACTAAATCTTAATCAAATAAGTAAAATACACAGGGACACAATGAGAAAATGATGCAAATAAAAAATATTTCACAAGGAATTAGCTAGTGGTAAAAACAAATGTGTCTCAAGGTAAGCAATCCATTAGCCAAGACCCAGGAAAATTTGCATTTTAAATACTTTGGTTCAGAATAGAGCCAGCACCACTGAGATGCTTTTTTAGCTGCCACATAGGCAGGCATTTCCCCTATTCACTGTCATAGAATGACTGTCTTTGCAAAAAGAAGTCATAGTTCTAAGCATGACATCACCCAAACCAATTCCAATTGTAAAATCAAGATTTTCCCTTGGTCTTTTTTGTCTTGTGTTGATGTAGCTTTCAACAGCTATTTTGGTTCAGTTGAGTCATTTCTTGTTCCTGACCACCCCCATCCAAAAACAAAGAAACCAAAACGCAACCAAACTAAAAACAAACAAAACACAGACAGCAAAACAAACCACAACAAAATAAAATTCAAAAAAGCGGACTTCAGTGCAAAAACAAGAAGCAGAAGAATAACAGATGTGAACATCCATGAAGAGCTGCCCTTATATTAGTAATTTCTACTTTAAGTAGCAAAGGGGGTGGGGGAGGCGCAAGGATGAGCTAGGAAGTTCTCAAATGCAGCTCTGGTGAAACAGGGGAAGTCAAAAGCAGATGGAACAAGAAAGCAAGGCAGAACAAGAGTCAGTCCACCAAGGAGAGGCAAAAAGGCATGGAGAGGGCAACAGATATGGAGAGCTGGAGAACTGTCAAAAACGAGGGTAGGAAAAAGAAGCCAGCAAGAGTAACTGCAAGCAAAGGAAACACCTCTAATACACTCTAAAAATCGTGACAAACAGCAAATATACAAACCGAGAAACAAAACCTTGTAAAGTATGAATTAGGCATCCAAAACTACATCTCAGGCTTCCAAAAGGGGCGAATTTCTCTATTAGTGCTTCCATCTCTTGATGGTGCCAAGCAAGACATTCCGCTCCCAAGGCTACCCAGGACTGCACAAACCTTGCCCTCCCATAAATTCAGCATCCACCAGAGTGCCGCTCCTAGCGCTCCATGTCCAAGCAGAGAGAGGGAGCCTGCGGAGTGCAAAGCACTGCCAAGGGGTCCGCAGGTCGACGTGGCTCCACAACAGCGGACAAGGGAAACCTTAGCTGTCCCCTTCCCAAGGGCTGAGGTGGGGGTGGGGGTTTAGGAGAACAGTGGAAGATTGGCCGCTGCTGTCCCCGGAGCGCTACCTCGACCTGGAGGCGACGCGGTTGGAGGGGCCGCTGGCGTGTACCGCAATGTTTTGCCGCATCCCCGTGCCCAGAGCCGGCGCGCAGCCCCCTCTTGGGTTCCCAGCCCGAGCAGCAGCCTCGCAGGCTTGGTGGCGGGGGCGGGGTACTGTGCACGATGTCGCGGGGGCCTTCAGTCCCTCTGCGCACACATTCTCCGCGCGCTCCCGTCCCACAAGAGGTAGCTGCTGGAGTTTTCTTTGGCCTCCCTAGACCCAAACGTACAGTGGGTGAGCAAGGAGAGATGACTAGTTCAGGCCGGGAGGGATAGCTACTGGGGCTTTAAAGACCCATTTGCTACAGTCAGAGTGACTCCATAGTTCGGTTGCCTGGAGCTGTGGCCCCGGCTTTGCCCCCCACCCCCACCTGCCCACGCCAGCTATAAGATCCTATTCACCCAGCCAGAAATCACTTCAACATTTAGGAATCTTGCAAAGTGTCACTGCTAGCATTCCCCCGGCTTCACTGGGCTTTCGGAGTTACCCACCGGTTCTTCCTCCCATTCTGCATGTCTTGCAGAGTGCCAGCGGTCTCTGAGCAGTCTGCCGGCCACCGTCTGAAACCCCACATTCAAGTCCACGCACAGTGCCTGAGAGTAGGGCTCAGAGCACAAAGCCCAGCCCAGCGCAGCAGCCCTGACAGCTCACTGTGCCACAGACCAGGACACTTTGCCTGCTGCCCAGCCTAC
The DNA here is from genome assembly GCF_900095145.1 of Mus pahari. Taxonomy (NCBI): domain Eukaryota; kingdom Metazoa; phylum Chordata; class Mammalia; order Rodentia; family Muridae; genus Mus; species Mus pahari. The sequence goes on from NC_034613.1 coordinate 54,312,988, forward strand.
CCCTGGGGCAGGGATGTTAAGGACACCCGGTTTCTTTCCGTCCTGGAGGACAAGAGATCGCGCCATGGGCAGGCAAGTGGGAGGGTTGTGCCTGTGTGTGTGTTCCGGGTTGGGGGTTAACCAACATGTCCCCTAATAAACTCAACGGGCCCCAAACCAACAGGACTCCAACAACTAAAAATAAAAAGCTACCTGCTTCCCTCCGCGCGCGCGCACATGCATTGTGCCAAGCCCAGCCGGGAAGAAGCAGCGCGCCTTTCCTTGCAGCTCGCGCAGCCCGGGCTTGAAATTCACCCACCTCGGGAGCCCCAAGTCCTGTGGAGGGCCCACTGCTTTCCGACTCGCTCCTCAGTTTCCGCGATGCTCTCTACTTGATCTGGGATCCAGCTTCCTGGCTCCCGCTCGCTGGTCAAGCCCACAGAACAGCCTTTAGCAGGCAAGCAAGCGGCCAGCGGCGCGCGCGCGCACCCGGCCAGACACCGCGCGCGCACCCAGACCCTCGCACACGGGCTGCACCTTTACATACACGCGCCGAATCCCCGCCCCCGCCCCCGCCCCCGCCCCCTGGCGCAGAAGCAGCCCTCCCTCCGGACACCGGATCACTTCTATCATGGCATATTCCTGAGCCCCTTGACCCTCCAGCAGACGCCCCCACTTGAGTCCTTTTCTACCCACCCACTAGAAGGACAACACGGTTTCCTACTGGCATCTATCTCCTCTTTTGCCTAAAATATCGCCTAGTGAGGAGAGACCCTGGAACCCTAGTTTCCTAATGTGGCTGCACTAACCTCCATCACCCTACCACATAAGCACACTCGAGTCCTTTCTCTTCCTCCAGCACCCTAAAGAAAAGGGACGCGCGCTCGTGTGCGCGCGCGAACACACACACACACACACACACACAGGCACGCAAGCACACACAGACACACCACACACGTGAGTTGTTCCACTGAGAGAGCAAGCAAGAACCCCAGGAAGATGGAATCTTTTTTTTTTTTTTTTTTTTTTTTGAGAGCCTGAGGCAAGGGGTTGGGTGGGGGCAGAAGCAGGGAACATAGGGTCTTCAAGTCTAGATGGTGGACTTGAATAATTCCAGAGTAGAGGGGTGAGTTAACAGCAATGACATTGAATTGAGCCAGTCACACTTGAGTTTGTGGGTATGGTTCCTTTGGCTAACTGTCATCCGGTAGAACAGGGGGCTTTGGGAATATTTCAGACTCAGGCGATCCTGGCTGGAGCATTCTTGGGAGTAGTTTCCTGGGATCCAGTGGTATTCGCACTCCCCCTACCTGTCTGCGCATGAGGGACCTGAAGCTTAAAAGGCAAAAGTGTTAGGCTTTAGTCCAAAGTGAGCTTATTTAGCAGGGTTAGGAGAAAGGGGCTTAATTCTAGATATTTTAGAACTCCACAGGCCTTCAGCTCCAAAGGTATTAAACAGGGTAATTAAGAAACTGTGGTTGGGAACAGAGAGTTAAGGGTAGAGGAAAGAGAGGAGTGGGACACGGAGAGAGGTTGCACTTGAAACTAAAGGGGATGAGGGGAGGGAGAAATAGGAAAAAAAAAAAAAAAAAAAAAAACCCGCTTTCCCTACTGAGCATGCCCAGTTTCAAGCTCAAGCCCTATAAGAGAGGCATTGTGTGCATTCCACTTCTCCGGGGTTTGGAGGTGACCCGGAGGGGATTTTGGTTGGGGGCAGCAGGGGATGATGGGAGCCTTTAGGGAAGGGGGTGGAGGCTGCCCAGAAGGCACTATGAAGAAGGGAAGGGACACACTAGGAAGATAGAAGAAGGCAAATGATTAAGAAAAGTCACTTCTTTAGTTCCTACTTGTTTATACTTAAGACGCTTTAGCAGCTGACTGCCAAAAATCTAAAGGCTGCAGATCTCACCCTTTCTGAATCCCTTGCAACCAAAGATTAGTGTTTGCACACACAAAAAAGTAGGGAGGTCCTGAGAAAAAGCTAATGTTCATATCAGTTTCACACAGATTGTTAATTTAGTTAGAAAGCAAAGATACCGAGGGACTGGGTAGATAGGTTCTGCTGTCTGAACACCTTTCAAATGTTTGATTTCTGAACAAGAAAATTTGATTTTACTTCCTTTCCCTACTTGTACCTTGTAGGTGCTTGGCTAAGGAAAGCAGGGCTCTCTTTGCTTTTTGTCTGTGGGGGAAGTGGCTTTAGGTAGAAAGGTCCAACTTAGAGAAGCTTTCCTCCTAGAATCTCTAACAACCCATTCTTTGCCACAAGTCAAGAAAGACTTTCAGACCCATTTCTTTGAGATCTTTGCTGTGCTCAATTCACTTACTCAAATCTCAATGGCTCCAGCTACATGTTTGTATAGCCAATACCCAGAAATGTGTTTGCTTATAAATGATAAGTTCTTTAAGCTAAAACTAACAATAGCTTTGAAATCAGTTATGCTGTCTACCTGAATTCCTACAGGCAAACATATGCTGTAATTGATTGAAAATTAAGACTCCAGTTATCCGCAGAACAAACCAAATTAAACAAGTAAACAGAAATCAATGGGCAAAGATTGTTTCCTATTATTTTTCAATAATATCCTACCTTCTTAATTATCTATGTACTTTTCTATTTCTGGTTTTCGTTTTTATTTTTTGTCATTTTATCTAATTATATTCATGCAAATACTTGAACACATCATGTTTAAGAGAGATGCACGGACAGTATTTAAACATGTAAATAGATATGACCTTATTTCTTTATGCAACCTTCATAAAGAACTCATCCTCCATCTATACTCTCCATTGACTTGATTTTTTTTTTTTTTATCCTCTTCTCTTTTGAAAACAACCTACAGGCAGAAAATGAGTGGGCAGCTGTGGGAAAATTGATTACACCCATTGTGAAACCCAGTATGAACTAATACTAGTTAAAGACACACTAAGGGATAAGTCCACAGCATTTCTACTGGCATATCTTCACTGAGGTGAAACGTGTTTCATCCCTAGGTAGCAGCTACAATATGTTGAAAATTTTTCCCACTGTTGTACATTTGATCAAAACAGATCCCGCTAATTAAGAACTCAAATTTGCATTGCATTGCATAGTGCAATTTACAACTAACTAGTAATGGCTAACAAAGCAAGTTGGCATTTATTTTAAATGCAAAGAATTCAGGAAGCTACCATGTATTTTATCAGGGTAGGTGAACTGTTTGTTCTTTGCTATAAAGGTTAAAAAGATTCAACAGAATGGACAATTTTTGCCTGAAAATGCAATGCAAGTTTCAAGTTCTGGGATAGCTCAAAAGGCCAGAGTTGGACAGTAAATACCAGATTATTTAAATGTGCATCTTTATTCAACTTTTGAAACTGTTCTGAGGCTTAGTTATACTTAACTGCAGTAAATATGAAAAAATCTGTTTTATAAAGTATGAAGAGAGCAGTCTGAAAGCAAAAACACCCAGAACATTGGAAAATTTCAATTAATATTACTAAGACTGTATTGGTGATTTATATTCAACAACTCACAAAAATGAATATTTTAAAATAACATATCATTCTATTTAAAAATATTAAAAGGAATCATAAAATAGAGCACTGGTTGTTCTTCCAGAGGACTAAGGTTCAATTCCCAGCACCAACAACCACATGGCAGCTCACAACTATCTGCAATTTCAGTTCTAGAGGATTTAATACCCTCACACAGACATAATGCGGGCAAAACACCTATTCACACAAAATATACACAAATAAATAAATAAATAAATAAATAAATAAATAAATAAATAAATAAAACTAAGATAGAGTTGATGCCCTTGAATTCAATATGCAATATTTTTTGAACTACTTCCCCTTATTTCTGTATTGAACATAATCTTGCCTTTGCAGGAGTACTTCCCATAATATGGTGATACTCAGTTATGCTGTGCATCTCTTACTAGGACAAACAATATTATCAGGGGTTTAAACAAGTTCTTGAGTGTCTTGAATTTCAAGCAAAGTCTCAGTTATTAAACCTCAGTAGGCCTATATGACTCCAATGCCAAAGCCTGGTCCTAGACAGTGTGTCCTCTCACGTGTATAGCAGTCCTCATTTATTTTGTTTTCATGGTTAATCTTACTTTTGGTACCACAAATCAGATCTTAATCAGATACCACAGATTACCTATTTAATTTAACATGGAGTATTCTTTATCTATCATCTGATTTTTTAACAATAAAAAATTTGACTTTTTTTTGTTTCTGTAAGTGAAACAGAAATAAAAGGATTATTAAGTAGTTAATAATCTGGGAAAGGCTCTTTTCATGATCCAATGTGTATGTGAGATCAGTGGTTCATAAAATTGAGCAAGTTCTTATTTTTAAAATTTTAGGATTTCTCTATATATTTAACTAATTTAAAGTGAACTTTTATTTACTAAGAGAAAAGGGATGCAACATTTAGTAAACGTCTTTGACAATGGAATATTATTATTATTATTACTCTTTCAGAATTTTGTACTGATTGATTATGTGTGTAATTATTTTTCAATTTATTGGGTGAAAGAAAGCTTTTGGGTTATAATTTAATGGTGTAATGGTAACTTCCACTTAGTGAATGTCTTTTCCTAACAATTATTTAGGTAAAGGCACAAGAGAGTGATTATTGTGTTTCTTTTAAAAAATACATCAGGGAAGTTAAATAACTTGCTGATGATCACACAGTAAATAAGTAGTAGTCAGGATTTTAATTCTATGTTGGAGGCCATTCTATTGCTCCCAAACACCTTTTCTTTAGAGGAATTCTGGTACCTCTACATTTGAGAAGAGAGAAGACTTGAATGCATGATAGATTTCCAAATGTAAGTACTCAAAGCATGTTTGCAAGTATTTAAGTATCAATGTTTAGCAGAATAAATCAATAAAGTATGTGAAAAGCAGTTTATATCAATTATATATGACAGAATGTCTTAAATCAAACTTGTCTCTACCTGTTGCCAGTAGTTTGCTTGTGATATGAATGCTGGTCTATAGATTCACATATCAAGGTGATCCTCAGTCTTCAATGATATCTTAGTTGTCCCTTGTGACAGTTGCTTTTATTACTGCCAAGAGGAATTATGTAAAGGAACAGTGTTTATCTCTTGGTTTATTCCTGTCTAGTGACAAAAGGACTGATATCCAATATGACATAGAGTGAATTAGAGGAGATGATACTGAACACTACCCCCTGCTCCATGTCCTACAGATTTCTTCATAAAATGACTAGTAACTTTTCTTATTCAGAAGCTACATGGTGAGTGATGAACATAATAAAGGCTGAAAAACTCTAGTCATTGTTAAAGACATTGAATTTCATTTGTAAACTAGAAGAGCAATAAATAAGTGTATATTGTGTTAACGGCTATTTGGAATTTTGTCTTTAAAGTCTATTTGGTACTACTTACATTGTCTAAAATATTATTTGTTCTTTCCACTGATGCTAACATGGGGATATCATTGTTTTGTTTATGATTTTTCTTTGAGTATATTCATTAACTTGGACAAATCATCTTTCTCACTGCCTGTCAAAGACTAAGGCCTAGAAATAAGCTGAGCTGTCCTCAACAACTCTGAGATAATAAAGACTGTGAAATAAAAATATGAAGAGCTAAACAGACTTGTATAAGAATTACTTCCATGGGCTGTACAAGTTCCATAATGTTAACTAATACTTTGTAAAGAAAAAGAAGAAAAAAAAAAAACTGATGAGAATCCTTTAGTTTTACCATGCTTGACTCTGTTTAGGAAGCAAGAGTGCTATAACCAGCCAGCAAAACATCACCATCAATATTTTTATCATAAGGATTGAGGGTCGTTTTTTCCCTAATCTTTTTATAAGAGAATTATTTTTCATTAGAAATGTGACCTTATATGTTCCTTTCAAAATTGATCTTGTTACAAAAACATCTTCTTTTATTTTAGAGCCTGCTTCAAGATTTTAAAACTTGGGTCAAAATTAGGAATATTAAAACATAGCAAAATATCTTATTGTGAAAGTCATGAGTTATAGTATGACTGTACCCCAATTACTATATCAAAAATAAAATTTATCTCTTTCTGATCTTCTAAGAATGAGTCAGAGGAAAACAGAACATCTGTGTAAGCTAGTGTCACATATATTTGATTGACTACTTTTTTTTTTCAGTTCAAAATTGGAGCTTCTAATTCTCCACTCTGACTCAAATTTATTAATGTCCACCCACAGAAGTTTGTCATAAGAAAACTGTCCTCAGCCCCATGCCAAAGATTGCTATAGAAAAAAAGTACCATCACAGAGAACTGACACTACATTTAATGCATACAACATTCTTATTAAATGGAATTTTAAAACTTACAGAAACCACTTTCAAACAAACTTGAAATAAACACCAGGTAAACAATCATTGTTTTGATGAAATCCAGTGACAGAGAGCTCACTGAGAAGGAATATCCAGTGATCTCCTAGAATATTAATTATAGAAAATTTGAAATAATTTTCTTTATAAGTAAATAGAATCAAGTTAAAGCTGTTAGAATATAATGAGTATGAAATTTCTTCTCGAATAAATATGAACTGAAAATGTTATGTCCCTACTAAATAAGTCTATGATATTTAGGGCAGTCACCTTCTTTGTGTTTGAATTGCCTCATCTGTCAAATAGGAATGAGAAATTAATTTTTTCTGAATTTAATGAAGATTAACTGAAACACCCAATTTCACACTTTTCTAGAAAACCATTTTTCTTTTATTTTTTCATAATCAAAGTCAAATTCTGCATGTTCAAAAAGTAAAACTTACAGGTCATACATTCATTTTCTACTTAAGTCTAAACATGGCAAGTAGACTATGCAGATGAGTGATATTCATTATAGAGATTGCGTTAGTCATACATTAAATTATTTCAAAGTTAGAACTGTTTCTCAAATAAATCTACAAACTGTTATTCTTCCTGTACGCTTTTATTTACTTTTCTATTTTCACTTCATCAATTGTGGGTTTTTAAACAATTAACAATAATATCACTGAAGATCTAAGCATTATAAATTCAACTATTTTTGAAGTTTGACTTGATAGAACATAATAGAGATTCTGTATTTCAAGAGCTCAACACAATAAGCATTGTTAATATTTCAGCAAAAATCCCTTGTCATGACACCAGGGGCATTTTTTTTTCAGAATCTTATCTCTGTATATCTTTAAAGGATAGTAGAAACTGAGAAGAAAATGGAACTAAGTATTTATATTTTTCATTTTAATATGCAAAGCAGGTTCAAATGATTTGGGAGCATTAATTTATTAATTTACACACACACACACACACACACACACACACACACACACACACACATATCTTAACCTAACTCGTATTTCTTTGTCTAAGAATACTGTGTACTAAGAGTGACATGTGCTGCTTTTTGAGAAAAGAAAGTCATACCTGGCAAGTTGTAATACAGTCATACTGAAGATAACATTAAATGTCATAAATTATATGCAAATTAATTCAACCTCAGTTATTCAATAGGTATTCAGACAGATATACTGTCTACTATATCTACTCTTAATTAAATCTTCTTAGAATATTCATTGTTGGAAGTGCTGAGCTATAACTTACATTATCTGCATGATTTTTTTCTAAAACATTCTTATAGTAAAATTATTCTAAGCTAAAAACGAAATCATTCAGGGGGTGACCTCTAGCAGAGCTCCCCCCCAACAGAGCTAAAGTTCTGAGCATCCTACTTCCCTTTATAACTTAAGCTATTTTATAAAATTTCATTTTTATTATCTTTATGGATGAAGGACTATTCAGTATGCCAAAACTATGAGATCCAAGTACTCAGGGGCAATGAGAAAAAAAATATATAAATGAACCATACAGTGATGACTCCTTTCATCTGCCTGTGTCTCAAGAGATATGAGTTTCCCGAACCTTGACAGGGGAGATTTTCACTGATAGTCATTCAAATTTTCTCCTTGAGGATCTGTCCTATGTAACATATGACAGGGCATCCCTGTCCCTGGACCATAATTCTAGGAAACTGTTTGGTCTTCTCCCCATATACCCCTGATTGAGGACCAAACCAGAGTATTGATTTAAATATAAAAACTATCAGACTTGGGCTAATCATATACATTTATTTTTTTAAAGGTGAATGTCTGTTAGTTACTCCTAACATTTAATTTTGATATTATATATGTATAATCAAGAGTTTTCCCTTCTTTAATAAAAACATGCTTTTAAAGTTTGCTATATTTTATGAAAGAAATTTCTAAAGAAAGCAATGTCTTGTGAAAGAAATTGCATCTGGTAAACACAGTGGAAATGCTATAAGGGAATCATTTCATGTATAATTTTCATAGTGGCAATAAACCCACAAGACTGATGGTTAAGTAGAATTTAGCTCAAAAGGTAACCATATCCAGCTCTCCTTTTCAGCTTGCTATTGGAAATTATTATATAAGATGCCTCCAATTCATTAGAGATTCTGCTTTTATCATTTATTAAGACTAGTGGCAAGAACAGACTAGCCTAGAGGGGAAAAATGGATAAAGGAGAAATGGATGACATTTCAGCACACTCATGCATTTAATTTATAAATTACACATAACTCTCAAGTAGGTGTTTGTCCTCATTCAAATTATTACCCATTTCAAGTAATTAACCTCTTGCAAACCAAGCATTTTCTCTTCTTAATTATTCACTGAAACCTCTGAACTAACTACAGCTGCACCCATAGCTTTTCCAGGAAAAAAAGATTATTCTTCAGGCTGTTAAGAAGTCACATCATAAGCAAATAAACTCTCCAAAATTATCCAAAATATGTCATTGCTATTTATCTTTCCTATACTCACCGTATAGTAATATTTGATAGGCATCTATTAAAAGAATCAAGCAAACCCTTAAAACAATCTAGCATTTTTCATGCAAGCTATTCTCAAAATAGAAATTTTTCTTTCAATTTAGACTCAAAGAACATAAAAAAATTTGCAGAACATAGACATTTTTGTCAAGGTAGTCTGCATTCAAATTATCTGTTCACCAAGAAATTTTAGGTTAACGAGTATTCCTTGAACACCTATCCTACATCAGGCTCTGAATACCAAGGGGAAAAGAACTGTCTGTCCTCTCAGATCTGGCATTGTAGTGATAATTCAATGGGATTGGATTGTATCAAATAGTATTATATAATGCATACAATGAAAATGACCTCGAACTTCTATATGTTAATCTTCAAATTTTTATCAAAATTTTTACTTTTATTGAATGTTGTGAAACACTAGAGTGGAAGGCAATAACTGTAGTCCTCCATGGCACATATTCAAAGAAATTGAGAAAATCAGTACATTGCCTTCCATCTAATGGTAAGGTCGGTAACTTGTATGTCCTTCTGGAGATGACACAGTCTAAATCCTTGATATTCCTCCAGAATACAGAGTTACAATTCACTATGTGCCAGGCATATTTGGAAAGGACAGAAGCAGGAAATGTTCTATAAAATAAGAAATCAAATCACTTGGAAAGGCCAGAAATAAAAATAACCCACATAAACAAAAGAAAAAATGAAAGAAGGTCTCAAACAAAGGGAATCTTATCAAATTTGTTGTCTAAACTATGGGTGGGTGACATAAGGATGATGAGAATATTGTGCAGCTAATGAGGACTTGGCTTCACAAATGGAACTGAGAACATCATATAAATAAATGTCTTTCCCACTTAGTATGTATAATTCTAAGGACTTCTAGTGATTGAGATACAACAACGACAAACAAAAAATTGAACTTAGTCTCAACAAATATGAGAAGCTGGCGGGAGCTACCTAAGTACAAGCGTGTGCAGTTTTATATTATATTTTCAATGATTCCCATTTAGGTAAAATAATAGCTGAATGTGTCATTCAGAAAATATTTCAATATTGAGAGGAATTCTACTCAAAAATTTTCACCAAAATTGAAATTTTCTTTTAGGTCTTTCTTTTTATAGGTCAAAAGCCTGTAGCTTCACTACTTGAATTCTTTGAGCCTTGGAATAAATATATCAGGCTGATGATGATTCTAATGGTTGTTGATTGAGATCAGGACTCTTTTGGTGTCCCTTTGTTTTGGTCTAATTCTTTTTTCTAATATGGAATTTAATTTCTGTATTTCTTCAGTCTACTGCCAATGAACAATTCTTCTGTGGAGTGTATTTCAGTTTAAAGAATAATTTCATAAGAAAATTGATAGCTGGGAAAATTATCTTGCTTTGCTGAATTCCCTTGTTTTGCTACATTGAAAAACAAACAAACAAACAAACAAACAAACAAAAACCTTAAACAACAACAAAAAACACTCTGCCCATTTTTGAACCACAGGCCCCCAAATGAAAAGAGATAAAAGGGAAACAACAGACAAAATTTTGTATTTGGCACCTTACGTTGAAATCTTCTGTTGCTATTCAATCTGAAGTTTGAATTTTGCTTAAATAAATTATTTGCAAAGAAAAATAGTTCCCTGATGTTACTGTTGTACTATTATTGACTGGTTTTCATTTTATTAGTCATTCATGTGGATTGATGCCTGTATGTTTTCCAAAAGGCTTAATATGGAAGATTGTTTTCTTGTTCATATTGAACCTTAGTTCAAAATTATGACTTCTCGTCTATGTTTCTTTCCTGTCTGTGGTGGCCTTGTGTATGATAATAGTTACCTAAGAGTCCCCACATATATTTTCTTATTGATACAAACCTATTGAAGAATATAATTAAATATTAAGACATAAAATAAATCAGAATAAACTTAACTGATAAGGTAGAAAGTAAAAGAAAAGCAAGAACACAAAGCAAGATGTAAAAAATGTAGAAGATTATAAGACTGAGATAATTTGCACATTATTCACAAGTGATTGAGAAGGAGAAGGCTTTTAGTTTCTCTTCCAACCATGTGGCATCTCTCAAGCCCTTCCATTGTCCAAAACAAATAGGGAACTGGCTAGCAAAACATGATGGGCTAAATAACCAGCATGACCCACCTTTAATATCTATACAATGAACCCACACTCATTACTTGTCTTACAAATAAAGATGTCTTCCTCCTTCCTCAACATAAAACACTGACAATTATGATGCCAATCTTTAGGGAGTATTACATATATGTTTTATTTTATGCAAACTATTTATATCCAGTTTATTCAATCATAAACTTAGATGCCAGGAAACCCTCACATAAAATAAAAATGAATGCAGAGAAGGAAAACAAAACAAAACAATAATAAAAAAGCTTTGTTCTTATACATATTAGCACCTTTCCCCCCCCCACACACACTCATATACACACCATAAAACTTCTATTCATATGTATTTAATAAGCTAACTATTATCATAAACAAGGCCATCAAAGACAGGAAAAAAACATAGCTATCATCTTTACTTTTTTGTGATGCTTTGAAGAGTGTCTATAATTACCTTCAAACTGTTCAGTGGTTCCTGTGTTCTCAGGAGTTGTTTCCTGTTACAGTAACACAATCAAGGCCTATCAATATTCTTTCCTCATTTTCTTTCTTAGCTAATGGAAACTTCACTTCAAGTCCTGCATGGATTAGGCAAGGGCTTACCACTGAGCTCCACACTCAGACTTATATCTTTTTTATGAAATTAGTTTTATATTCATCTTTTATCACACCCATTGAAGTGCTGAAAACAACATGAATATACTGAGAAGGTAGCTTCAAATACATCATTTTAAAATTTGTTTTGTGGCAAAGAACATTCACAGAACCAAGGGCCCCTCCTTCCATTGATAACCTACTAGGCCATTCTCTGCTACATATGCAGCTAGAGCCAAGAATCCCACCATGGGTTTTCTTTGATTGGTGGTTTAGTCCCAGGGAGCTCTGGGACGGGGGGGGGGGTACTAATTAGTTCATATTGTTGCTCCTCCTATGGGGCTGCAAAACCCTTCAGCTCCTTGGGTACTTTCTTTAGCTCCTTCACTGGGGACCCTGTTCTCTGTCTAATAGATGGCTGTGAGCATCCACTTCTGTATTTATCAGGCAGGGCCAGGAAGCAGAAGTGGGTGGGTTAGGGAGCAGGAGGGGAGACTAGGAAAGGGGATAACATTTGAAATGTAAATAAAGAAAATATCTAATAAAAATTATACTAAAAAAATTGTATTGTGAAATATCTGGATAGTAACAAAAAAAACCTGTTCTTTGAAGAAAGGATAAATCACATGGTATCACAGAAACTATAGATGTCAGAAGACCTCTGCTGCTTCACAGTATTATGTATTACAACATTTATTGATGTCAGCTTTCTGGATCTGTGTGGTTGTAATTGAAATAGGATATAACATTGAAAGGAGATCGAGCAATAATATACAATGTGTTGTAAAACTGGTGGAAAACATAGGAATAATAAATGTATTGATTATTAGATTTTGTTAAACAAAAATTTAAAAAATGTATTTTCTCTGCTTCCTTATTAATATTGATTATTTAAAATTATATCTAGTTGGTTGTAATAGGTAAGTATTAAAATTCAATAGTGCACATACTTAGGGAGATATACTGGACCTATGCCAGTTTAATACCTTTGATCCAGACAAGATTTATGGCTCTTGCTCATTTATCCTTTTCACAGGCTTCACATATTACCTACATATCTTCCATTTTTATCATTTTATCATAGACCCCAAATGTTCTATTTACTATATAATGTTGCTTATATAGAACTAAGATGACTTTCCACCTAACTGTAATTATTCTTCCATATCTTTACTTTCTTGCTTGAACAAAATAGTGACTTTGATTTATAAGTCTGAGAGGGAATATTTGATAGAAGAACAAGTAAAGATATGAACTTGTGATGATGTTAGACACCAGGCTTAACTGATTAGTGGTTGGTCCAAATTATATTCAGAGTGTCTCTTAGTTTGGGTTTTATTGCTGTGAAGAGACATCATCACCAAGGCAACTCTTAATAAGGAAAGGGTTTAATTGAGGCTGGCTTACAGTTTCAGAGGCTCAGCCAATTATTATCATGGCAGGAAGCATGGGAGCATGGGAGCATGCAAGCAAAAATAGTGATGAAGGAGCTGAAAGTTCTACATCTTGATCCACAGGCAGCCAGGAGGGGACTATATTTCATACTGAATGGAGTTTGACATAAGAGACCTCAAAGTCTGCCACCACAGTGACAACTCTTCCTGCAACAAGGCCATACCTAGTCCAACAACTCCATACCTTGTAATAGTGCCACTGCCTGTGGGCCAAGCATTCGAAAGCATGGCTCTATGGGAGCAAGTGACTTCATACTTACTCTTAATTCTCTATTCTCTCCTAGGAAGACCTCAGACACAGTAATTTTTAGTTACTTCTTGTTTTGCACCTTTTCCACAGAATAGATTTTTTTAATCAACAGTCATATTTAAACATATTGATTAAATTGTTTTCTTGCCACTTACTTTATACTAAAGGTTTTTATTGATGAACCTTCATTTTTAAAACTATGCTTGAGCTTGCTCTTATGTGGCACAGTGATTTAGGTATTTTATATAAGGGAATAATATAAGGCTTCAAATTAAAGTAAGTACTACTAATGACAGTGTAATGCTTGCAAAACATGATAACATTTTCCTGCCCTCTGTTGATCCAACCTAACTGAGCATGTATTTATTTCTGATGTTATGATTCACTAGCCAGGATGAAATTATGGTGTTCTAACAACCATGTCAGATGAGATACCACTGGAGAAATGGATGTTGTTCAATTTGTTGAAAGAGAAGCTTAGTGTCCTGAATCATTTAAAGAGGTATTCTACAAGGAAAATATTTAGCATTCTTTAAAATAATGCTTATTGTTATTTTTTAAAACAGATTTGCTTCATAAAACATTCTATATACTAGAGTTAGTCAGTCTATCCCCTTTCCCACAGTATAGTTCTGACAGGACTGGTGCTTTATTAAACTTTGTACTTTTCTATTACCACAAACTTCTGTATAGATTATATTCAGGATACCATGCACATTTAAACTGATTAATATTTCACTAGTAAAAGTGAATGAAAAGCAGTTATTAGAGCCGGGCGTGGTGGCGCACGCCTTTAATCCCAGTACTCAGGAGGCAGAAGCAGGCGGATTTCTGAGTTCGAGGCCAGCCTGGTCTGCAGAGTGAGTTCCAGGACAGCCAAGGCTAGACAGAGAAACACTGTCTCAAAAAAAATATTTATTTTAAGACTTATTTTTGAAAAAAAAAGGATAATAGTTATATTTCTTCTAAATTAATTGTAACTGATTAGAAAATCTTAAAATATAAGGCCTAATTTGGTCAAGTAGCCAATAGAAATCTATAGAATTTTACTTAGGAAGATTGACAGAGGTACATAAATAAACACCCCTTAAATGAACTAGAAATAAGAAAAAGAAAACATTTGGTACTGGTTTAGGCTTTCATATTTAATCTGCTCACACTTACAATCAATGGGTAATTTCTCTGTGCTTGGATGTGTTTGCCAGTGTCTGGTGACCTTCCAGCAGTTCTGCTCTTGTTCTCCTGGCCAATCAAACCATAATTACAGCTTCCTATGTCCCAAGCTCAATTTTGGTACTCTGAAAAGCAGGTTAACGCAATGCTTCCTGGATGCCTTCTGATAGTTCATCAGTGACTAATGTTAACCCAACCTAATGACAGCAAATTTTAATGATTTATACTTTATCTCCAAGTAAGTCTATTATAATTCTCTTGGAATTACTGTATTTTTCTGATAGTTATCATTTTTTTCTTTAAATAATTTTAATAAGCAAACACTATACAAGCTTCTATGCAATTAAATGTCATCGTAGTTTAAAGAATGCATCTCTCAGAATATTTTGGCTTACAGTTAAATTTTAATTCATCTAAATGGACTTGTTATATTATCTGCTTTAAAGTTATAATGTGTATTGATACTAGGATATTCATTCTGTACCATATATTCACTTGTATTTGCCCTTTTGTGGAATTATAATTTCAAAACTTTGTCCTGAAAATCATTTTATGCAAAACTTATTCTCTCTTAAATCATAAAGTATTCTTTTATATTTCAACAGTTCCTATCTGACTCGACTCTTTCTGCTTTCTTTTGAACTGTGCACTGATACAGGGAATGTTCCCACAACTTCTGTTATTTTCTCAGTTTACTAAGTAAGAATGAAGCATTTTTGTATTTTAATTCCATTCGGTTATACAGGTACCTCCTGAATCGTCCACTTTGCCTCATCATACATCCTGCATTAGAGTTGTTGAATAACACTTTTGTTGTATTCCTTGTATTCTGCATTTGTCCATTTTTATGCTTTCCTTCCATGCTATAAATATTTAATTCTTTTCAGCTTTGTTCAATATAAGATGGTAGGTTCCAAGAGTAATCTAGGTGATTCATTTTGGATAAGTTCATACCAAAAAAAATCAATTCCCATAATTTAAAATAATGAACACAGTATTTAAGAGTGTCGTGTGCTTCTTTTGATGGTTGGGATGAAGAGATTTGCTTCATCAATGCTATAATTTATATTTGTCCTACTTTTAGGACTTGCTATTATGTTCTACTTTGTATTTCTTTCACATTATGGACTAGTTTAGTTTAGATCAATTTTAGCCTTACATCAGAAGATAATGTAGAAGGAATAGAAATAGCTCATATGTCTTTTTACACATGCACGCACACACACACACAAACACACACACACAAACACACACACTTTTCCATTGTTAATGATGTTGAATAGAGTTGCACATTTGTTACAAGTGAGAAACACACATGGGCACATCATCATCATCCTAAAACCATAGTTAATTTAAACTTCATTTTCAGTATTGAACATGCTCTTGCTTTATACCAGTTTAGAATGATATTTATCTGGCAGTAAATTGTCATACAGCATGATGATGCCCTAAAATGGTATGTTCTTTCATATTATGTGTTAGAAAGAAAGAAGAAATTAGTAAAAGATAAACAAAAGATCTTTATAGATTTCTTCAATTGTTTACTCAATGAGTGTTAATATTATGAATATTATGGTTTTGTTAATATGTATATGCCTGAATTTTATAAATACATTTAAAATCTACCTAATAGTTTCATGTAGAAGAAAGCAAATTTAAGTAAAATATGTACATTTGTACATATATACATACATTCATCTGTGTATCATATATACCCTATATACATTTAGCATTTAACTAGTGCAAATATATGTTTCATCACCTTTAAAAGCATCATAACTTGTCAAGATAATCTTCATTTGTTACATGATTTTACTAAATTTATAACCATACACATCAATAATGTCTGGCACAATTGTATATAGGTATTTCCATGAATATTATTAGATAATTGTATGACTAGGACAGAATATGCTATGTAATTTTTAAAATACATATAGGTGGTTAAAACAAACCAAACATGTCAATTTCACTGTGTTTGGAAAAACCACATCAAGATGGAAAACAAAACTTAGATACAGTTCTCTTTCATGTACTCTGTTTAAAATCTGCTGGCACCTCCAGTTTTGACTATTTAAATACAGCTTCCTCCATCACAGCTGGTTGCCTGTGAATGAGAAATATTTAAATACACTGCTAAATTTTCTAAATGGAATTTTTAGCAATTCCACATTATATATCTACATATGAAATTTCATATAAATTATAATAAAGCATAGTAGTAATATCTTCCTTACTTTGCTAATTGCTTTATTAGCTAATTACTATTAAAACAGATTGCAAGAATACCTAATATGATTTCCTAACTGCTGCTTAGTACTTAAGACTAAAATTACTAGCACTGTTAATTCACTGAAAGATTTCTAAATGTTTTTCTCATAGCAATGATAATTATAAATGAGTTAAAATTAGATTGTTGGATGTTCATATATTCATATCTTTGATCCAGGCAAGCTCTCTGACTCTTTTCATTTGTCCTTCACACAGGGTTCACATATAGGCTCAAAGAAAATGTTCTTCACTTGTAACAAATGTCCAACTTTAGTGAAGATTATTGACAATGAAAAAGTCTGTGCAAATGTACTGAGGACATTTGAGGGCTATGATTAAATGATAAAGATGAAGAAATGTGAAACCTATGAAAATTAGACATGAGGAAGAGTAAAGCCCCCAGCAGGAGAAAAATAAAGGGCCCACACAATTTATGAGAAAAAGTGGTTTTAATGTTCAAGTTCCTTGATAAGTTACTTATGGTGACATTTTCTTAAGGTAGGGTCTCACTGTATAGCCCTGAAACTGACTACATATACCAGGCTGGCTTTGAACTCTGAGAGATCTAACTGCCTCTGCCTCCTGAGAGCTGAAGTTACAGATATGGTGAAACCTCTGGTGTATGTGTTACCTAAGATAATTAAGGAATTTTTCAGAAAAGTACTGAATTACACAGTATTGATAAAAGAGACCATGTTAGTTTTTTTAACCTATTGGGAAATATGAGAGTTTGGATGGATTGTATACATTTCTATAAAAGGCACTGTAGTTAACTATGGCTCTTTTCTTGAAAATGCTAAATAAAGTTATAATGTCTGTGTATAAGTAAATATGTGTGTATGTGTATATTTACTTGTATATATTATGGTAAGTTCTGAAATCATTTAGGCAAAAACCTATGCATACATATTATGCTGTCATTAAGTCATACATACAAATATGTTTATAACAATATGTATTGTAACCTTTACCACATAATTTCATATCACATATGTTCAAAACATTCAACATTACTTTGCTATGGCAATGTTCTTTGTACATGCATAATACCAGTGTCTTATTTTCAAAGTTATCCTTTGAATGTTTGTATAGTGATATAGGAACAGATTTTGTGGTTATATTAACCAGAATACTAATATTAGACATATACCTTTACCATTTTGAGTTCAAAGGCTTTGCATAGGAAATTAGATAATAATAGTATCTCTACCATAAGCTTATTATGATTTTTTGTAAAAGTCATAATTGTCAATTGCCCAATCCATCATATGTTTCAATTCATTATAGTTTTTGCACCCTCTCACCATAAAAAAATATTTGTATCTGAAAGAGTTTCATAGTTAAGTACATCAATTATTTTACTATTTATTACAATTGCTATTAAAATTATTTTACCATATATTTATATTCTTCTTCTATATTATTTTTATTACAAATATATAAAAGTATATTTACATTCCTAAATATGGATAGTGAGTATATTATCTACTAGTTAGTGATTTTATCATGTGATTTTTGGCATTATAACTTTATTTATATTTGGAAACACCTTATCTATTCAAAATGAAGATCTCTTTCATTAAGCTGCTTCAGCAGAACAAAACAAACAAGAAGTATCAAATAAGTACATATGCAGATGCTATGCTTTCATTGTAATTTCCATTACTCAATAATTGGTCTAAGCTACAAAGTAACCAACTTTCTAAATCCCTTAAACACATTTGGAAATTTTTCCCTCATCACACTCTTAGACATTTATTGTTAAATGGAACCGAAACGTGCTTCAAGTTAATCTTCGAATGCTACTGTAAACAGGTGTTTCTATACTTCACTAAGTATTGGCAAATGAAGTTTTCTCAATTAATCTCACCATATATTTGAAGATATTTCTGTGTATGTTGTACAATGACACCCTGTGTCACAGTACTTTGTGAGGCTTACTTTGTGAAATTGCTACTGAGCAAATACCTGAATTCCTAGTACCAGTGATAGGCTGAAAATGTATAATTCCTATGAAGGAAGTTTTTAGCAGCTAGTGGTTGATTAGTTAGTGAGCAGTAGGATATTCTCTGTGATGGTTTGTAAATGCTTAGCCCAAGGAGTGGTACTATTAGAGGGCATGGCTCTGTTTGATTAGGTGTGCTCTTGTTGGAAAAGTATGTCCCTGTGGGCATGGGCTTTGTTCTGTCTGGAAACCATTATTCTGCTAGCAACCTTCAGATACAGATGCTGAACTCTCAGCTCCTCCTGTGCCATTCCTGCATGGATGCTGCCATGCTCTTGCCTTGATGATAATGGACTGAACGTCTGAACCTGCAAGCCAGGCCCAATTAAATATTGTCCTTACAAGAGTTGCCTTGGTCACGGTATCTGTTCACAGAAGTAAAACCCTAAGAAACTTACTCATTAGATTCATAGCAGGAAATGAATGTGTTTCGTCTAAGTAGGGGAAAAAAACAGCTAGGACAATGATTTCATGGTATTAGGTATAAAAGAATTCCATGACTAAAAATGGCTGATTCAGTAGGACATTGAGTAGACTCAAGATGATATGGTTGAGGGGTAGTATATATCACTGTGAAATGTAAACTGAAGGATAAATTGTTTAATGGATTAAAAGAAGTAGTATTACTATGTAAAGTACTTTAGCAAACTTATTAATAAGAAAACCAGTGCTACAAATCAAAACTCAGATTTTTTTCTGGAAAAATTTTCTCAGCCCATTAAAAAAAAAAAAACAAGCAAAATCCTAAAACTAACATAGAATTTAAGGGAAGTCTTCCTCAGTAAAACAGTCTTAAGGAAAACATTTGAGGTTAGATACCTCACCGTTCCCAATTTCAAAACATATTACAAATTTATAATAACCAAATCAATATAGTATATTTAATAATAACAGAGAAGAATTGACCCTGTACATACACATATATATGTTTAAAAGGTCTTCTATCACCTTTTCAGATTATCTAATAGGAAAATAAGATGTTTTAGTTACCTTTGTCAACTTGAAACAGCCTAGAGTTATCTGAGAGAAGAGCTCTGATTAAATAATTTTATTTATCAAGTTGGTCTATGGATTTGTATGTGAAGGAGTATCTTAATTGTTAATTAAGTGGGAGGGCTCAGTGCACCATAGGCATACCGTCCTAGGAAGGCTGCATAAGAAATCTAGCTAAGCATAATCTAAGAGCAGCCGGGAAGCTGTATCACACCTTGTTTCCTACAACCCATCAAACTTGTACCTTGAAATTCTGCCCTGACTTCTCCAAATAATGGGTTATGATTTGGAAGTGGAAGTAATATAAACCCTCCCAAGTTACTTGTGGTCAATGTGCCTCGTGAACAACAGAATGAAACTAGAAATGGTAGTAATCTGAACAGAGGTTCTGAGAAAGAAGCTTTTGTATGTTTTATACATCAAAATTAACTCAACATGAGTTAAATATGTAAATATATAAATATACACAGACTTCTAGCAAAATATTTGGAAGAAAATTTTCCCCAGATTCCCAATTTTTTTCTGTCTTGTCTGAAGGAAAAGAATCAATTTTTCTCCACTGTCTAGGTGTCTGTTCAGCTAAAAAAAACAAAACAAAACAAAACAAAACAAAAACAAAACCTAGGTGTCTGGTACAGCTTCATGAACATCATTTCGGTCATGCATAGTAACATGGTTCTGATATAACACTAAGAAGTTTCAAAATACAAGTCAATTCTGTAAAGAGATACACAATTTCTAACATGGGGTCTTTATTTTACTATTATTATTTGACCTTGCTGCCATTGAGTGTCAATTTCTGAATACTTAAAATGCACACTGGAGTTGATTCATTTTAAAATATTTATCTGTAACTGATTAGATATTAGTTCAGTGAAATGAATGGAAATATTCGATTTCCAGAATTTCCAAAATCTGTTATGTTGTATATTTCTTTTTGCCAGCAGATGGCATCTCTTTTACTTCTAAAATTCACAAAGAAAATGGATAGTAAAGTTTGTTCTAAGGAAATATAATTCTCATTTTACAATTCAGTACAAAGATAGGGAAAACAAATTTGACAGTGAGTTCAATCAATGAAATTCTGTATGCTAATTAATTTTATACCTCTGAATATGTCACTTAAACTTGGAAATTTAGGGTAGAACAGTGAAGATCCATAAGTTGAATAACTGATTCAAAACACTTGAGCATGATTATTTTAATTTGCACTTCCATTACTTATGGCAATAATCTCATTAATGAGCTAGTTTCAGTCTATAATTAATTTTCTAATTTATAACTATAGATAGCAAGAATTAATCTAGCTACTATCATTTAGGTATCAGATCAATAAAGTTAAAGTCAGATTTCCCTTCCATAAAACCCAAATTACAACTATTTAGAAAACTTTGAAGGTAATCATTCATTTTATTTCAAAATCTACACTATAACAAGACTCACACCAATATTTTCTTAATGTATTTAAGTTTTGTCTGACTTTAGAATTATAATTGGAATAAAAATTTTATCAGGTGAATATTAAATTGTAGCATTACTCTGGGGCTTACTTCAGAAAAGTAGCTCCTCCAAGTCCCTCCCACCTCCACCACATCCCCTTTCCACCAGATCCAAACATGAGCTAGTAAGACACATTAAGACTGTGTGAAAACCTTCAGAAAATGGCTGGACTTGAAAACTCAGTAGGAGAAAAAGACTTTCAAGCACAAGCAAGAGTCAGAGATACTCCCAACTCCCATTGTTCAAACTCCTGCAGGAACTCCAAGCTGCATAACCCTAAGGTGTATTCAAAGGTCCTAATTTGGACTCATTCAGGGTCCATGTTTGTTGCTTCAACTTCTGTAAAGCACCTATGAGATTTGTCAAGAATATTTCCAATTTGGTTACTTTTCAAAATATTTATTTGACTGGATTTATTTGATATTTTGCATAGTAACACATAGTATCAAATATATGGTTTAAAAAACAGTTATCTCACTCTGCAGAATGTCTTCTCTTTTTAACTTTTTTTTACTATGCAGATAATTTTCTTTTATTTTTATGCAATCCTGACTTAGTTAAGTTTCTTCTTTGTTTTTTTTTAAATATTTATTTATGTGAGAATGTGTATATGTGTCTATTTGCATAACATGTTGTGAACATCCTGAAAGCCAAAAAGGCTTCAGCAGAGTCTCCATTTCAACCATTCTCTGTCCATTTCTATTGGGGGCAAGGTCTCCCGTTGAACTAGGGCTTTCACATTCTTGGACAGGCAGGAAGCCAGAAAGACACAGTGATTTAGAAGATTATTGTAGAATTTTCAGAAATGATTCTTATTTTTTTAAATTTTTTATTAGATATTTTCTTTATTTACACTTCAAATGTTAACCCCTTTCCTAGTTTCCCCTCTGAAAATCCCATATCCCCTCCCCACTCCCCCATCCCCCTGCTCCCCAACCCATCCATTCCCATTCCTAGTCTTGGCATTCCCCTATAGTGGGGGCATTGAGCCTTCACAGGACCAAGGGCCTCTCTTCCCATTGATGACCGATTAGGCCATCCTCTGCTACATATATAGCAAGATCCACAAGTTCCACCATGCGTTTTCTTTGATTGGTTGTATAGTGCCAAGGAGCTCTGAGGGTGTTGGTTAGTTAATATTGATGTTCCTCCGATGGGGCTTCAGTCCCCTTTAGCACCCTGGGTATTTCTCTGGATCCTTCATTGGGGACCTTGTGCTCCTTCCAATGGATGACTGTGAGCATCCATTTCTGTATTTGCCAGGCACTGGCAGAGACTTGCAGGAGACAGCTATATCAGGCTCCTGTCAGCAGGCTCTTGTTGGCATCTGTCTAGTGACTGTGTTTGGTGGTTGTTTATGGGGTGGATCCACAAGTGGGGCATATTCTGGATGGTCAGTCCTTCAGGCTCTGCTCAGAACTTTGTCTCTGCAACTCCTTCCCTGGCTATTTTGTTCCCCATTCTAAGAAGGAACGAAGTAGCTACATTTTAGTCTTCCTTCTTCTTGAGTTTCATGTGTTTTGCAAATTGGATCTTCAGTATTCTAAGTTTCTGGGCTAATATCCACTTGTCAGTGAGTGCATATAAATGTGTTCTTTTGTGGTTAGGCTACCTCACTCTGGATGATATCGACCAGATACATCCATTTGCCTAAGAATTTCATATATTCATTGTTTTTAATACATGAGTAGTACTCCATTGTGTTAATGTACCACAGTTTCTGTATCCAT
>NC_034613.1:54337647-54353592 GCF_900095145.1 Mus pahari
CAATGGTTATCCTTCTTGGTTTTCTTCTGTTTTGCATAATGTTTCTTGTGTATTCTAAGTTTCTGGGCTAATATCCACTTATCAGTGAGTGCATATCTAGTGACATGGAGTACTTCTTTTGTGACATGGAGTACTACTCAGCTATTAAAAACAATGAATTTATGAAATTCTTGGGCAAATGGATGTATCTGGAGGATATCATCCATTGGTAGATTCTTGATCTTACAGGATAAGCCATTGCTGTTCTGTTCAGGAATTTTTCCTCTGTGCCAATATCTTCCAGGCTTTTCCCTACTTTCTCCTCTATAAGTGTCAGTGCCTCTGGTTTTATGTGGAGTTCTTTGATCCACTTAGATTTGAGCTTTGTATAAGGAGATAAGAATGGCTCAATTTGCATTCTTCTACATGATAACTGCTAGTTGTGCCAGCACCATTTGTTGAAAACGCTGTCTTTTTTCCACTGGATAGTTTTAGAGCCCTTGTCAAAGATCAAGTGAACATAGTTCTGTGGGTTCATTTCTGGGTCTTCAATTCTATTCCACTGATCTACTTGTCTGTCTCTGTACCAGTACCATGCAGGTTTAGCACAATTGCTCTGTACTAGTTTCAGGTCAGTCATGTTTATTCCACCAGAGGTTGTTTTATACTTGAGAATAGTTTTTGCTATCCTAGGTTTTTTGTTATTCCAGATGAATTTGCAAATTGCCCTTTGTAACTCAGTTAAGAATTGAGTTGGAATTTTGATGGGGATTGCATTGAATCTGGAGATTACTTTGGGCAAGATAGCCATTTTGATCATGTTAATCCTTCCAATCCATGAGCATGGGGGATCTTTCCAACTTCTGTAACCTTCTTTGATTTCTTTCTTCAGAAACTTGAAGTTCTGATCATACAGATTTTTCACTTCCTTAGTTAGAGTCCCACCAAGGTATTTTATATTATTTGTCACTATTGTGAAGGGTGTTGTTTCCCTAATTTCTTTCTCAGGCTGATTATCCTTTCTGTAGAGAAAGGCCACTGATTTGTTTGAGTTAATTTTATATCCAACTACTTCACTGAAGATATTTATCAGGTTTAAGAGTTCTTTGGTGAAATTTTTAGGGTCACTTANATATACTATCATATCNTCTGCAAATAGTGATNTTTTGACTTCTTCCTTTCCAATTTGTATCCCCTTGANCTCTTTTTGTTTTCTAATTGCTCTGGCTAGGNCTTCAAGTACTATATTNAATAGGTAGGGAGAATGTGGGCAGCCTTGTCTAGTCCCTGATTTTAGTTGGATTGCTTCAAGTTTCTCTCCATTTAGTTTGATGTTGGGTATTTGTTTGCTGTGTATTGCTTTTATTATGTTTAAGTACGGGCCTTGAATTCCTGATCTTTCCAAGACTTTTATCATGGATGGTTGTTGGATTTTTGTCAAATGCTTTCTAAGCATCTAATGAGATGATCATGTAGATTTTGTCTTTGAGTTTGTTTATATAGTGGATTAGTTTGATGAATTTCCATATATTATATCATCCTTGCATCCCTGGGATGAATCCTATTTGATCATGATGGATTATTGTTTTGATGTGTTCTTGGATTCAGTTTGTGAAAATTTTACTGAGTATTTTTGCATAGATATTCATAAGGGAAATTGGTCTGAAGTTTTCTTTCTTTGTTGGATCTTTGTTTGGCTTAGGTATCAGAGTAATTGTGGTTTCATAGAATGAATTGGGTAGAGTACCTTCTGTTTCTGTTTTGTGAAATAGTTTGAGGAGAATTGGAATTAGGCCTTCTTTGAAGGTATGATAGAACTCTGCACTAAACCCATACGGTCCTGGGCTTTTTTTTTTTTTTTTTTTTGGTTGGGAGACTATTAATGACTGCTTCTATTTCTTTAGCAAATATGGAGTTGTTTAGATCATTAATCTAACCTTTATGTGACTTTGGTACCTTGCATCTGTCCAGAAAATTGTCTATTTCATCCAGTTTTGTTGAGTATAGACATTTGTAGTAGGATGGGATGATGCTTTGGATTTCCTCAGGTTCTGTTGTTAGGTCTCCCTTTTCATTTCTGATTTTATTAATTAAGATACTGTCCCTGTGCCCTCTAGTTATTCTGGCTAAGGGTTTATCTATGTTGTTGATTTTTCTCAAAACAAAACAAAACAAAACAACCCAGCTCCTGTTATGGTTGATTATTTGTATGGTTATTTTTATTTCTATGTGGTTGATTTCAGTCCTGATTTTGATTATGTCCTGCCATCTACTCCTCTTGGGTGAATTTGCTTTCTTTCATTCTAGAGATTTTAGTTGTGCTGTCAAGCTGCTAGTGTATGCTCTCTCTAGTTTCTTTTTGGAGGCACTCAGGGCTATGAGTTTTCCTCTTAGGACTGCTTTCATCGTGTCCCATGAGTTTGGGTATGTTGTGCCTTCATTTTCATTAAATTCTAAAACGTCTTAATTTCTTTCTTTATTTAATCCTTGACCAAGCTATCATTAAGTAGAGTATTGGTCAGCTTCCATGTCAACGTTGGCTTTCTATTATTGATGTTGTTATTGAAGATCAGCCTTAGTCCATGGTGAACTGATAGGATGCATGGGATAATTTCAATAATTTTTATCTGTTGAGGCCTGTTTTATGACCACTTATATGGTTGATTTTGGAGAAGGTAGCATGAGGTGCTGAAAAGAAGGTATATCCTTTCGTAGATTTCTGTTCAATCCATTTGTTTCATAACTTCTGTTAGTTTCTCTCTGTCTTTGTTTAGTTTCTGTTTCCAGGATTTGTCCATTGATGAGAGTGGGGTGTTAAAATCTCCCACTATTATTGTGTGCTGTCCAATGTGAGCTTTGAGCTTTATTAAAATTTCTTTAATGAATACGGATACCCATGCATTTGGAGCATAGATATTCAGAATTGAGAGTTCATCTTGGAAGATTTTACCTTTGATGGGTATGAAGTACCCCTCCTTGTCATTTTTGATTACTTTGGGCTGAAAGTCGATTTTACTCGATATTAGAATGGCTACTCCAGCTTGTTTCTTCAGACCGTTAGCTTGGAAAATTGCTTTACAGCCTTTTAGTCCAAAGTAGTGTCTGTCTATGTCCCTGAGGTAGTTTTCCTGTATGCAGCAAAATATTGGGCCCTGTTTATATCGCCAGCCAGTTAGTCTATATCTTTTTATTGGGGAATTGAATCCATTAATATTAAGAGATATTTAGTAAAAGTAATTGTTACTTCCTGTTATTTTTGTTGTTGGAGTTGGGATTCTGACCTTGAGGATATCTTCTTTCAGGTTTGTTGAATTATTACTTCCTTGCTTTTTCTAGGGTGTCATTTCCCTCCTTGGGTTGGAGTTTTCCCTTTATTATCCTTCGAAGGGCTGGATTCGTGGAAAGATACTGTGTGAATTTGGTTTTGTTAAGGAATACTTTGGTTTCTCCATCTATGGTAATTGAGAGTTTTGAGGGTATAGTAGCCTGAGCTTTTATTTGTGTTCTCTTAGGGTCTGTATAACAACTGTCCAGGATCTTCTGGCTTTCATAGTCTCTGGTGAGAAGTCTGGTATGAGTCTGATTGGTTTGCCTTTATATGTTACTTGAACTTTATCCTTTAATGTTTTTAATATTCTATCCTTATGTAGTGCTTTTGGTTTCTGATTATGTGTCTGGATGAATTTCTTTTCTGGTCCATTCTATTTGGAGTTCTGTAGGCGTCTTGTATGTTCATCGTCATCTCTTTCTTTAGGTTAGGGAAGTTCTGTTCTATAATTTTGTTGAAGATATTTACTGGCCCTTTAAGTTGAAAACCTTCATTCTCATCTACTCCTATTATCCTTAGGTTTGGTCTTTTTATTGTGTCCTAGATTTCCTGGATGTTTTGAGTAAGGATCTTTTTGCATTTTGCATTCTCTTTGATTGTTATGTCCATGTTTTCTATGGAATCTTCTGGACCAGTGATTCTCTCTTCCATCTCTTGTATTCTGTTGTTCCTGCTCGCATCTATGGTTCCTGATTTCTTTCCTAGGATTTCATTCTCCAGAGTTTTCTCCCTTTGTGATTTCCTTATTGTTTTTACTTCCATTTTTAGATCCCGGATGGTTTTGTTCAATTCTTTCACCTGGTTGGTAGTGTTTTCCTGTATGTCTTTAAGGGATTTTTGTGTTTCCTTTTTAGGGGCTTCTAGAAGTTTACCTGTATTTCTTTAAGGGAGTTATTTATTTCCTTCTTAAAGTCCTCTATCATCATAATGAAGATCCATTTCTTGCTTTTCTGGTATGATGGTGTATCCAGGACTTGCTATGGTAGGAGTGCTTGGTTCTGATGATGCCAAGTAACCCTGGTTTCTGTTGTTTCTGTTCTTATGCTTGCCTCCTGCCATCTGATTATCTCAAGTGCTTGCTGCCCTCAATATATCTGATTATAGCCTGTCCTTCCTATAATCCCATTTCATTCAGGACTTCTGCTGTCACAGGACTTTAGAGTCCTCTGGGGATCATGGGACCATCCGTTGAGTTCATACCCAAGGTGACCTGGAGCTGGTGCAGACCTAAAGGGACTTCAGCCTCTGGTTATGCAGGTTTTTGGCTTCCCTGCTCCTAGCCGAAGCCTGGCGTGATTAATTTGGAACCAATGTTGTGTTCCATTCACCAGTGGTTCTAAGGTCACGTGGAGAGTCCTCTGGGGACCATGGGACCATCTGCCAAGTTTGCGCCCAAAGTGATCCGGAGCTGATGCTGACTGGAATGGCCAGAAATGATTTTTTTTCAGAAATGATTTTTAAAAATTACTTTCACTGTTTAATGAGGAAAAGGGGCCAGTTTACAGAAAGCCAGGATTCAATTTCTAGCACCCACAAAGCACTTTACTACATATCCAACGTATATGTCGCCTTCTAGTGACAGGGATAGGGACTGCATGTACTTGGTACACATACATGCAGGCAAAACACTCATTACACATAAATAAAAGAGAATAATATGTTTCATAAAATAAATAGATAAAATTAGCCATTGTAAGATCTGTATAGGTTGCCAAGCACAGAATGACCCTTCTACCCAACAATATCTTTATACTATATTATTGTTATGCAGTTCACATGGAACTCTACATTAAGAGCAACACCCTGAAATTGATATAAAATTAAATAACTAAAAAAAGTATATTTCTGCATAACTGAGCATATAGAATGAGGTAGTACTGCTTTTGGAATCTGATTTTCTTATTTTCTGAACTCATTTCCCAGAACTAAGCTACTTGTTGCTCTTATGTATGCTTGATAAAATTATATATGAAATATTAGATATTGTCAACTTCATAGGAGGGCATACAAGACAAAGGTTGGTCCATTACATGAACAGAAGTTTCTGAGATGAATCCACATACCTGTAAGAGACCCAACCTTGTCACTTATGCCATTTGTAAGAAATCTTTAAGGAAAAATGAATCACAGGATATGTGTGGTGGTTTGAATATGTCTGCCCCAAAGTGTGGCAGTATTACTGGGTGTGGCCTTGTTGGAATGGATGTGACCTTTTTGGAGGAAGTGTATCATTGTTGGGGTCGGAAAAGAGAGCATCCTCCTATTTGTCTGTAATATAGTCTGCTTCCTTCCTTCCTTTCAAAGAAGATATAGAACTCTCAGTTCCTCCAGCACCATGACTGTTGACACACTGCCATGCTTCCTGCAATGATGATAGTGGAATGAACCTCAGAAAGTGTTAGACAGCCCCAATTAAATGTTTACTGTGTCTCTTCACAGCAATGGAAAGTATAGCAAAGACTAATATGTGTTTTCTCACATGTTGGTACTCTGTATTCCATTTCTCCTCCACTTTGAATGTTTGATGTTATACATGACCATTTAATAGGGTTACTTGAGAATATTTTTTCTGTCTTATAAAACACTGACATTCTAAACAGAAATTTAAGCAAGTCAATCAATATGTAGAGAAAATGCAATGACATTTGAGAAGTGTCTGAGCAGAAGTTTAGTATTCCTTGTTTGATAAAGGGGATTTCATGTGAACCAAGCTAATTTAGAGGCCAAGGATTCAAAGAAAATCCCTGTAGTTAGTTAATGAGTGTAAGTAACCACCCAACCCCTTCCTTCAGTTTTGTGGGTTCATTCTTTTTGCATTTTTCACAATTCACATGATATTTTGAGCATGACATTTCTCTGTGAAAAGAAAAAGCTCTAAAAATAAAGTCAAAGGGTTGAAGAGGACACCCAGCAATTAAAATCACTTCCTCTTCTTCCAGTGGCTGTGGGCTCAGTTCTTGCAGTTATCATGGTACCTGACATCCATCTTTAGGTTGAGTTACAGGGCATCTAATTATCATTTTGCCCTCCCCCAGGTCCCAAGCACACATGGAGAGAGAGAGAGAGAGAGAGAGAGAGAGAGAGAGAGAGAGAGAGAGAGAGAGAGGATAAAGTAAAACATAATTTATGGGAATATAAAAGGAATTTTTTGAACACAATATGTGTTGGTAAGTGGGATGCAATACAAGTTTATATTTATGTGATGGTCTGGCTCACTAAATTATCTACATAGAAACAAGCAAAAGCAATTCATTTTTCTTTTCTTTTAATTTTGGAGAAAATTATATTAAATATCATCTCAGTCATTTTAGATATGATTTAATGCTTCTAAAAAAAGGACACGTTTTGCTAAAAACGAATTAGAAGCCATAATATTTTAAGTCTGAAGCTTTGTTTTTAAAAAAATATGTAAAAGTTACTTTTGATAAAATTTCTACCCCACTGTGCTTGATAAAATGTTAATTTCAAGTTCATTCCCAAGTTTTTATTTGATTCTTGTATTAGTTAGGAGAGCTGTGTAATATTTAGTATGCTTCTTAATATTTTGTTTTGATTATTTTCTTGAGAAAACTTTCCATTATGAGAAGTTATTTGGACAAATGGCACAGTAATTTCAATTTTGATGTTTATAAAACAAGCTATATGGGGATTGGAGAAGTGCCTCAGAGGTTAATAGCACTGGCTGCTCTTCCAGATGTCATGAGTTCAATTCCCAGCAATGACATGATGTGGCTCTTAACCATCTCTAATGAGTTCTGGTGCCCTCTTCTGGACTGCAGGCATACATGCAGGCAAGTATGCTGTATACATAATAAATAATTAAATCTAAACAAAGAACAAAAAAACCAAACAAGCAAAAAAACCTGTATACTGAAGAGGTGCCTATCTGTTTGTCCAGTCTCTCCAGCATTGTAATTTATTTTTATTGATACATTTACCTCCTAGCTGCATAAAAATTATAGATCATTTTTGTTCCTATTTGAATTATTTTTTAAAAATGAACCTTCTTTTATTTTATTTTTAAATAATCATTCTATTTGTTTATATTTTAAATGATAGCACCCTTCTCAGTTACCTCTCCTCAACCCTCCATATCATCAGCCCTCACTCTTCCCTCCCCTTTGCCTCTATAAGGGTGCTTCCCCACCCACCCACCCACCCACGCACACCTGCCTCACCACTCCAGCATCCCCCTATGCTGGGACATCAAACCTCCACAGGACCAAGATAAGGCCATCCTCTGATACATATGTATCTCTAGTCATGGATCCCTCCACGTGTACTCTTTGGTTGGTGGTCCTGAACTCCCTTTTCTTGTTCATTTACTATTTATATATCTTGTGAGAAATAACAGTTTAGGTCAAATGATAAAGTTGTGTATGGGATTATGTTGTTATTGCCTGCATTCTTCATGTCTGTGGTTTTCAGATCGGTAGTTATTTTGATTAGCCATGAATAGTTAGTATTCACAGCCATATTTTTAGTAAGTATTTTCCATGGACTGTTTCTCATTAAATAAGCCATCACTGAAGTAGAAAAGAATAACTAGAAATATAAGATGCAAACAAATATAGACCTTTAAAATTGCCTCATGAACACAATAAACAATAATATACAGTTTTGATAGTTTAGAAAGTATGAATATTATAATGACTGAGATGAATTACTTTGGAGTTGAATATTTCTTTCCAATTTTATAAGCACACTGGTATTCAATTACTATTTAAATCACAGCTAAAAGGAAGATTTTCTTAAACAATGTAAAAGAATCTTTCCTTTACAAATGACCTATATAAATAAAATTGAAACCTCAGATGTTTATGGTAAACAATTACTGGATAGGACCATTTAAATTTTTAATAATGTTTACATTTACAGACATTGTACAGTATTCTTGTTTATTTTATGACATTTATAAGAATTATAGTATCTTCTTTTATACTTTATAATACTACCAAACATAAGTGTACATTGGAAGCATTAAAATTGGTTATTTAAACGAAAATGCTTTAATTCCATAGAAAATATTTGTAAATGAGAATTTTATATCTAACACTTATTCAGAATGTGTACTGTATGAGAATCTCTTTCAGCCAACATATATGTATTAATGATTGAGATATCACAATACAATACTAGAAGATAGCTTGTGTTTAAATCCCATTTAAGAAGAACATAAAGTAGGAACATAAAGCTTACGTCTGTCTGTTAAGATGACAATGCTTCATACATAGGGTTGTATAAACTAGTTAATTTTTCATCTTATTGATACATTATGCATTAGGAATAAACATTTCTTTTATACTGATAAAAACAAGGCATGTCTAAATAGCTCTTGACTATTTTTTTAAGAGGAACATATATTTGAGTTTTATACCTGCTAAAAATGAAGATTAGTTTCAATTTTAGTCATCCAGATAAGTTTTTCAGTAATTGCTACCTGTGTATTCAGTTTCACCCACAGGACATGAAAACAGTACAGCCAACATGAAAGAAAGCTGTCCTTTTTTTATGAAATAATAAAGCAGAAAAAAAGTTGTAAGACATGTTTGAGCTTATAAGAAAAATGTGCAAACAAGAAGCCTCCAAGTGAGACTAATAAGAAACTGTACTTAGGTAGTTTTTCTTCAAGAAAATGAAAACAAGAGTTTGTTGAAAATCCCAGCTGAAAATATAGGATGTCACAAAGAGTGTTTTTAGACCTTATGATGATGTCAACTGTAGTGAAAATACACCTCCTTCCATTCTCAAAGGGGAAGGCTTTGGTTTCAGATTGTTTCTTACAACAGGGTTAAATTCTGCAAAAGAAATAGTGGCACGCAAATAACATGATACAAAGCATTTCAGTTTCATTCAGTCTGACAAGCAATTATTGAGTGCATAACATGTGCAAGGAGCAGGGAGGACTAGATGCTAAGAATATAAAGATAAATAAGGCATGCTTCTTGGCTCATCACAGCTTTTTACTTAGTGGGGATACAAGCACAATACTATCTCATTTTATTTTTCTGGGGTAAATGTATGATACACTTTCAACATGATGGTATGTTGTGGTATTTGAGAAAATGCCTTAAACATAAGCACTCAAGGAATTGGGATTGCTAACAGATATAAAGGCTTTGTGGATGTCCCAGTATGTGCCTAGCCTGGCTCTATGTCTGAAGAAAGATGCTATGCTCTCTAGTTTCCTCGGAAACCAGAGCTTAGCCAAATGCCTGACCTTAAGAGAAAATAAAAACAAAGGTAACTTGGCTACCTTCCCCTGTATCAAATATTGGCTTTTTATGTGTCCCATCTGTCCCTGTTTTAATTTTCCTCATAATATAATAACTATTTTTGCATTTGGAATGATTATAGACATTTAGACTCAATGCCCTTTAGCTCATACAGTTAAAATTACATATTGTTTGGCTTTTTGCAGAAAAATATGGTCAAACTTTGTCCTGGAATATAGAAAACAGAGACAATTTTCTAGACAGATACCATTTATTAAAGCTAAATCAGGATCAGGTAAAGTATTTAAACAGCCTTGTAACCCCTTTAAAAGTAGAAGCAGGTAGTAGTCTCCCAACAAAAACACAAACAAAACCTAGGACCAGATGGTTTTAGTGCAGAATTCTACCAGACCTTCAAAGAAGAGCTAATACAATACTCCTCAGACTTTTCCAGAATATAGAAACAGAAGGAATATTGCCAAACTAATTTTATGAAGCGAGAGTGACCCTGATACCTAAACCACACAAAGACTTAACAAAGAAAGAGAACTTCAGACAGATTTCTCTCATTAACATTGATGCAAAAATACTCAATAAAATACGCACAAACAGAATCCAGGAACACATCAAAATCATCACCCAACATGGTCAAGTAGGCTTTATCCCAGGGATGCAGGGGTGGTTTAATATAGGAAAATCCATCAACATAATCCACAAGATAAACAAACTGAAAAAAAGTACATGAGAACATCTCACTAGATATTGAAAAGGCCTTTGACAAAATCCAACCCCCCCTTCATGTTAAGAGCCTTAGGATGATTAGTGAGTGGTACAAGGCAAATACCTAAACATAACCGAAGCAATACATAGCAAGTCAATAGGCAACATAAGCTAGATGGAGAGAAACGTAAAAGAATTCCACTAAAATCAGGGAAAAGAGAAGGTTGACCATTCTCTCCCTGTTTATTCAATTTAGTAGTTGAAATTCTACCCAGAGAAATAAGACAATTAAAGGAGATCAAATGAACACAGAATGGAAAGGAAGAAGTTAAAGTATCACTATTTGTGGAAGATATTTTATTATACATAAGCAAGCCCAAAAAATCTACTAGAGAACTCCTACAGCTCATAAACACCTTCAGCAAAGTGGCTGGATATAAAATTTACTCAAACAAATCTGTAGCCCTCCTTTATACAAATGACAAACAGGCCTAGAAAAAAAGTTAGGGAAACAACACCCTTTTAAAATAATATAAAATATCTTGGTATAACTCTAATTAAGAAGAAGAAAGAGCTTTATGACAAGAACTTCAAGTCCCTGAAGAAAGAAGTTGAAGAAGATATCAGAATATGGAAAGATCTCCCATGCTCATGGGTAGGTAAAATTAACATAGTGAAAATGACCATCTTCCCAAAAGCAATCTGTAGATTTAATGAAATCCCCATCAAAATTCCAACACAATTTTTATAGACCTTGAATGAGCAATTCTCAACTTCATATGAAAAACAAAAACAAAAAACAAAACCAAAAACCAAAAACCAAAAAACCAAAAAACAGGATAGCCAAAACAATCCTGAACAATAAAAAATGTTCCAGAGGCATCACCATCCTGACTTCAAGCTGTACTACTGAGCAGTAGTGATAAGCATTGCATGGTATTAGTATAGAAACAAATAGGTTAATCATTGGAACCAAATTTAAGATCCAGAAGTAAACTCACATACCTATGGAACCTTGATTTTTAAATCATTTTTTCATCTTATTTACTTCATATCATGCCTACTGACTCCTTCCTGGTCACCCTTTCCCATGTTCCTTCCCCTGAATGGATGGGGAATCCCTGAGTGTCCCCCTTCGCACACCAAGTCTCTGTGAGGCTAAGCACATCCTCTCCCACTGAGACCAGAAAAGACAGCCCAGCTAGAAGAACATACAGGTAACTGATTTTGAGACAGCCCTCACTCCAGGGGAATAAAATAGACAGAGGAAGGGAACTGTGGGGGAGACAGGATGGGGATGGGAATGGGGGTCGTGGATCAGGTGTGTGGGGGGATAGGAGAGATGACTAGACTGCAATGAGAATGAATGGAAATCTGCAACTCACAGGGATGGGAAGGTGGGTATCATCTCCATGACATGACAGAGACCTGGGATAAAGGAGACACCCAAGAATCAATGAGGGTGACCTTAGCCACTTTCAACATTAGGGATATGAAACCTAAAAAGGAAACTTCCTGTAGCCAGGCAGGAACCTCAGTGGAGCAATAGGGACTCCGGCCTAACTGCAAAACTTTCGATCCAAAATTTATCTTGTCTACAAAAAATACAGGGGTAGGTTATAGAGCAGAGACTGAGGGAATGGCTAACCAATGACTGGCAAAACTTGAGAGCCATTGGATGGGCAAGCACCAATGCCTGACACTATTTATGATACTCTGTTATGCTTGTAGACACAAACCCAGCATGACTGTCCTCTGAGAGGTTCTATTTAGCAGGTGACTAAAACAGTTACAGAGACCAACAGTCAAACATAGGATGGAGCTCAGGGACTCTTATGGCAGAGTTGGGGAAAAATTGCGAGCCCTGATGAGGATAGGAACTCCACAGGAAGACAATAAGACTCAACTAACCTGGACCCTTGTTGCTTTCAGAGCCTGAATCAACAACTGAAGAGCACACACTGGCTGGACCTAGACCTCCCTGAACATTTGTAACAGATGTGCAGCTTGGTCTTCATGTGGGTTCTAAACAACTGGAATGGGCACTATCCCATAAACTGTTGCCTGTCTGTGGGATATGTTCTTCTAGCTGGGCTGCCTTCTCTGGCCTCAGTGGGAGAGGAAGCACCTAGCCTCGAAGGGATATAAAGTGCTTGGATGGTGGTGTGGATGCCCAGCAGGGGAATAAGTAAAACAAACAAACAAAACAAAACAAAACAAAAACATCTGAAGATAATGATTAGACAGATGTGGGCTTGAAAGGATGCATTCTGTAGCACCTCTTAACCACTGTCTAGGCTTCTTAAGCAGGGCCTATAAAAGATTTAACCTTCCTTGCCTGTTGATTGATGTGCTCCCATATTCTCCTGGAATATCTTTTTTAATTATAGTGTTCAAATCCACATTAAATTTTGCAAACCAACTAAAATCTCTAGTACTTTTAGAAAGTTTATCAAACATTGATCAATGGAATTGAATTAAAGACACGGACATGAATGCATACATTGTGGACACCTGACTTTTGATAAAGAAGATAGAAATACAAGCTGGAAAAATCACTAAAAAATGGTGCTCGTCAGACCAGTTGGGTGCATGTAGAAGAATACAAATAGATCCATACTTATCACTCCAAATGGATCAAAGACATTAATGTAAAACCTGATACCATGAATTTGATAGAAGAGAAAGTGGGGAATGGCCTTGAACTCATTGGTACAGGAGAAGACTTTTTGAGATGGACATAGTACAGGCACTAAGATCAATAATTAGTAAATGGGTCTCATGAAACTGGAAAACTTCTGTAGGACATAGGATACTATCATTTTGACCAATTTGCAGATCCACAACTGGACAGTGTGCAGAGTGAAAAACCTTGGAACACTCAGTCTTGCATGGGATGTCTCTAGTAGATCTCACTACTCAGGAATCAGGGAACTTTGCACAGAAAGAATTAGAAAGATTATAAGAACCAGCTGGAACAATGATATCAAGAAAACAAAGCCTTCTAGATAAAACAGGGCTGGCACACATAAGTACTCACAGAGATTCTGAAAGTGTGCACAGGGCCTGCACAGATCTATACCAGTTGGGATTCTAGTGCTGAGAGGGAAAACTAACAAAAGCTCCCATCCCTAACACAGAAGCTACTTACAATCAATACTTGCTTGCAAATAAAATATTAATTTTCTCTAGTAGTGTCTCCCTGGGACAAACTTCACTTAATGGCAGTCCTCATGCTCAGCAGTAGGTGGAAGCACAAAGTAGATGAACTCATTGGTATTTTTTAATCTTTTTAATTAATATACTTTAATTTGTCTCATACTGGATTATCTGTTTTTTAACCTTACAAATATTTTGTTTATGAGTTATGTTTTCTGATTTTGTGTTTTTATGGGATTTCTGTTTGTGAGCATGTGTGACTCTGAATCTCTATGTGCTTCTTGCTTTTTCCCTTTGTTTTTTTTTCTGTTTGTTTTGTTAGCTTCTGATTTCTTATTGTTGTTATTATTGCCTGTATGGTTTCAAATAAGAAAGAGAAAGGAAGGTTGTGAGTTTGGGTGGGTGGAAATATGGGGAGATTCTAGGAAGAGTTAGGGGAAGAGAAACCTGATGAGGATATATTATATATATTGTATGAAAAGATCTATATTGAATAAAGAACAAAATTATAAATTAGAGAAGAAAGTTTGCCTATCGTCTTAGCCTTTACCTAGGAAACATGTGTCTTTTAAAATTCAATTAGTAAAATAAGCATTTACCAATTATTTTATACTTCCTCCTGTGAATGTAAATTTCTTACTACTCTTTGTCTCTACATATAAAGTTATACACACCAGTATTAAACTGACATGTTCTGAGATATTCCAAGTGTTCAGAAGCCATGCCAAATTCTTGGGGAGAAATGCAAATTTATTAATTTGTCAATTTAACAATTTGAACCATATATTGACACAGAGACCATTGTTCTTCGTGCATGGATGTGCTAGCAAAAGCAATAGCAGAAGAATGCCCTTCAAAGTTAATCTGTAATTTCATTTTAATTCTGTGAAAATAAAAGTATCTATGAACCCTCAAAGAGATTTCTACTGTTCATTAACTGCATATAAATGCAAGGGTAGAAGTTTGCCCTAGAAGATTACCTTGAAAGTGACTTGAATGTATAGCTTTTGGTTGAAAGGCAGACCTTTCTTCCAGGCCTCATCAATTCTTTGGGTTGCTGCAGTTAAAACTGCTAAGAACTGTGAAATTAATTATTACTTCTCATGGGGTTTAGGCCATAGTCTGGTCACCAGGTTCAGAGTCAAAAAATACAATCACACAATTAAGTGTATGTGACTTCAAAATACATTTAAGAACTCCAGGCTTATTCCTTGAGAAAACATCTTTTCCAGAGTTCAGTTTGCCTTCTACATGCAAAAGTTCTGATTCAAGTGCACCAGACTACCTGGAGGGTTTCTGACATCACAGGTCATTACTTGTTTCTTTTGCCTTCATTCACTGAACAGAATGTTTCATTCCATGAAAAAAATGTGTACTTTTTCAGGGTCTTGGATAGCCATACTGTCATGAAAAATACGCTATCTATGACATTTATCATATTAAATTATCTATAACCAAAGGTGAAAGGAAATCTTTAATGCTACTTCTCTGACTAATTTTTTTTTTTGTTTTGGAAAAGGTAATTATTAAATATTTATATATTTCTGTTTTATACTCTACCCAGCTATATTTGCATTTATATGTGTAGTTTAGTTTTAACCAGTTTTACTCTTTATTGAAATGATGTAGCTTAGTATATATCCTACTTTGTTCACTCTCCATTTGGCTTATGAAATGATTCATTAATTTTGATGTATGGCTGGAATTTATGCATCACTCAACTGTGTTCTTATAGGAAAAGAAACAAGAGGGAGAAAAAAATGGAAAAATACATTTGAATATGTAGTTTCTCAAAATGTTGTAACTTCCTTACTTCCTTGTGCACCATTTTTGGAGATGTATCTATTCATATCTTTTGCCATTTCTATTTTTATTATTTAATAATAAGATATATATGCATATATTATAAATTATACCATAAATCATTAGGCTTTTTATCATTCTGTGAGTTGTCTCTGTCATTGATAATGTTCTTTAAAACAGAAATGCTTTCAGTTATATGCCCCTTTAACATATTTGATATTTTTGTTGCTTATGACTCAGTGGTCATAGTTATAAAACTGTTGACTAACCAAAATTACCAAATATTTATGATTATAATTTTCTCTTAAGTGTTTTATAGCATTAACTATTACATTAAGGTCTTTACTTCCTTTTACATTAATTTTGTGCATGGGGCTGATTTTAAGTAAAACTAAATTCTTTCACATAGTTTAAGCCACTGCAGAGGTGCACACAACTTTGAGGAGGACCACATGGCCTCGACTCTCAATTGCACTGGCAATTTCACATTGTGAAAAGAGTATGATGGACTCTACATTGGAATGCAATAGGACACATGCTCCACTATGCTCACAGCAGCTTTATTTATAATAGCCAGAAGCTGGAAAGAACACAGATGTCCCTCAATAGAGGAATGGATACAGAAACTATGATACATTTACACAATGGAGTACTANTCAGCTATTAAAAACAACGAATTTATGAAATTCTTGGGCAAATGGATGTATCTGGAGGATATCATCCTTAGTGAGGTAACCCAAT
>NC_034613.1:54354159-54367986 GCF_900095145.1 Mus pahari
TAAATAAAGAAAATAATAATTAAAAAAGTTAAAAAAAGATATAATATATTTTACCTGCAGTCATTGGATAGTGTTGGAACTGATACGTGAAGTCTCAGGAAAACCAATATTTTATATTTATTTATGCTTTTAGAACACAAATATACCATCAATATTTTATATTTATTTATGTGTTTAGAACATAAATATACCTGTAATACTGGCTATATTCCAAAACTTTGGAAAAATTAACATTTAAATTTTAAATTAATAGTGATTCTTTGTTACTTCTTCAAAGGTGGAAAATGATATGTGTCAACCCTAATTTTTAAGAAGAAAAATTGTGAAGTAGATTTTCAAAACTTAGCTTATTAGATGAATACTGCTAAATAAAAAAAGACCTGTGAGATAGAATTCTTTTTCTCTTGCTTCATTTTACATCATTGAGTAAGTCATGAAGAACAGCACACTATAGTCACATTTTATAGCTCAAATATGTCCAATTTACATATTGCACTTAATCTCTGAGCTGTATATTATACATCAAATTTGTATTTGATATAACAACTAAAGAGTACTGTGTTACGTATTCACTTTGCAGTGATGTTTCTAGTAAGATAATAATTGAATTTTAACTGTTTTTCTATTTTTGACATATATAAGAATTTATTATATAGTTATTTGGATGGTTTGTACTCATTTTCTTTCATCTTCCTCAGCTAATAAAATGGGAAAAAGTAAAAAAAATTATCAATGCTTGGTCTCATAAGCTTAATATAGTTGTGATAAAATAAAAATGGAAGTATCTCAAAAGCTATACATTTTTAGTTCTCTAAGACTTCAGGCCACTAAATGAGTAATAAAGGAAAAGAACCTTCCTTATCTGAAAGAAAAGAATCACAATATGAAAATGTGTGAAGCAATAAAGGTACATTGGTGTTTCTTTAATGTGGAGTCTAACCCAGTGGGACTTAAACACAAAATGCTTTTTTTTTGTTTTGTTTTTGGTTTTTTTTTTTGAGACAGGGTTTCTCTGTATAGCCCTGGCTGTCCTGGAACTCACTTTGTAGACCAGGCTAGTCTCGAACTCAGAAATCTGCCTGCCTCTGCCTCCCGAGTGCTGGGATTAAAGGCGTGTGCCACCACGCCCAGCTAAAATGCTTTTTATTCCTTATCTAGCAACTGCCTTTAGCCACACCTATTGAATCTCCTTTTCTTGTATTTTAATGAAGTCTTGGATATATTCCATAGGCCTCTCATCACTTTCTTCTATTAAAAGATGGTCAATTTTACAGTATCGATCTCAATTTTGAATTAACTAGTGTATCTTTCCATTAGTGATAGTGTTGGGGATGCAGATCATTGTTGCACAAAGCTAAGTTTTCTAATCTCCTCCTCCATATCCTAATTTTTACTGTATTTTGAGGTAAACAGGAGGTAGTAAGAAATAGACACATGACTGAACTTCTCTCTGTTTTTGTCAGTAATGGTACCTCTGTTCTCTACTCTCAGCAGTAATTGTAGTCTAGTACTTGGTACTGTTGATAGGACTTATTCCCATCTTTCTGTTTATTTTTCCTCATTATTGAGACTGCCTGTAGGAGAGGCATCAAACTGTTGGGTGCCTTGTAGATCAATGATTTTGTTTTACAGGAGCCCAGGGGATGTGTTTATTTACATAGTTAACTATTGTTTGGGATGAGAAAATTCTTGAAGTGAATGGTTCTTCCTTACCAACAAGGGAGATGTTTAAAGGCTGTGAAAGCATTATTGATTGCTAGTGTGACTGAAACAACATTCTGATTCTTAGAATCAGAGACAGTAAAAAGTCATTCAATGTGTCTGTGAAGAATGGTGATATTCCAATATCAATTCCCTCACTTCAATGAAAATCCCTGTTAGAATATGGAGAGAATTCATTTACAATTTAACATCCTTCACCCTCTCATTACCTGCACGCTACCTCGTCGCTAGCACCTAAGTTAGCCTATTGAACTTAAGTTGTCCAGGATCCATACATATAGGGAGCATATCAGACCAAGTAAGAGATTCTCAGAACATGATTCAGAACCAAGGTCATAGTACATTTTTGTTGAAAGAAACCTGCAAAAGCCAACTACATTGCAGGAATTGTCTTCTTTGTTCTCACTGCACTTGTCTTCTAAAGCAAACCAGGAAGCCAGGGTCTGGAAGAGCCACAAAAAGGCTGACTTACAAATCAGTGAAGCCTTCCAGAGGTGTCTGGCCATAATTTCTGGCAGATATCTTAATAACAGAATTCTTAGTGCCTTTTTTCTTCAGCACTTTCATTTATTTTTGAATTAGAGTCTCACTATACAGCCCTTGCTGGCCTGGAACTCACTCTGTAATCCAAGCTGACCTTCAGTTTATAGGAATCCACCTGTCTCACACTTGAAAGTGAGAGGTAATTAAGATCCCAACATTTTTAAATTAGCTCTCTGGGAGTACAGCCCAGTTTTTAACAATTCCCCTTTGGTACATGTTCCCTTTTCATTCCCTATGGGAATGAATTATGAGCAAATACTGGTGACTAAATATAGAGAAGATAGGTCTTGTTAGTTTAATTCTGTTATATCTTTGCTTACTAGACACTTAGAGACTTATTACTCTGGACTCAAGAGGAAATACTAAACTAGATGTTACTCTGTTGGTTTAAGTTATGCTTATGTTTCTAATAAATCTGATGAGATGGAGATATCAAAGAGGAGCCTGAAGTTTGTGCCATGACTAAATTGATAAGTGATAGTGCTACTTAACTAGATGAGATT
Source organism: Mus pahari (assembly GCF_900095145.1). NCBI lineage: Eukaryota > Metazoa > Chordata > Mammalia > Rodentia > Muridae > Mus > Mus pahari. Next base: position 54,356,928 of record NC_034613.1, read on the forward strand.
TCTAAAGACACAGGTGTGTGGACAAGGTGACAGTACAAGTTGAGGGGACAAGGTAAGGGGAGTATATTGAAGCAAGCTTAATTTGTGTTTCAGCACCTACAAAGTGATATTGGAAAGACAGATGGAAACTTGCTCTGAATTTAGAAAAAAATCTCCATTTGGAACTCAGTATGTGGAAATTAATTGAAAAGTAGATGATAGAAATATGTAGACTGAATCATGTGGAATAGTAGCATTTTTATTTTGCTCACAAGGAATAAAATGATCCACTGTAATATCAGAAAAAGATATGAGAATAAAAAAATGAGACAAGTTCATATATTACCTGATATCCTTATCTAACTTATTGCTAGACATAATAACTACAAGATTGTTTCTGCCTCAGATATCAGTGAACACATTATTGCCCAGATGTTCCTGAAGCACATGGTTTGACTGGTTTGCTCACAGAAAAATGGATCCCTACAAATTGTTGAAATCCCATCTCCCATCCAATAAGACAGAAGGCATCACTGCTGCTCTGTTGTTCTTGTTCTTTAATTGTTGGAGTTGCAAAGCTGTACACTTTGTCAGCAACCTTGAGCAGACTTGCATTTACTTTATGGGTATGGCAATTTGCATTTTCTTTTATTCAACTCAATGAACAGCTGTGACAACATACAGTGCTAAAGAACTGTACCATTTATGTTTATATCAGCAAAAGAGTCTATGTCTTCATCATTTGACCAATTTATCTTAGCTCTATGAATGCATACATTCTTACTTTACCCTCTAGATGTAAAAGTACCATATAACTAATAGGAGTAGCAGTGAAGATGATTAGTCTCTCACCATCTCATCTTCCTATCATGCAGTCATACATTTAAGGCAGGTTTTTTGAGATTTTTATTTTATATGTATGCATGCTTATCTAAATATATGTATGTATATCATATACATGAAGGACCCATGGAGGACAGAAAAGAGTGTGAGATACTGTGGGACTACTGTTACAGATAGTTTTCAGACATCATGTGGGTGTTCAAAATTGAACTTCTCAACCATCCCTCCACTCCAAGTTTTAAAAAAGTAAATGTGAGTCATCATCTTGATTTCTTTAGAAAGTCAAAATGTTCGATACTAAGGCAAAAGTGGTATTGGATAGACTGTTAATAAATGATAAGTCACTAGTAATACTTGTGATTAATACTCTTAGTTACATTTTTCGTTCTATTCTATAATTATGAAGGCCTTGTCTAGTTCCTTTCATTGATTTTCATAGCTTCAGTGTGTAATTGCACAACTTGTACATCTTTACTTCTTTTGCAGTTTCACTTCACAGCAATCTCATTTAGTCCTGCTAAGGAAACATATTGTAGTGGTGTAAGATATAGACTACCAAAACCTCAAATAAACATTGCAGAGTCTACCCAAACTATGATTGAACTAAAATTGTCTTTGAGGTTAACCCTAATAGTGAAACATGACCCAGGACAGCAACTGAAGTAGTCCTTTTACATCTACAGAGACAAAACTTACAAACCTGTTTTTTTCTACATTATATAAAAATTTTGACAAATATTCCTGGATATTCAGTTTTTTGCTCAATAGCATATTGTATTGGAAGTGAATAGATGAAGATTCAATAGTATTGACAGAAAAAAAAAACTGATAGTAGCCTGAGAGAACATAGTCTAATTCACTCACAGCCACAATTCTGTTTTTTTGCAGCTTTCATGATAATAGGAGTAGCTTTGAAGAAGAAAAGACCCCATTCTTCTTATTCTCAATGCCATATGCTGCAAGAGGCTCCAGGTGGAAATGTATTGGTACTTTGCTTTCAAGTGAGCAAAAAACAACCAAACCAAACCAAACACATTTGAATATAACCCTAAACTTCAGAAGGAAGTCATTAGGTGGACTCTCAATACCTGCCTATGTTCCTCTAAAGAGTTATTTTATAGTTTTTATTTAACTTTTTTATTTATTTTGTATTAATTTTTTTCTAGAAATGAGGTAAGAGTTCAACACTGGTATATTGCATTGAAAAGCTCCATAGTGTATTTGTATGAAAATTATAGTATCTCATCTCTGGATGTACATTGGGACTGGTTGCATTGCTTAGATGGTTTGAACATTAAAGCAATAACTATGGGTTCCATGTTTCTCTGTGCTATGCTAACTTAGAATTCCTCAAGAATATACAAAGTTGTAGTACAACTGGGGTCTATGGTAGTTTTATTCTTTTGTATTTTTTGAGGAATTTTATACTGACTTTCATAATGGATGAATGACCTCTTTGTATTCTCAGAACCAATCCATTAAAATTCATCTTTTCCCATATCCTTGCCAACAACTGTCATTTGGGTTTTTTTGATGTTGGCCGTTTTAGATGTGAGAAATACAATCTCAAAAACAGTTTTTAATTGCCTTCCCCTGATGGCTAAGAAAATGAACACTTCTGAAATATTGGGACATTTGTGTTTTTTTCTTTTGAAAAATATTTATTCAGTTATTTTAGTGGCCTATTTAGTGATGAAATTATTTGGTAGATTTATGTTCAATTTTGAGTGTGTTTTAATAAGTTCAAGATATTAATGTCTTGCCTTATGAATGCTTGGCTAAGATTATCCTCAGGCTATATAGACTTTTTCTTATGATTTATCAGGGGAGATCTCTCTAAATTCTAGTGTCTAGTAAAATTTATTAAATTGATGTCTTCAAGTTTCATTATAGAAGTCTTTGACCTCTTTGGTTCGGTATTTTTGAAGTTGTTTGTAATGAATTCCTCCTCTCAACCAGAGTGCTTTGCATGATAATGATTATTATATAGATAGACTATTAATTTTATATGTTAATTTTGTGGTATGCAACTTTGCTAACATGATGTATTCCTCACAAACTGGCTTTAATTTATATATTATTTTCATCAAATTAATTCTTATCTGTTGTTCTTATGATCGTGACTCCTTTCTCTCTTGGGAATAATAGTCCTGTGGGAACCTAATGCAGCATAGGGTTGGTGATCATTAACATCCATAGTTTCTGCAGGTCATGAAATGTTCATATTTCTGTATTACTTTTCAAGATAGTTCCATTCTACATAGATATCGTAGTTTTTAATTATTTAGTTTTAGTTTTTTTAAACTATCTTATGCTTGGTTTCTTTGGAGGATAGATGATTATCTGATGTGATTCTAATATTTCTGTGATTCTAATATTCTAATATCTATGTAGGATTTATATTTTTCCATTTCAAATTTTACTATAATTTTGATTTACAATTTTGACATTTTGACTATGATATGCTCTATTCTGGTTTTCTCTGATCATGTTTTTTGTGGTTGTAAGGGTATCTTGGGTTTGGATATTCATTCTTTGCTCAATTTTAAAAATTTCTGCTATAACTTATTGATGAAATTTTCCTTACCTTGATTTTTCTCAGACCATTCTTCTGTACAATAGATCCTTGGGTTTGATTCATTAAAGGTACAATGGACTTTTTGGAAGTTTTCATCATATTTACTAACTTTTTTTTCATGCATCTTTGAACATACTTTTGTCTCTAATTTGTCCTCCACCCATGAAACTTATTCTTCTGCTTGGTCTTGTATGTTAATGATGCTTTCAACTGTGCTTTTCATTTGAGTCAGTCATTGTTTCATTTCCTTTATAGAAGGTTTTTTTTATGTGTATGACTTTTTCATTTACATTGCAAAATTTTTGTCTATTTTTGATTTTATTGGCTTTCATCTGAGAGTTGGATGAGTGAACTCATCCAGTTCTCTTGTCAGTGACTGTCACTATTCTGTTCATGGCCTTGGGCAGAGACTCAAATATAGAGGTCAAGGAAGACTAGAGAGGGAGATCTATCTATCGATGAGGATACAGGGAAGCCATTATTGATGTTGGGTGAAGCTTTTCAAGTGTAACTAGTTTAGACAGAAGTGCCTGCCCACCTGTAACTAACCCCTCACTTGTACTCTATAAGGAAATCCAATTTATTGATTTATCAGTGTAAATTTGGGGTTAATCATGTCTTAGCTTATTGTTGAGATCTTGGGAGGATGGTAGATGTTGATTTATATCTCTTCTAGGAAAGGAATTTTAGCAACAGCTCATCTGTCTATACTTTGAGGTGAGTAAACACTTTTACAAGTAATTTTTTAAATCCTCCAGAATTTTATGTATTTCAATTCTTATTTTAGACCCTTAAATTTGGAAACTTTTAGTTCTGTACAGAGGTAGAAGGCCAAATGAACTTCTGAATCCTTATCTTTCCTGTGTGTTATGCTAGGATTACACCTGAACTGAACAAGTGTCCAATGCCCACCACAGTTTTCTTCAGCTTAGTAGCCGCATTCTTTGCATACCAAGTAGCATTCCAGTAGCCCTTTACTCTTATCTGTGAAGTATGCAGGCCCCACAGGTTTTTTTCAGCTTCCCAGTACTCTTTGTTCTCTGTGGTGACTAACACTCTAGCTAGAGGATGTCCTCCACTTTTATTGGGTATGTGGGACATAACCACAAAAACCAAATCTGTCTATGGACAGAATTTGTCTTCCTAGTTTCAAAATCTCCTAGGTATTTATTACCCTGTAGAAAAGATGCACTTTAGACTCTGTAGCAGTAAATGGGTTGCTCAAAAAGTGATCTACCCACAGACCTCAGGTTCAGAATTTTCCAAGCCCATTGCAATTCTATATTGATAAGACATTACCAGCTGGGCAACGTGAAGTTTCTTTTCCTTAGGCATTTCAATGCAAGAGCCAAACCTTTTGACATGACAGTGTCTGTTCCTTTCCCTCTTCACAATCGCTTCCCAATGTTGTGTCTTACCCTGGGGCTGTGGCAAGATAAAATCAGACTCCATGAATATCATCACAGAACAGGACATGGAAAGATTGTAAGAGCCTGAGGTTGTAGAAAACAATTACAAAACAGTGCTTTTTGGACATTCACCTTGTCTGGGACTTTATGTATAAGATCAACACAAGATCATCTCGGTCAAAATTTCAGCTAAGAATATGAAGGACCTTAGGAAGTTCCATATCTACCTGAAGAGATACTGCCTGCTGTGAGAAAGACAATTGGTTTTTCTTCAGAAATAAAGTTCCCAAGAAAATGTCCAGGCTCCAGTAGATAGCCCCCACCCATAAAAGTATGGATAGCAGTAAGTGACTGCAATGGCTTCAAAAAACAGTACAGGAAATTGAGAGGGAAAAGTGGTGGTAGATTGTATCCCAGAAGCTAAAAGGGAAGAATGAAAGGTGGATTTGATAAAGACACATTTTGTGCATGCATAAAATTCTCAAACAAATATATATTTAAAAGCATGTTACTGAATTGTTCACAGGCCCCCAGGGAAAATCAATTGTAAATAGTAGGTTCCATACCAAAACCATGTCTGGTTACTACTTGGCAAGCCGCATAACTGACAAAATAATTTCTTCTGTACTGTTGACCTGTCTACTGGAGGAATCATTGTCTCACCAAAACATGCAACTGGATTTAAGATATATGAGATTAATTGGCATTGTCCTGAAGATATTACAGCTGCCAATCTCTTTTCACTAAGCTTGTTAGGCTTTTATTTTCTTCCACATCTAGGGAGCAGTGGAGCTGGAGTTTGGTATAGTTTACTTCTTTTCAGAATTATTCATCTTTTTTTTTTTCAACCTATTCTGGTATTCTCTATCACTGCCCTTTTAATTTCTGAAGCTCCTTCTCTTTGGAATAGAGCTCTTTTCTTTCTTTTGCTTTCTATTTTGGTTCTTCTATTTTGATTCTTAAGATATTTTTCTGTACATATGACGGACCTCAACCTCCCTGTGTAACTGAAGATGACATTGAACTCCTTCCTCCTTTCCTCACCTTCTAAGTGATAGGAATGTAGATACATCATACCATCACTAGCTGGGTTTATTCAGTCTTTATAATTACCCTTCTTTTAAAGCAGGCCATAGTTAGATAATTTCTAGCATACCATCATATGAAGAGTCCCTATTAAATTTTCCTGGTTCAATGTGCACAATTCTCTAGGGAAAATATACAGTTCAGGTTTTCAGTTGCTGGAAGACATGGGGTTTAAGAGTGAGTGATAGGAAGAAAGGAGAAAATTTTTTTTTTGAAATCAGTGAAAAGTTTTATGAAATTAGATTGCAATGCTGATTGAAAAACTCTCTAAATACACACACACAAAAAACATTCAATTATGTACCTTTAGTGAATGAAGATTTTCTTTGAAAAACTTTAACATTTTAGAGATTACAATGTGCAAGAAAATCTAAGAAGCAGTTGACCTGTCTAGGAGTGTGGAACTAGGGCTATAAGTTGGGACTAAGAATTGATTGACAGTTTCTCCAAGGCTTGGGAGTCCCATTAACTTTAACAAGGGGAGTTTATTTTAACTGTGTATCATCCAATATGTGGGGAAGTCACATTTTCCAAGCCCAAACCCCCAACTCAGGAGAAAAAATTCCTTGGCAATAAAACCTCATGGGATAATAATAGGCAAGCTACTGCATTGGATTATCTTCTTCCAGTTATTATGTTTTGTCCTTATATATGTTGAATAAGTCTTCAAAAATCATTCTATTAAGTGACTATTATCAGTCATCTCCCTTTATATAGAAAGTGAATGGCAGTTCAGCAAAAGGCTGATAATTAACAGCAAAGAAACTTATGCAGAAGCAAGGTGGGTTTTTTGCTGGTGACCATAAAAATTCTCTCTATAATGCACTGATATATTTGTACTGCTCTGGGGTGAGTATGTTTACAAAAGCCAAACATGTTACAGGAAGAGTATGGAACTATGATGAGCTGACAGAAACAGCCAATGCTTCCAATGGAAATAAAACATGTGATTGCTAATGCCCTGCTACTTCTCATCTCTCTAATTTTTTAATATGCTTTGTGGGTCATCTCTTAACTTTCATTACTAGATGGCAGAGGATGTCAACCTAGGTTGTTACAAGAATTCGATTCTGTTGCTTATAACTCATATAATGTTCAGGAATTTAAAAACAAAGGATAATTTGATGGAGGTGGAAAAAGCAAAGAATTTATTTTTCTGAATTTTTCCTCTATGGTCATCACATTCCATCATTATCCATGAAATGATATCTTACAGCTCCTCTCAGGTTTCTGTATTCTCTCCACAGTGAAAGACATTTTACTTGGGTCCCAGTAACATCTCTTTCTTTGATACTTTAGGACTATAAGTGATTTTTACATCCAACAAATCTTCAGTATCAGCAAAGTTATGCAGTTTTATTGCTGAATAATGGGGATTGCAGTAACTTGCCCAAATTCCAATCAGCAAATGACCAAGTCAGATACTGAAATTCGTTTTTAAATTTCTTGTCTTGGTTCCACAAGCAAAAATATGCTAGCTATATTTATCAAAAACTTGGAAATCTAGACAAAGAGGAATTTTTGGTCTTTATGTACTCCATTCCACTAATTCTGGTCCATCAGTGAAAAGCCCATGTTGTCACTTGGGAGGTCCTCAGTTCTATCCAACTTTAGTCTCTGTGTCTGCTACCATGCTTACAGGCTTTGAAAGTAGATATTTATTGGTATACCTGTCCCTCAATCCCGGTGATATTCAATCTTTGTCTTGTATCAGGCATGCAATTGGATAGAATGGGTTTCTAAAGAAGTATATATATTTTTTCTTACTTGTAAGTCATCACCTATATATGCCTTCAAAACAAACAAAAATAGTCATTCTTTTATGTCTCAGTATCTCCTGTGTCTTCCTTGAGCTGTCAATTAAAGACAGAAAAGGTTGTGCATGAGTAGAAAGTCCACTTTAGTCTGACTTATAAAAATATTGAAAAGTCCACAGTGAATTGAATTTCTACTAACTCATTAGATTTCTATTTTTTTCACACATGTATTGTCTGCCATTCCTTCTTGACATTCTCTCTGAAAGATTAAAAATCTTTTACATGTCTTGTCTCTCTTGAAAGGACTTTGTTGTTTTGTTTTGTTTTTGTTTTTGTTTTTATCTATCACACCTTAGTACATTGTAAGTTATCTTCTCTTGTCTTATTATCCTAAAAGTAGTAGTGTGCATTTGAAACTGTTGACATGGCAAGTGATGCCACCTATACCTTAGGACCAATTACATTAGCATGTAGATCATGGCAATAACTAATCTATTCCACTCCCAAGACATCGAAAACTGTTCTGGTGCTCATGACATGTCTGAGAAGATATGTAAAACCTGGAGGAAATAGGGATTTGCTATAATAATTTGAATATTACTAAGAAGAGAAATTGAATAGATAGCAATGTAGTTTAAAGAACATTACATGAAGGAATTATGGCATATATTCTTTCTCTCTTCCATTCCTCTTTTTAATAGATTAAATAGGGCTGATTTAATTGTGGCACAACCTTTTTAGGGCTCTCTGGTTTTATGTGGAACACTTATTTCCATGAAAATTCTTCATTTTCTTACCGCTAGGTCTTCATCCAAAATTCACAGTTGTGTAGTGATTCCCTGGGTATCTTAAACATGTCCAGATGGAAATCTTGCCAGAAAATTGCCTTCTGGCAAAGGCTCAGCTTCTACAAATCATAGGCTTATAACCTGCCAAATGTCAGCATGTTTTTGCTGTAAGCTTGAAAAGATGGTGTTTACCTACAATTCCCAGCCTACAATTTGTACTAGTACACAAACTACTCTACTTGGAATATTCATTCACATCTCCCCATGGAACTACTTGATACCCAATATAGCCGTAGTTATAAAGTCCTTTTTACAACATGTCTTGAAAAACTGACTCTTTCAAATAGAATAATTTAGAGTAAATAAGTACATTTTGAACCTTTCCAAAATTTGTGTGGCAATGATGGGGTGCATAAAAAACCATGTGTCTTCTGGCACTACAATTTCTGAATTTAATCATCTGTCCAATATAATTGGCAGTGAATTACTCAGCGATAGACATTATGCAAGTAGGAGAGTACCTTCTTAATGAGAGAGATAATAATCAAGTCATGACAGTGCTAATGTTAAAAAAGTACTGATTTTCCACAATTATTTAGAAAATAAGTGCATACTTTGATGTGAGAATTGTCCAACTTGAGAAAAACATTAACAATGAATTGGAACATTTTTAGGATCCTTTCTACATGTGTTATTATATATCTAACTTGTGGTGATAACATTTCTCTTTGATGATATAAAATTATCACTATAAATAGAAAAGATAGAGTAGACATTTTTATACTCTTTTTCTAACTTTGTATTTTTTTTCAATAAGATTATCATGTGCCAAAAGAATTGATTTGGCATTTCAGTGCCTTTCCTTCATTGATTGCTGAACATATTCCAAGAAAAAAATCATTTTTATAAAAACCTGGAACAGAGGTTTTGGAAATGAACTGACATATATTTGAAATGATTTTAGAAAAAAAAAAGGATTGGTTTGATTTCAGCCTTAGTGTCTCATCATCTATTTTGGTACATGCTGCAAGGTATGGAGAAGAAAATCTCATAGCCAACATAAAGAAGCATTTCATGTCCCTTTTCTACTTTACCCCATTGCCAAGAGTAAAATAAATACTGGTATGACATATACAGAGTCATTAAGCCTTCAGATTTTAATGGGTATGTATTAAAAATAGGTAGATGTGAAATTATCAAAATCTGTCTAGTATCTATCTATCTGTCTATCTCTCTATCTATCCTTCTATCTATAACCCATGTATCTACCTCCTAATAATCGTCCCATTTTAAATCAGTGTTAGTAAATTGCTTTACTTTTCTGCTTTTCAATATTGGAAATTTATTTGATGTACATTTTCAGTAAAATCAAATGACTTCCTAGTTTGGGAAAGCTACATGTTAGGTGCTTTACTGGGTAAAACACCTTTACTTTTACCTTCATTAATGTTAATCCTTATAATGATATTGCCCAAATCATACATGTAAGTGGATAATCCATAATTTGGAAACCATCGTGTCTCATTTCAAAATAAATATTTGTTCTATATACTCTCAGTTTTAATTGGTGGCATTTTTTTCTATTTTTAAACATATTTTGTTCTGATTATAATAGTAATGTATAAAAAGGTAAAACTTTAAAGCTGTCTTCCCTTCTCAAGTTTAAACTTTATGAATATTGACTTTTTGAATTAATAAAAATTATTCTAATAGATTTGACAATCACATGAATATTTAAAACAGTATTACTCCCATGTAGAAATTTTAAGCATGGCTGATAATCAATGTGAAAAGTTGTGTACCTCACTGTGATATTGGACCTTGCAAGAAGGTCCTCAGCAAGGGGGTAGGAGAAGCTTTTAATAGAAGAAAGTAATCTTCAATCCAACAAGAATAACAAACAAATTCAATGTCTAAATGGAACTATTAAATATAATCATACATTTCAGATTCAGCTTAACATTATGATTTTCCTCTTTGGGACGAGAACAAAATGTCTAGTATACCTATTGCTGTTTCAGTGAGGACCCAAGGGTCAGAAGTTGTGTGGGACTGAATTAATGAACAACTAATAATTTTGCTGTCACAGAAATAAGAAGAGGAACACACAGAGAGCTATGATCGCTGCCATCAATGTCCCTGGACCTCTTTCAACAGTCTATTCGAACCTGGTAGATTATAAGGAACTTCTAGTGAAGAAGAGACATCTCTCATCCAAGAACATTAAAGACCCATTTCAGGAACTGGCATTAATGTGATAAGAATACCGAGTACAGATGGATAATGAGGAAAAAGATAAATAAAGTGGCTGAGGCATAGGAAATGTTCTCATAAATGTTTTAAAAAACTATGATAAATGTTTTTAAGTTAAGTGGAAGAGAAGGATATAGAGGATATTACGAAATATTGTGAGATCCACAATGCATATGCTGTCTTTTGTCTCCTTTGAAGACCTATTTGAAGAACTTTTGAGGAATCAAGAATCTCCAAGAAAAAGAAAAAGAGGAAGAAGAAAAAGAGGAATAAAAAGAAGAAGAAGAAGAAGAAGAAGAAGAAGAAGAAGAAGAAGAAGAAGAAGAAGAAGAAGAAGAAGAAGAAGAAGAAGAAGAAGAAGAAGAA
>NC_034613.1:54368577-54425006 GCF_900095145.1 Mus pahari
GAGAGAGAGAGAGAGAGAGAGAGAGAGAGAGAGAGAGAGAGAGAGAGATTCATATAATCACACTTAAACCTTTCTCCTTATTGTGACAAAATGGTTAACAAGTACACTTAATGAGGTGTTTATTGTGGCTCACAGTATGATGGTGTGGTCCTCCAAGGCCATAAAGTCACAGTAGCAGGAAAGTGTGGCAACTAGTCACATTGTATCCCTAGTTAAGTATCAGAGAGCAACGAAATCAGATCAGATGCACATCTTACTTCCTCTTTTTATTTTGTTTCATATACCATCCCATGGAATGATGCCATACAGATTAAAGCTGGGCTTTTTTTTTTTTTAACATCAATTAAACCAATCTAGAAACTCCTTCACAGATATATTTGGAGTTTGTCTCCTAGGTGATTTTAGAGTCATTTAAGTTGGCATAGAATACCACAGCACAAACAGTTATGAAGTTTAGTGAGGACATTTTTGAAGATTTCAACAAAGCTCAATTTTCCAGTATAATTGCTTCTAAAATATGTATATCAGCTCATTAAAGCCCCTGTTTGTCTTAGTCCAGAGTTTATTCCAGAAGCCATATTGCCACACCCACTCCAGTAGTGACTGTGTGACAGGCACAAAAGCTCGACTGTAGTCCCGAGCCGAAAAGTTCACAGAAACTTAGTCTCTTGGAACCAAGGCATCCTGTAAAATGAATGGTCCAAATCTGTCCTTGCTTTAGTTGGTGAATGGATCTGTGTGTTTTCCTTCAATATTGTTTTATTTTAAGTGCCTCCAAGGATTGATTTTGACATATAGCTAAGTTAGATTAGCCTCCATCAGTGTTCCAATATCCTAGGAAACTGTTGAGCCAACCTTTGGCTTTGATCTTTGTAAGAATGTTACTAATTCAGATGAAAATGCCTCCAGTGTTGATAGACAGTGAAAGAAATAAGGTCTTACAATGTACTAGAATAGAGCTAGTAATCTCAGGGCAAGTCTACATAGTATACTTAGAACAATAGCAGAGTCACTCCCATACACAGGAATTTACAATGGCCTAGGGGGAAGATGTACTATACAATAGACTAGAATTAGATCTATGGCAATGGCATGAAGCCCTTGCCCTGTGCTTATAAGTATATGCTGACCTTAAGTGGGGCTGTTTTTGATACCAGTTGTTAACACTGATTTTTATCCCAGTTGGTTCTTTTTACTTTTTATGTATGCATTCCTCTGTTTTGTGTAAAAGTCATTTTGCATCAGATAACTTCAATGTACCTTGGCTCATGTGTCACCTAACTTCTTTGCTTTCTTCTGTAATATATAAGTCTGATGCTCGCTTTGAGAAATTACATTCAGATACAACACTTTCTTGTGTTCGCGTGTTTGTCACTTTTTGCAGACTCTCTGCTCACCTGCACTTGGACCCTGATTCTCCCATTGGTTGAGGGGCTGACTGAGGCCAGTACAAGCCACTATATTATAGGAATTTTTGTTTGAGAAATAATTGTACATATCTGTATTCATTTTGCTCAGAACCTGAGGATGAGGGTGACCCTGCAGGAGGGCCAGCAGTCTCAATTAATCTGGACCCCTGAGATCTCTCAACCACTGAATCACCAACCAGGCAACATACACCAGCTGATATGAGGCCCCTAAAACATATACATCAGACGACTTCTGGGTCTGGGTTCAGTCAGAGGAGATGCACCTAACCCTCAAGAGACTGGAGGCCCCAGAAAATTTAGAGGGATGGTGAGGTGGGGGTGGGGGTGAGGACATCCTCATGGAGACCTGGGATAAGGTGGGGAGGAGATGGGATGTGAAATAGTCAGAGGGTAGACCTGGAGGGGGGAATAAAATATGGAGTGTAAAAGATAAATAAATAAATAAACAAATAAATAAAAGACAAAAAGAATAAATAGAATCCAATGTCATTCATGACTTTCAAAGAGTGCTAGAACAGCATAAAACAATACATCCAACACAGTTCTATCTTCTACTACATTTGAAATATGAAATAATCTTACTGTGAAATTCACATTAACAAAATTGATCTTCTACAGAAATGACTTCAATTGTTTTCACTACTTAGTCATGAAAACTATGAATAAAATCGTGGTATTACATTTATGGATTAGTATAAATTAACAAAAATTTCTAATTAGGCATGAATGGCAGAAACTTAAGTTTAGGCAATTGATTAAGTATGCTAAGCCAAGGCCAAATAAATCTGATAAAGTGGGTGTTTTCCATTTGAGTCACTACAAAAAAAAATGAAGAAGTTGAAATACAAATGAGTTTGTTATCTTGTTTTTCTGAATCAGCTTTACAAATTTCTTGTATCTAAGTGTATGTGCTTGGTTCTGTTCATGTTTCATTGTATTTGCTGATGTGGATGCTGAAATTACATATAGACATCTCCAATATATTTGTAAACATATTGAGATTGTTCTATTTACTGTTATTATTTTATTAATATCATGGTAACAAATATTATAAAGCATTTGATGCTAGAGTTCTCAAAGGCAATATGCATAGTATTAGAAGAATGACAAAAGTGAGTTGAGTCACAGCAGCCACAGCTTCCCTGAATCTATCAACACAAAGTATATCAAAATTCAGTGTTTATTTAAAGCATTAACTTAGTGATTTAAAACAAGGCAGATTTATCATCTTCAAGTTACTGTGAATCAGACTTTTTTTTACCCACAATTTAAATGAGGCTTTCAATATTTCACAAAGTTACCATCTAGGTGTTGGCCAATAGTGTGGTCTTTTCTGTGACTCAAACAGGACAAGATTTACCTTCAAGCTCCAGTGGTTATTGGCAGGGTTGGTTCCTTGCAATATGTCAAACTTGAGGCCAATTTTTTTCACTATTCTTCTGCTGGAGAACCCTTTTACTTCCTTGCCACACAGACCTTTTCATAGACAAATCTCATAGCATGCCAACTTCCTTAGTCAAATCCAGAAAAGAAGAGTCTGCCTCCTGACAAGTCTGCTGATACAAACTGTGAAACATTATAGTAGCATTTATAGCCCATCACCTGTGCTGGATTCTATTGACTGTCTATACAGGGAGAGGATGATATAACAGTAGAATAAGTACTGAGAGAAAGAATAAAAACAAATATGTCCACCACAGATAAAGTGTTTTTATGTTGCAAAACAAGGATGCTTCACTACCTATTAATATACACTTGCATTATTCATGTATTTCTGACATAAATATTTCTTTGATTCAAAAATGTGCATTTGTAATATTTGTACAATCAATAACTCATATGAATTAACAGTAAATTAGTCATTTTATAGTTAAGTAAGTGATTTAATGGTTTCCAATTTTCTTAATCATTTTTTTTTTATTTTTGTGTCTCTGTGTAGATATATACACTGGTTGCTAGAGTCAACAAAGGCCAAATACTTGAATTCTACCTTCTGGATCTGAAATTACAGGCAGTTACAAGCTGCACCAAGTAGATTCTGGGAAGTGAATTTAGTTTGTCTATATGAGAAGTAAGTATTCTTAATCACTGAGCTATCTCTCCAGCTCCTAGGTTACTATTTTTATTGCTAAGTTCATTGTATTACATTTTATAAACAATTTTTTTAAGATTAACTATTTCATATCATATATATATATGTGTGTGTACATATAAATATACATATATATATATATACATATATATATATATATATATATATATATGATATATAACTAAAAATAAATTTATCTTGTTATCAGTTAGGTCTCTGACTACTCTCTGTTATGATAAATAAATAGAATAGGTACATGGCTATAAATAAATAGAATAGGTACATGGCTTTTCCTTTTATTTAATTTTCTTCAAATTATTTTTAAGAGTACAGTAAGTATATAGGCCATGCTGGCTTTAGAACGCTTTGCCATGACTTCCAACTGTTAAACTGAGACCTTTGCCCCACCATTCCTGTTCCGGGCTCTTTGGTAGTTTTCACTTTTGTGTTGATATTGCATACAATTCTGGCTGATTATTAAGTACTCGATCGATGTATTAAAAGTTTTAGTCTATCTTTGTCTTTGGTCATAAGGGTTTCAGTTTTTCCCATACTGTTTTTGTACATAGAGATGAAAATTGTATGAAATAGAATCTGTAACATTTTTCACTTGTGATTGTATATAAATTGTTATTTCTTTCTATTTCTGAGGTATCACTATATTCTGTTACATTAGCCCTGTACTTTTTAATGTTTTATTATCACAATTAATTGAGAAATATATTTATATACATCTGAGTATAATTTTGTATATATTTTCAATAATGGTTTTAATTGATGCTTCTCCATCATGAGTTAATGCATGTTCTGTTAATTTCAAACTCTTTTCTAGACCTCTTTCATCAAATAATGTGTTTTTTATAAGCTATGGTCTATATTAAGTGTAGTTATTTTATTTTGCCTGTTTATTTTTAAGGCAATTACATATCAGTTTTACATATTATACTTTTATAATATGCGTTTAAATATGCTTAGACTCCACGTTAAAGAAGAGACAACATAGTTAATGTATTAAGTTTGAAGCATCTTAGTTTGATACAGATACTCATTAAATAAGTGGAGAAGAGATGTGCATACTCATTAAACAAGTTGAGAAGAGATAAACTTACCCATAAGTATCAAACATGTAATAATATATACAATAGTCCCTTATATTTACTTTAATGATGTATATATAAATATTCAGAGTTACATTTCCTTGTAAAGGATACTATTTGGATGTATTTTAATTGAAATAGAATGTGATTAGGTTTTTTGTTTGTTGTGAAAATCCAGAATATGAAAAAAAGTGAGAAGATTAAAGTCTGTTACTGGATTTTCCCATTCAGCTTTCCTTGTGTTTTGTAGCTAAAGAGCAATAGCTGATCTAAAGGCTATAATGCCATACATAACCCAATTTCTACTTTATGCTAGTACACTCAAAATACTATGCAAAACCTTCTATGTACTAGTTAGAGTTACCAAAAGAAAATTTTCATTTCTACCAGGATGTTCTTAGCAATAAATCTGAATAATAGTTAGAAGTGGTATCCTTCATGATTGAACCATTTCTGCTACCCCAACCCCGTTCTTAGTTATGTATTCACCAACCAAAATAGGAGTTTTAAATTGTTTATTGTTGTTGGGAAATCATTTATTTTTATTAAGGATAATAAATATCTATACCTGATGCCATAAATAAGACTTTCTATACTTCTAAAATATCCAGATTTGAAAGCAAGCATAATTATTATGCAAGAGTTATTAAGCATAATTATTTGTACAAGAGTATGCATAACCCGTTTTACTTAGCACCAGAAAGGTTTGTAAATAGAGTCTGATAATTTTTACAGAGAGATTTACCTATTATTTTCACACAAGTATTGTGGATTATTTTATTCTAGGAACTTGAAACAGCAAAGGGTCATGTCTCAGAAAACACCAGTCTGGAGAAAGATCAAGCTGTCAATAGTTGTGACATTTTTGTGACTTCAAAGCTGCATTGGAATATTCTTCTCACATTGAAACACTGGACATTATGTTTTCTAGTATAGAATTTGTATAAGGTAAATATCCTGAAAAATCAGAGGTACTAACTAAGGTTCATTGAATAAACAGTATGCCATACACTATACTAATTGCAGGCTCATTGAATAAACAGTATGCCATACACTACACTATATTAATGTTATCTAATTTAATCACCGTGATAACACTTTTATAAAGCATACTTCAAATTAGAACTCCCACTCAGTTTCTTAGCATAAAAATTGCAGAAGTAAAATAGTAGTCAATAATAGGTAAGTTAAGGCAAATGTCATAACATGGGACATTCTGTGAAAAATAAACATACATCTCTCATTATAACATAATTATAAACAAGGAAGTTGTGATTCAAAGTGATTAACTAATATCAAAAAGATCCAGTGCTAGACTATGACAGATCTAGGACTCCAGCATTCCTTATGGAGAAACTAGCTCATTAAGAAGCAGTGATTCAGAATATTTGTAATAGAATATGGCAGATTCATAACAATGCCACTCTTCTTTCTTCAGGAAAACCCTATACAAAATAATACAAAGAATAAAACAATAAAGAAAAGTTTATCTCTACTTAAATTTAGAAATGGGTCAAAGTCTGAGACCATGAAATATGTAAAATTACTAAATAGAAATTGTAATGATATGAGAGGGATAGGAGCTGGTACTGACTCCATTGATTTTTTAAAAATTAATTTAATTAAGTATTATACTATGGCTCTTCAGAAATCTAAAAAAAAAAAACCAACTTTATAATCTAGGTACATCAGTCTTTTCTATTTACTCAAAGGAATCTAAGTCACAGAGGAATCTATCACAGAAGCATCTACATATACATGTTTATTTCCATACTATTCACAGTAATGAAGATACTGAATCAGTCTAACCATTTAGAGATAGATAGATAGATAGATAGATAGATAGATAGATAGATAGATAGTGATATTTATTTCATCTGTAAAGAACAGAGCTCCTTGCAAGAAACTGGATGGAATAGAGATCATTAAACTGTACTAAAAAAAAAGACAAACATCACTGTTTTATCTCAGTATAATCTCACTGCATATGAATAATATAGATAAGAAGGAAAAATGTACCAGAAAGAAAAGAAGGAGAAAATACAGAGCAATTGTAGGAGTAACATAAGAAAAGCAGAATGGCACATGAGACTCAATAGAAGAATGTCATGGAAAAGCAAGGACATTCCTACCCCATGACAGCTACTTGTGATCTAGGGAGATGTTGATATGGTAGTATAGAATGTTACCCAAAAAGGAGAGTCTGTCTAAATGCATATGAAGAAGGGCTTACCCAGGCTGGTGTACAGCTGCTTTTGGGTTTCCCTTGATCCTAAAAGTAACCCCTCACACATGCTCTGTAAGTAAGACCAATAAACTCAGAGGCTCCCCAAGCTGTGCTTTGATCTGAAATTTGTACTGAAATTGTACTTTGATCTCTCAATGGTGCCTTATCTGAATAGAATAGATGTTGGCTCACATCCCCATAGGATAAGTTCATTTGAATGAAAAGAAAAAAAAAAAAAAACAAAGGGAAAAAGCCAGACATGTGAAGAAAAACTAATTTTGTATTTTGACATGACTAACAAAAAGAATAATGATTATGTCCTGCATAGATGCTATATTTAAAGACTAGTTCCCCACCCTCTCAGAGAAGAAGGGGGGAGGGACTATGCGAGGTAAGAACCAGGAGAGGGGGCAGTGATCGGGATGTTAAGTGAATGAATAAACAAATTATTGAAAAAAAGAGTACTGCTATTTCAAATAAGAATGTTAAGTGCTGATGAAGCATGCTTAAGTTCAAAGCATGTATGACTTTTGAGTTTGCCCAGACTCCTTTTCCAGCTGTAAACATAACTTTCTGAGTCTCTCACAAACAATATTATAAATCTTGTTTATAACTCAAATGCATTATCTCACTGCCCTGTGACTTACTAGTCCTTCACCCTGTAACCTGTGGTTTTATCTTTAAAAACCCAAAAGTATCTTAGAAATTGTTAAAATGTTGTAATTGACACATTACTGATATACATGGCTACTAAGGCACTTATCTTCAGCTCTCTCTTAAACTCATATGAACATATAAATATGTACTCTCATGCCTTAAGCACCTCTGTATTACCATCCATGTTTAAGTCTGTATTAAAATCTACTATTTCCAAGTCATTTAAAATTACTTACTTACTTAATTAATTAATGTGTGTATATGTGTGTGCCTGTGTGCGTGCGTGTGCGTGCGTGCATGTGTGTGTGTATGTGTGTGTGTGTGTGTGTGTGTGTGTACAAGTGCAGTGCACAGGAGTATGCAAGCATGTAGATGCCAGAGAAACTGCAGGATCCTGTTTTCTTCATATACCAGATTGATCCTGGGAATCAAATTTGCATTGCAGTCTTGGTAATATGATGCCTTATCTACTGAACCATCTTAGTGACCCAAAATCTATTCATAATAAAGTCTAATTCTGCTTCAATTTGATGTATCCTGATTTTCCCCTGTAGTGAAGTTAAGAATCTAGTCTTTACCTGAATACAGTTATCTAAACAGAATTCCTAAGCCTAATGCAAAAGACAGAATGGGGTTTGATTTCCATATCCTACTCCAATTGCCACTGACAATACAGATGCTTGAAACAGTCATAATAAAGCTCATTATATTATATATGAATTAAAAATAATACAATATTTTAAAACACTTATAATTTTAACTATAGAACATAAGAGGAATAATAAAAATAGTGTCTGGGCTGGAGAAATGACTTAGTGACTAAGGACACTGTCTGCTCTTCCAGAATACCAAGGTTCGATTTTCAGTAATTACATGTGTTTCACAACTGTTTGCAAATCTAGTCCCAAGAGATCTGATGCCTTCTTCTGGCCTCCTCTAGCATAAGGAATATACATAGTACATAGACATACATACAGATAAAACACCTATACAAATATCAAGCAAATTTTAAAATAAAAGAATGGAATAAAACTGTCAACATAAAGTTGGTGAGATTTGGCAAAAGTTCAATGTGGTGATGGGGAAATTTTTGGAAGAATTCAACTATGTGGGTTTGTTCCTGACTCATGAAATGAAACAAAGAGGTATCATACAATCATGATATATTATTAAGATAAATCAATGTGCTGATATGAAAGTACACTCTTTGAATGTACAGGGTTAAGCGTTAGGTATAGGAGAACAGAGTATAAACTTTCAGTATTATTAACAGGGAGAAAAACTAATTATACCTAGACTGTAACAACTTTGGAAATAGTAGAAACAGGTTTTCCATATCACTTAAGACAACAATAAAAGCACAAAAATGAAACTAGAAACAAAGAGCTGGTGGTAATGAAAGCAAATGTGAACAGAAGAATATCCTGGTATCATGGTTCTATGTTAACTGGTGCTATTACCAAACATTCACATTCCTTGAGC
The DNA here is from genome assembly GCF_900095145.1 of Mus pahari. Lineage (NCBI taxonomy): Eukaryota > Metazoa > Chordata > Mammalia > Rodentia > Muridae > Mus > Mus pahari. The sequence goes on from NC_034613.1 coordinate 54,377,563, forward strand.
CTGCTGCATAGTTTTCCTGATGCCAATGTAAAGCATAGCTCTCATGTCAAAGGGAAAATTTTTTGAGCCAAATGTGTATAACTATTGCCTGGTAAACCAAATTCAGGTTGTCATGAATAACAATATGGAAGTTGTCACATACACATTTTAGAGTTGTGTGGTAGTATCAATGGAAGAAGAGACCCTTGGTCCTGTGAAGATTTGATGGCCCAGTACAGAGCAATTCCAGGACAAAGAGGTAAGAGTGGGTGCGTGGGTAGGGAACACCCTCATAGAATCAGGAGGAGGGAGGTTGGGGTAGGGGGTTCCAGGAGAGAAACCAGGAAAGGGGACAACATTTGAAATGTAAATAAAGAAAATATCCAATAAAAAAGAAAGATGAAACAAGGTAGAGATATGAAAAAGAAAGGAAGGTCCTCATGCATGAGTCTGTGTGAAGGCAACTGAGAAGCAACTACTACTTAAGACCTTTCTCCTTCATCATCTGTAAATGTTTCTAATTTTCTAGGAGTCTTCACCATAAATCTCACAGGATGAGACATGCTCAAAACACTTTAAGCAGCACTAGTGGTTCCTAGTTTTAGTTCATCATATTCTAATCCCTTCCAAGGAAACTACAGGTACACTATTATCTTATCTATTAAAAAGAGAAAGAAAAAGGAGGGGAAAGGGAATTCTTATCACACCTTTGAAATGTAACCAACAAATAGTATATATGTCCAATATTAAGACATAAGAAGCCTGTACCTATACTTACAAGATCTTTATAAACATCTCTCTTTCTATTAACTCTCATGCTTAAAATTATTTTTAAAAGCATCTTTGATAAATGCTAATCTCCTCAATAAAAGTTCATCCTGATATTCTTATTTTTTTCAAGCATTTGGACCAAAATGCCTCCATTCTCCTGACTTGAGATCTCCAATAGATTAAGTGAACTCCTTGGACTACTAAGAACTACAGATTAAGTAAGTGATGTTACCTGTTGCTACAGAGTAAAGGAAAGCCAGAAACCAAAACACTTTTCAAATGCCTTCTGGGTTGGTAGAAGTGACTTAGGATACCTAGATTAGGAAAACTGAGAAAAAACGGACTCTTCACCCCACAGTCTGATTATCAATCAGCCTCAAGCAGCATTTCTGCTCAATTACCACTTGCTGTGAAGATAGCACATGCAGAGAAATTTTTTCTTTTATTTTTAAAGGTAATTTATTTGTTTTACTGTTTTATTCATTATAATTGAATGTATGAGTACATGTATGTAGGGATAAGAAGACAACTTTTGGGAACCCATTTTCTCATTTCACTCTGGATCCTGAGGATCAATCTCAGGAACCTAAGCTCATGAGACAAGTACTATGACACCCTGAGTCACCTCATTAGCCCAGCATTCATTTTCTATAGAGCTATTTTCCAATAGAAAGAATACTTAAGGCCTGGTCATATATGACCTTCAAATACAGCCTTATATTATCAAACTTAGGAATCACAACTGTGTCCTAAGCCAGGTCTACTCATCTATTCCCAATAAGCTGATAAAGGGTCAAATTAAAAGTTAAAGGCAAACATGGGAGGTTTACTCAATGGTACTATATGGGGAATAGGAGTAAAAAGATCCAAAATCTGTCTTCTGGGGTCTGCAGTGAGATTAAAGTTTAAATGGAGGACCAAAGACATGCCTATCTAAGCAGTTCTGGTCAAGGTATGGTAATGCCCAGTATTGGCCCATCAGTTTTGGAGTTCAATCTCAGTCTGTAAGGCAAACTTGACAAGTTCTTTGAACTCTGTGAAATGTCTCTCAGGGAGAGCATGGAGACAACCCAACTCCTTACCCTTTGCCTGGCTCATTTTCCTTCTCCCAGCATGAGATTCCTGGGAAACATTTTCATTTCATGGGGGATCAAATGCTTCAATAGTGTGATAGATTAGGAGATATTTTTAGAATATCTTCAATTTTTCCAGATACTTCTTTCTCAAGTATAAACAATGTGGAATTTCTGTGAAACTCATAAATAAGGATATAAACTTTGTTTACAGGAAGAGTATAACTGAACTCATTGTGCAATCCTTGTGACACATGGATTTACCTTTATAGCTATAATCTTATCTAGTGCAGATCCAACCTATCATGAGATTAGATGTAACCCCAATAGCAATGCAATTCTCTTGCAGGGCCTGACAACTTCCCTGAAAAAGATTTTACACACTTCCAAAAATGTGTTATATATTATACAGAAAGAGACTTAAGGTCAGAAAAACATGGATAAGTTTGGATGAGGATATAGCAGAAATGTACTATGGCTGGGAATGTTTTGATGTGCATACCCTTAGACTTCTAACCTTAATTTACTTTAGAACCCTAGAGAAGTTTCTGGATCTCTTTGTACCTCTTTTTCCAATGTGACTACAATGAATAAATCTTCTTTTCCTGCTTTTCTATTAATTTGGCACTTTTAATTGGATCATTGAGGATGAGTATTGACTGGATCTGGCTCATACCATACATTGTGGCCCTCCAAGTTCCAGAATGGTGGTAACTGTAGCTGATATAAAGGCACTTAAGTTTAACTTACTCTTGAGTAGCTCACATTCACACATGGATGTGTCTTATCATTTTCTTGAGTGCTTGTCTTTCCTATTCATGATCAAATTGATGTTGACAGCTCTTCCTAATGAACTCAAATTCTCCTTCATACTAACTAACTCTAAAATTATTGGCTGTGGCAAAGTAAAAATTTTCAGTTTACCATAACGAGAGATCCTGGATAAAGAACTTCTCAGCCTGTATAAGAGCCAGCGTCTGTTTGTATCTTCACCCCATGCCTTACTGCTAAGTTTACACATTCCAAAATGGCTTGTTTGGTAGTGAAATGATATTAGGATTAACACAGAGTTGGGCAATGGGTATTTATTCAGGGAACTAAAGTTAGACAAAGATATTTTGAATCTGCAACTTTTTAACTTTCCACAATCACAAATTCTAATCAGTTAACAAACCCTGTAGCATGACCTCAGTCCAGAAGACCCAGCAAGCACCTGAAAGAGTCAGGTGCAGATATTTACACCAAACCAATGGGCAGAAGCTGCTGAACCCTCTGGTTGGATTAGGGAAAGGCAGAAAGAAGCTGAGAAGTAGGGTGACACTGTAGGAGGACCAGTAGTCTCAATTAATTTGGACTCCTGAGATCTCTCAACCACTAGACCACCAACCAGGCACCAGCTGATATGAGGCCTCTAACACCTATTCAACAGAGGGCTGCCAGGTCCATGTTCAATCAGAGATGATTCACCTCATGCTCAAGAGACTGGAGGCCCCAGGGAGTTTAGAGGACAGGTGAGGTGTGGGGGGGCATCCTTGTGGAGACAGGGATGAGGAGGTATGGGAATTGCAACCGTAGGAGGGTGGAAAGAGGCAGGGGAATAAAATATGGAGTGTAAAAATAAATAAATAAAAATAACTGAAAAAATTAATGTTTATATGTGTTTGAGGGGAGGGTTATTGTTTGTGCATGATAGAGGGGGGAGACTGTTTACATGCAAGAGAAGGTGCCTGTGGAGGCCAGAAGAGGTCAGTATGACCCCCTGTAGCTGGAATTAGCAGCAGTCTTGAGCCACTAACTGTAGTTACTGGTAACTGAATTTAGGTTCTCTATAAAAGAAATATGTGCTATTAACTTTGAGCCATCTCTCCTGCCCCATATCCTGTACATTTCACTAATTTCTTTTAATCTTTAGTGTCCATATTAATAGATATTCAGTAGATAGTCAGTGAAGTAATTATTGAAGATTTTTCTGGTTGCTTCATTTTGTCTTTTATAATTTACCTATTATAGGCTTGTACATTTTATACTACTAGTTCACACAGTAACAATAGCATTACAGAAAAGATACATAATGATACAAATATGACATATGTGTTCTAGATCTTTTTCCTGCTGCTATAATAGAATCATTGAAAAGAATAAATAAATTTATAGAGAACAAAGATTTATTTTCTAAACATCTCTGAAAGCTGGATAGTGTAAGATTCAAGGGTCAGGATCTAGATTAGGACAATTTTCTTCCGATGTCTTCAGACAGCAGAAGAAAACTGGTTTCTCTTCAAATGGTCTCTCATAAGAAAATTCTAATTCAGTTGGGAAGATCCTTCAGGTCCCCATTTCAAAATTTTGCTAAAGGTACATACTTTCTCTTGTAGTTTTGAATTTTAGATTTAATGGATTTAAGATTGGTGAATTAGTGGCTATTGGAGAAAGTCTCCACAAACATTTTACTCTTCAACTTCTTATTTGTATTATTTCCAATCCGCAGGTATTTTGATTTCTATTTGCTTGCATTTAACAAAAATGCATTTTATTCTCTAACAATCTTGTTAGATTTTCACTGATATTCCTTAGAGCACTTGCTATAACTGAGCTAGAGCAACTCAAGTTGTAAAGTGTACACTATACCAATTTGTAACTGAACAAGAACTGGAAAAAAATTATAGCATATTTAATAAAATATAATAAAACCATAATGCATTTCTCATTTCCTTTGCTTTCCAGTTGTCACTGTATTGTAGTTCCCTTGAAGATTTTATGATAGGTTTGCTCATTAAATTTTAGGTGTGTCACTTTCTAATTTTCCTGATTTTCTTGAAGTCACATGTCTCATCTAACATAGAATTCCTTTTATTTCTGCCCTATTCTTGCCTTAATCTACATAAGATTGCCTCTTTTGGAAACTAACCACTGTACTGATATGCTTAGCTGAGGAAAACACACAACTATAAAGAGATATAGCCAAACAGCAACTAAATGCCAAATAATTCACAGTAAAAGCAGCATTGCATAGAGAATTTCATTGCTTATCTTTGCTTTTGTTCTATAGCTGAATTTATGAAATTGTTAATGTATGGAATGTAATCCCTTAAATGGCTTCAGACTATCAGAATCTTTAGGTATTAAAATCAGAGATTCCAACATAGTAACTTTATGAAATAAGTCAGCATGATTGTGCTTAACTCTGAGGTGAAGAGCAAATCATATTAATGCATATAGCCTCAAAAGTTTTGCTTAATAAAGTATGTAGTACATCAGCATTGTTCAAAAAGCATCATGTATTCTAGGCTGGCCTCAAACTTTAAAATACTGTGTAGCCAATGATAATTTTGAGCTTCTCACTCTCTTGTTTTCACTACTGTATCTAGGATATGCATCAGTAAGAATTAAATCAAGGACTTTATATGCATGATAGGAAAGCACTCTACCAAGTGGGCTACATAAAAGTCCCTACAATTAACACTCAAATAAATGTAATATCATAAATCTTTAAAACGAAATTATATACAAATATTATAGAAAGTCCACTATCCACAGATTATACTGATGTAAACTGTAAACACTGTTCAATGCCATGACAGACAATCGGTTCCTATAAAGATTTCCACTTGAACTCATGTACATATTTAAACAGGCTAAAATTAAGACAGCAAACATCAAACCATAAGAATAGTCTCCTCTAAAATGTAAGTGAATCACAAAAATTTAGAACAATCAAATGTACTAACAGTCCAGGGAAATATTGTATGTGTCATCTGTATAAATATAAAACAGACAGATGCTTGCCAATTACATGAAGGGAGGAAAATCTTTCATTGAAATCAAATCTAACTCATAGTAAAGATAGTCTCATAAACAAAAACAGTAAAGGTAGAAGGTTTGTTCCCATTCTTAAAATGATAAAGACTAAACTGGAAGTAAATTAAGTGAGGATGCCTATGTATTTAGGTAGAATTAAATGGAATTATATAGACAGTCCAAATTTTCTTAGCCTACAAGTGAACTAAATCAATAACTGCAGTGTTATTTTCTCAGAATTACATTTTCTCAAAGACTATAAAATATTGTTAAATTATACTTAGAGAAATGGCCAACCTGAAATGGTAAAAGTATTTCAGTATTTACACACTATTTTTTTATATAATTTTATTGCCTTGGGTAATTGAAATAGCCTACCTCAATTACATAGCAATAATTTTTTTTACATAATTCATTATGTGCAAGTTGCTTTTGGTAATACCCATGGGAGTGTTTTTCCTTGATTTAGGTAACTAGTAGTTCCATGATTTCCTAGGGAATCATTTCTTGACTCCAGGCATAGAAAGGACAATGTAAGTTCAAGATAATCATTCCCTCAAAATCTAAATTGCCTTACAAATGAATTTTTCTTTGAATTTCATACAGCTGCATGGATGAGGGCTTACATAGAGGAGAGCAAGTAGTCCTAAGCTAACTGCATCACTGAAAACTACCACATCAGAGTGGAAGAATGTTCATGAAAACACTATTCTGGAGTCCTTGCATTCCACCAAAGAATGTCCTCATCTCCAGCATTTGTTCATTGCTTATGAAAACTCTCAGAGTGATTTATGAATCTTGTAGGTTTTATGACCTTTTTAAGTCTCATAAGCTTTGTCCTACCCCTCAAGTCCAGCATATTTCAGTCCCGAGGAAATACTTACACAAAACTCTCCTGCAGTAAAAATATGAATGTTATGAATACATTTGTCAATTTTTTTGTTCAGAGATAGCACAGAAGGAAAGTTAAGTCTGCAACCCATTATATTGCTGTATGAATCAATAATTATTTGAGAGATTTTAGTTAAATGTGCTCATATTATATACATTGCATTTAGTATTAGACATATCACAAGAGAATAAAAATTATGTAGCTAACAAATTTCTTCCTGTTTGAATGACATACGGAACAAATCATGTGGTTTGATTCAATTAATATTTCATTAAAATTAAACTAACAAAAACTTCTTAGGTTGTTAGGAGGAATAAAGAGTTTTACTTTTCTCAAACTGGCCAGACACTCCTATATCTCAATGTGCCTAAAATTGATTTGGTCCCTTTAAATATGTATCTATTTTATACCCTAATGCTATTGCTTAGATGTGAAAGGTAAGTCCCTATTTGTGAAGACACTATGCACTTCAAAAACAGGGCCCACAGACCCCTAAGCTGGAATTGACCTGAAGGCCCTCTCCCAAAAGATACCATGAAAGCTTTCAAAGGAGAGAGACAACCAATGGTCTTACTCAGCTATGATACCTATGAACCATATCTATAACCAGCAGGGCCTGATAACTCTATGGGTACAGTAGTGACATGCATTTGTTGGAGATAACCAACAACCATCTGATTATATTTAAGACTCACTTAACAAGGAGCCCATGCATGGTACTGGAAACCTATCTAACTATACAGTGCTAGTGAAGTCATGGTTACTGGAGGAGAGTCAACAGCCACTAGTTTATTAAATAAGCATAATTTCTAACAGTAATCTATAAAAAATTTTGTCCTTATACCCATAGATAAGTATAGTCTTAGGTAAATATAATATTCACTCCTCATCAATAAAATCTATTTTTACAACAGATGGAAACTACTATGTAAAATCATTAATGAATGAAATGAATACTTGTGGAGACAAGTGGATACACCTACAACCAATGACTACATCTATAAAACATCCCCTAATCTAAGATCTGGAGAACATTATAGAAGAGCAGAAAGAAAGACTGTGAGAAGCAGAGGATCAGGGAGTTTGCTGTGAGATTGTATCTCTTAGTAACAGCAGCAGCTAAATCCATAAGATTTTATCAACCTGAGTAGCCAAATGTGAACTGAAGAAGAATAAGAACAATCAATACACAAAGCTGAAAGTAAAGAAAAAACAAACAAACAAACAAAAAAAACCCCAACCAAACAAACAAAAAAACCAAAGTGCTATAATCAGGGAACAGGAGTGATGGCTTTTCCCAGGAAGGAACACACCAATTAGTTGCCCAGTGCCAAACAGTCAACCCGATAAATGTACATACAATTAGCGTTATATGAACTGAACAATTTATGTTTATAGATATATGTAAATATATATACTTATGTGAAAGCAATAATAAATAACAAAAAGTCGACAAAGCCATAACTTTGCAGGTAAGATGGGAGAGGTATATTTCTAGGTTTCTTAAAACATAATTGAAAACATTGGATAAATTTTCTCAAACTCAATGAAAAGTGGTTACTTTTTCACACAATAGACTTTCTACTGTTGTATTAGTGGTCACACCTTGCCTTGTTAGTCCCTAATATTTCACAGGATGCCTAGAGTTGAGTAATATTGTTAATGACAATTTTCCTTCAGCAGGTCACATATTCTCTTCTAGCACTATTTCTTAGCCAGGATGGAGGAAGCTTCCAGATCAGCTCTAGATGATTTTTCTGTCTTATGCCCAGAGCATGTGATATCTCTAACAACAACATCTAGTGTTGGCAAGTAACAAAGTGGGCATGCCATTATTTTTAATTAAAAGAAGACCTGAATATGAACGATACTGTTGAAAAGAAAAGTAAAATTACACTGGATAATATTCCCCAGCTTTAATATCAAGGAATCCTTCCATAAATTAATGAGTTTTAATGTGAAGAAGACAAAAGTCAGAATAAAATAAAGAAAAACATGAATAGGAGATGAGCAGTTATATACATTGAGTATGAATAATTTCTTTAGAAATTATTGATATGAGATAAAATACAGATAGTGGAATGATAGTAAAACAAAATTATATGAGAATATTTTACTTTAGAGCAAAACTTGAGCATCAATGTCTGTGTAAAGGAAGGTCTCATGTCAAAAAAAAAAAGACTACATAATCAAATAGATGATGTAATTCTAGGACAAATTCTTGAATCATTTCTCTGTTTTAAAGTTAGGTTACATATATTTTCTGTTCAAATATTAGGCTCTATTTATTTATTCACAATCAATACCTAAACTTTCTCAGCAAAAGGATCTATGCAAGAAGCAGACATTTTATTTTTGTGTAAAGAAATTGCAAGGAGATAAAGTATGTTTTTATAAAATGTCCTTAGAGCTAAAGCCAGAAAAAGCATAAGAAAGCAGTTACAGGTGTGACAAGGGTGTTGAACTTTGAAAGTCATCTTATTTATGTTTTCCACAGCTTGTATTACTTATGTGGATAGTTCAACAGTCAGATATTTGCCTCAGAGACTCGTAGACTACTGGGAGGAGTCTTGGGGATTTTTTTTCCATTTGCTTTGGGGAAGAGGAAGCTACAATAAATAAAGAAGATTTTCTTGCCCACACTGCATAGCCTAGGTTCTCTGGATCATAGAGCCAAAGACAATGACCAAAATGTGTAAGTGGATTATTTAGAAGCTCAGCCAGGAAAACAAGTAAATGAATGGAAAAAATAAGACAGAGAATGAGGAAAATCAATACACTAACATAAGATGTAAATTTTTATCACTATTGTGGAAATTGGACAATCAGTTGTGTTCCGATCTCCTGATCAATACACAGTGTCTACAAGAACAATCCACTTGATTGACAGGCAAAATAAGCCATTAATTGGATTTTTTCAATCATCTGTTAAAGATTAACTTTGGGGAAAGTAGCCTCATATTTTTAGCACAGAGAATAATTATTTTTATTCCCACGTAATTGGAGAATGTCCTGTGAAGGAAGTAGAAAGCCAATAAATCAAGTTCTTGAGGTTAGAGCTTGCCAATAGAAGATGGGTCTGATCTTCCAAGAAGTTGTTCTCTGAAGCTACAGGTGAAACCATATGTGGGTTGAGGAAATGTGACATGGAAAATCAAAGTCAATTTTTATATATAATTCAAATTAATAAAAATAATGGAAACAAAATGCCTTTTCTTTCAGGTGTTCCATATGGTTACTATAACCCGATTGATTATATTAGTACTATACATGACCTTTATGATTATAAGCCATTAAATCTTGTTTGGGGACTATGCAAACAACTTAGCTGAATATGTAGCAGAGAATGGTCTTATCTGGCAGCAATGAGAGGGGAGGCCCATGGTTCTGTGAAGGCTGGATGCTCCAGTGTAGGGGAATGCTAGGGCAGTGAGGTGGGAGTGGGTGGGTAGATGGGGGAGCACCCTCATAGAAGCAGAGGGAGGGGTGACATTGGGGGCTTGCAGAGGGGAAACTGAGAAGGGGGATAACATTTAAAATGTAAATAAATAAAATAACCAAATTTTTTTTTTTTGAAATAGTTAAAGAGAGACACAGATTTTCTCAAGCAGTGTAATCACTAGAATCTTCATAGGGACAGAGAGCCAAGTTCCTTCTTCCTTTCTCAGTCTTGATCCTTATGTTTGTCCTAGAGAATTATAGCAATATGTCATCAAAATCTATTTCTTGACACACCATGATAACATATTAATTTTCCTCTTTTCTTTCTTTAGTTTGGAAACTTTCGAGATAAATATGTTTATCATTCAAAATGAGAATGACGGAGGAACTCTTCAAATCTGCCTATATTCATTCTCTGATTTCACTCCAAGACAGAACATCAAAATTGAAGTTGACAGATATAATCAGTCAAACACTAAGGCATGATACTTATGAGAGCTAATCTTGATTGTCAAATTGATGGGATTTAGAATCACCATGGAAACAAATATCTAGACATGTCTGTGAGTGTTTATCTAGAACAAGCTAATTAAGAAAGACAAAGTCTACATGTGAGTGGTAGCAATCCATAAGATAGAATCTAGGATTAGAGTAAAGAAGAAAGTAAGCAGAGCACAAGAATTCCCTGACTTCTGCTTCCTTACAATGGTTATATTTCCATCTGCCTTTTGGTCCTGTGACCATAGCTTCCCCTCCAAAAGTGACTGTATCCCTTCAACAGTATGCCAAACTAAACTCTCCTTGTGTTGTTTTTGTCATTTTTTGTTGTTACTACAATCACAAAGTAAATAATACAATTATGACATTCAACAAATATACGTATGTTTTGTGTGTGAGAGAGAGTTACTTGATGTATCCTAAGTGTATCTTTGATTGTGTTTATATAGTGTAAACAATACTGTGATTTCTTTTGCCTTCTCTTAGCATTGCTTCTGTGTTTGCTCATGGTTAATGTTTAGAAGGGAGCAGAATTTATGGATTTGACTCACTTTCTTTTTTCCCTACAAATGCTTTACTATTCATATACATAAGCTTAGACATGAATCGAAACTTCTTGTGTATTGAAATTCAATTATTAAGTACAGGAGTTCCCAGGTACATAAGCAATCACAAAACAAAGGCAAATGCTGGTGTAATAACCTACTCTGAACCCCACCAACAGACTGCTCATATTAAATTACACAGTGCCATCTATGTTACAAAGCACCAGCTTCCAAAGGAACAAGGGATGAGTGTTCAAGAACTTCCAATGCAAGCCAAAGAATTGATCTACATTATGAAAAGAGTCCTAAAGATTATTAAATGCACAAAGGTTTACATATAGAAGCATTTCAGTCAGGAACCAAAAGAATATCAACTATTCAATGCATGAAAAAGCCTGCACACCCCCATGCCTGCTGGTCCCGTACCTCAAGAGGGAGGTACACTCCAGATACTCAGTAGAAATTGAGGTGGAGACAGCAGGTGGATCTGAAATACATGGATGGGCAGGGAGGCTTCACTACTCAAACTCAAGCTAGACCTTGTTAGCTGTGGGTCTGGTGCCAGGTCCAAGATTTCTTCAGTGTCATCAGGGCCTTAGATTCTCCAGTGTCTCCAAGATAGTCTTTTTTGTATATTTATATTTCAAATGTTATAGAATTTCCTAGTTTCCTCTCCAGAAGCCTCCTATCTCATCTGCCTTCCCCTGCTTTTTTGAGGGTGCTCTCCCACCTACCCACCCATTCCTACCTCCCTGCCCTAGCATTTCCATACACTGGGGCATCCAGCCTTCACAAAATCAAGGGGCTCTCCTCCCACTGATGTCAGGTAAGATCATCTTCTGCTACATATGCAGCTGGGACTTTGGGTCATTCCATGTGTATTCTTTGACTGGTGGTTAGTCCCTGGGAGCTCTGGGGTGGGTAGTGTCAGGACTGTTGATATTTTTGTTCTTCCTATGGGGTTTCAAACCCCTTCAGCTCCTTTAGTTCTTTCTCTAATTCCTCCATTGGGGACTCCATGCTCAGTCCAATAGTTGGATGCAATCATCAACTTCTGTTCTTGTCAGGCTCTGGCAGAGTCTCTCAGGAGACAGCTCTATCAGGCTCCTGTCAGCAAGCACTTCTTGGCATCTGCAGTAGAGTCTGGGTTTGGTATCTGCACAGGGAAAGGATTCCCCAGGTGGGGCAGTCTCTGGATGGCCTTTCTTTCAGTCTCTGATCCACACTTTGTCTCCATATTTCCTTTAGACAGGAGCAATCCTGGGTTAAAAATTTGGAGATGATTTGGTTACACCATTCCCCAAATGGGGGCCTTGCATAACTTCTGCATATAGTCTCTATAGATTCTCCCTCATCTTTGTTGGGAATTTCAGCTAATCTCATCCCTGTTGGGTCTGAGAGCCTCTTGTTTTCCTGGCATCTGGGACTTGCTGGTAGCTACCACCAGTTCCCTATCCCCCACTGCTGCATAACTTTGTTCAAATTCCTGACCCTCTGCATATCATCCCAGTCTCCTTCCATACCTGATCCTGTCCCCCTTTTTACCCTCCCCTCCTCTCTTCCTCTCAGGTCCCTCCCACCCTCTACCTCCCTTGTGTATTTTGTTCCCTCTTCTAAGAAGGACTGAAATGTGTACACTTTGGTCTGCCTTCTTCTTGAGTTTTATATGGTCTGTGAATTGTATCTTGGGTATTCAGAGCTTTTGGGATAATGTACCCTTATACATTTGTGACTAGGTTACTTCAATCAGGATGATATTTTCTAGTTCCATACATTTACCTAGGAAATTCATGAAGCCATTATTTTAATAGCTGTATCCATTTTCTGTATCCATTCCTATGTTGAAGGACATCTCTGTTCTTTCCGGCGTCTGGCTATTAAAAATAAGGCTGCTATGAACATAGTAGAGCATATTTCCTGGTTATATGCTAGAACATCTTTTGGGCATATGCCGAGGAATGGTATAGCTGGGTCATCAGATAGTACTATGTTAAATTTTGTGAGGAACAGCCAAACTGACTTCCAGATTGGCTGTACTAGCTTGCAATCCCACGAGCGGTGGAGGAATGTTTCTCTTTCTCCACATCCTCGACAACATCTACTGTCACCTGAGTTATTGATCTTAGCCATTCTGACTGGTGGGAGGTTGAATCTCAGGATTGTTTTGCTTTGCATTTCACTGATGACTAAGGATGCTGAACATTTCTTTAGGTGCTCCTAAGTCATTTCATATTCCTTAGCTGAGAAATCTTTATTCAGCTCTGTACTCCATTTTTTAATATGGCTATTTGGTTCTCTGGATTCTAAATTCTTGAGCTCTTCGTATATATTAGATATTAGCCCTCCTTAAGTTTAACAATTGGTAAAGATCTTTTCCAAATCTGTTGGTAGCCTTTTTGTCCTATTGACAGTATCCTTTGCCTTAAGGAAGCTTTGCAATTTTATGAGGTCCCATTGGTTAATTGTTGATCTTGGAGCAAAAGCCATTGTTGTTCTGTTTAGGATATTTTCCTCTGTGCCCATGTATTCAAGTCTCTGCCCCACTTTTTTTTCTATTAGTTTCATTGTGTCTGTTTATATGTGGAGGTTCTTGATCCACTTGGACTTGAGCTTTGTACAAGATGAAAATGGATCGATTTGCATTCATCTACATGCTGACAGGCAATTGAATCAGCACCTTTTGTTGAAAATGTGGTCTTTTTTTCCACTGGATGCTTTTAGCTCCTTTATCAAAGAACAAGTACCCATAGGTATGTGGGTTCAATTCTATTTCATCTACCTGCCAATTTCTACACAAATATGATGAAGATTTTATCATTATTGGTGTGTTGTACAGCTTGAGGTCAGGGATGGTGATTTCCCCCAGAAGTTCTTTTAACATTGAGAATATTTTTCTCTATCCTAGTTTTTTTGTTATTCCAAATGAATTTGGAAATTGCCCTTTCAACCTCTATGAAGAATTGAATTGGAATTTTGATGGGGATTGCATTGAATCTGTAGATTCTTTCGGCAAGATGGCCATTTGTACTATATTAATTCTGCCAATCCATGAGCATGGGAGATCTTTCCATCTTCTGAGATCTTCAATTTCTTTCTTCAGAGACTTGAAATTCTAGTCATACAGATCTTCACTTGCTTGGTTAGAGTCACACCAAGGTATTTTATATTATTTGTGACTATTGTGAAGGGTATTGTTTTCCTAATTTCTTTCTCAGCCTGTTTATCCTTTGAATAGAGGAAGGCTACTAATTTTTTGAGTTAATTTTATATCCAGCCAGTTTGCTGAAGTAGTTTATCAGCTGTAGGAGTTCTCTGGTAGAATTTTGGGGGTTACTTAAGTATACTATCATATTATCTGCAAATAGTGATATTTTGACTTCTTCCTCTCCAATTTGTATCCCTTCAACCTCCATTTGTTTCTACACAAATATGCTCTGGCTAGGACTTTGAGTACTATGTTGAATAGGTAGGGAGAGAGTGGGCAGCCTTGTCCAGTCTCTGATTTTTGTGGCATTGCTTCAATTTTCTCTCCATTCAGTTTGATGTTGGTTACTGGTTTGCTGTATATAGCTTTTATTATGTTTAGGCATGGGCCTTGAATTCCTGATCTTTCCCAGTCTTTTATCATGAAGGATGTTGGATTTTGTCAAATGTTTTTTCAGCATCTAAAAAGATTATCATGGCTTTCTTTTTTCTTTGAGTTTGTTTATATAGTGTATTACATTGATGGATTTCTGTATATTGAACCATCCCTGCATCCTTGGAATGAAGCCTACTTGATCATGATGGATGATTGTTTTGAATGTGTATTTGCACTTGGTTTGTGAGAATTACCTTAAGTATTTTTTATCAATATTCATAAGGGAAAATAGTCTGAAGTTCTCCTTCTTTCTTGGGTCTTTGTGTGGTTTAGGTACAAGCATGTTTGTGGCTTCTTAGAACAAATTGCATAGTGTTTCTTCTATTTTGTGGAAATAGTTTTATTAGGTCTTCATAGAATTCTGCACAAATTCCATCTTGTCCTTGGCTTTTTTTTTTTTTTTTTGAGTCCTTTTAGTAACTGCTTCTATATCTTTAGGACTTTTGAGACTGTCTGTTTAGATGGTTTATCTGATCCTGATTTAATGTAGGTACCTGGTATCTGTCTAGAAATGAGTTCATTTCATTTAGATTTTCCAGTTTTGTTGATTATAGGCTTTTGCAGTAGGATCTGATGATCATTTGAATTTCCTCAGTTTCTGTTATTTCTCTTTTCTCATTTCTGATTTTGTTAATTTGGAAACTGTCTCTGTGTCCTCTGTCTATTCTGGCTAAGTGCTTATCTATCTTGTTGATTTTCTAAAAGTACCAGATCCTGGTTTTGTTGACTCTTTATATAGTTCTTTTTGTTTCTACTTGGTTGATTTTAGCCCTGAGTTAGATTATTTCCTGCCTTCTACTCCTCTTGGGTTGATTTGCTTCTTTTTGTTCTAGAGCATTCAGGTGTGCTCTTAAGCTGCTAGAATATGCTCTCTCCATATTCTTTTTGGAGGCACTCAGAGCTATGAGTTTTCCTTTTAGAACTTCTTTCATTGTGTCTAATAAGTTTGGGTATGTTGTGCCTTCATTTTCATACAATTCTAAAAAGTCTTTAATTTCTTTCTTTGTTTCTTCCTTGACCAAGTTATCATTGAAGAGAGCATTATTCAGCTTCCATATACGTACTGGCTTTCTGTTGTTTTTGTTTTTATTGAAGACCTGCCTTAGTCCATGGTGATCTGATAGGCTGCATGAGATTATTTCAATCAGGCAGGTGTCAAAACCAAGGCCTAGACAGAGGCATTTGGACCCTATGGCTCTAGGGTATGATAATGATGATTCATGGTAAGATGTGACAGGGGGTTCATATATTTGATAATGGGTTAGACAAGGCAAAAGCAACATGGAGATCCATGGATGGAGGATCCAAGGTTGCTGCTATTTAGGGCAGAGGTGAAATTGTTGGGGTTCAGCAGAACACCTGAGACCTGTAGATGATCTACTACTAGGGTCTTATAAGGGGCAAATATTCAGGCTGGGACACAGTTTTCTCCTTTTCAGTTCAAATACTTGCTTTGATAAAGAACTTCTTGGACTGCTTGAGAGCTTTCTAGTGGGGTAGGGGTGGGCTATTTTTGGTAGTTTAATCTGGCATCTCTAGCGATGCACCCTCTTCTCACAACTCATAGCAAGTAGGGTCTCACTGTGTTCCCTGACTTGGGTCCTGGTGCAACAACTGTGGCCTCTGTCAGAGTGATTTGCAAGTCCTCTAAGACCAGGCATGATTACGGGTCTGGCACCAGTCTTGTTCCCCTTGTTTCATTTAAAGGTGGAGGGCCAGCAGGGAACAGCTGATTTGTCTTTTAGTCCATGGTTCTCAATTACTTTCTAGCAATTCACAGACTGGCAGACAATCTGGAGATAGGGGCTCTGTGAAGAGGTTGGAGAAGTACCCACTGAGGGCTAGGAAGGGCTGTCTTGGGGGCAGATGGGCCAGGTGGGATTAAGAGGAACTCCTTCCTGTCATTTCTCATCTCCAGGAAGCTTTGCATTAAAAAGGCCCAGACTTTTGCTGAATTTGCATATTTGTTTTGCTGTGTGTCTTGTGTTATGGGGTTTCATCTATGCTTTAATTTTTCTGGTTGTTTTAAGAATAGGTTATAGGAAAGTCTGGTGAAATAGTCTATTAAATTTAACTACATGGAGAAGTACAATTTCCTTTACAGCATTTTTTTTTTTTGTACTCGCACAGTATTCTCTTGTATCTGCTATCTCTAATGTGTCTTTTAATGTTTTAGATTATGCTTTCAAAAATATTTTACTAAATGATATTATCTAAATATATAAGGTATTTGATAACTATATTTTATTCAATTGTTCTTAATAATTTGAAATTCCCTGTATTTCTAATGTATACATCTTAATATAAAAACCTAAACTTTGGTCACATTATTTTGCATTAGGACTTTAGTGTTTCCAACAGCTCATAATTTCCGTATCTATCTATCTATCTATCTATCTATCTATCTATCTATACACATATATACTGAAAACATCCTTGAGTTCTTTTAGGTTTTCCCAATGTCCTTTATTCTACTCAAAAATTCAGCTTTGAATTAGCTGGATTAAAATTTGTTTATATATCAATTATAGATATCTTAGTAAATCATCATGATAGTGCAAGGCCTGTGGACATGTGCAAGGGCCAAACCTGACAAACTCTTATTTGTGTTTCCTTCTCAATCTCCATTTATCATTATTTTATATTAATTTTATTGTTGCATTAGCTTCCACAAATGAGACCAGACAGATAGTTCTTTATTCTATGTCTGACTTACTTTACCCAACATAAGTCTTGCCAGTTTTATCTATTTTAATATAAATGATGAGATTCCATTCATTTTTGTGGATTAAGAATATTCTACTGGATATAGTATTTTCATCATATGTCAATCTACTGATGGACACCAAAGTTGAATACATATCCTAAGCATTGTGTATCATTTAACAAGAGTTAATATGTTTATTCTAAAAAGTAAATAAAACATCAAAATTCTGGTAAAGGTGTTGAACAAATGGAGCTTTCACACTGTTGATAGGAATGTAACAGTGCATTCTTTATGAAAGGCTAAATGATAATTCCCGAAAATAACTACAAATAAATCTGCTGTATGATTCAGGAGGACATTTGGTCAAATATTTTGTTAATTTGGTAATCATGGTTCTGTGAAATTTTATTTATTTTAGTTTTTTTTTCCTAGATAGGATCTTCTCTAACGCAAGCTTGCCTGAGAGAATCTGAGTAGATTATGATTACCTTAAAATCTAGATTACCCTAGCTTGGCTTCTAAGTACTCAGATTATAGGCACTCCCAAACACACCCTGTTTAGTACTTAATATATTGATGTTTATGTCCACAAAAACTGCTGCAAATGGAAGAATTTCATTCTATTATTGGAAAAACACTATTCCATTATATATTTTGTACCACATTTTCTTTATTCATCAATTGATGAACACAGTAGTTTTTGTTTCTTCGATATTATGAATATTGCTTCAATAGACATGGAAATTAAGACATTTCTGACATGCTAATTCAATTTCTTTTGTATAAATACCCAGCATTGTAGTTATAGGATAATGATAATTTTCTTTTCAGATTTTTTAAGAATCTATATATCACTTCCTTTAGTGGATTCATACATTTGCCATCCAAATAGCATATAGGTGATTCCTTTGCTTTGCGTTCATACCAACACTTTAATGTTTGGGTCAAAGGTCTTTCTAACTAAAGAAGAATATAATCTCTTTATGGTTTCCACTGCAAAAAGTTTAATTCCCAATTCACCACTTAGTATTGAAGATAATACCATAAAATATTTGCAGGAGTAATCTAATAGTAACAGAATGTAGCACAAATGTAAATACTATTTAGAATAAGATGAGCTGGGGTATATCACATTTAAAGTCATTGATGAACCCTATTTCACTAAACATGGTTCATTAGATTGATGTCATTGACTATAAACACTATATAAACACTGAGAAATAGAACTAGTTCAAATATTACATTTTGGAGATTTCCAGTGTAATAGTATATGAAACAAGACTAATTTTTTTTAAAAAAGGTTATGCTTTTAATTTAGCCAGCAACGTTTTGATGAATTACATTATTTACTCTCAGTAACACAGTTGCAACTTCCACTCAGAAAAATAGTGATCTATGTATCAGCAGAATCACTCTGAGGAAGCACTGTTCCTGCCAGTGCTGAATGGAAACACACTGCAGGATGGCTTGGACATATATTTGTCTGAAAAGGCTTTTGCACTAAATTGTTCTCTATTCTATTATTTTCAGCTACTCAAAACATATCATGAATATTTACATTTTCTATATGAACTAAATTCTAAATCTACATCTCGTATTTTTCTGTTGAGTCTTTTCTTGAAATACATGCTTCTTTCCTATCTATATTTGATTCATTTTTTCACACTTTTGCAGTCTGGGATGAGAACTATATATTTAGTAGTTTTTGACCTATTTTTAAGCTGTGCCATTTCTTTTTAAAAATTTGCTTTTGCTTAGGG
This sequence comes from Mus pahari, assembly GCF_900095145.1. NCBI lineage: Eukaryota > Metazoa > Chordata > Mammalia > Rodentia > Muridae > Mus > Mus pahari. The sequence continues at coordinate 54,396,667 of NC_034613.1, forward strand.
GGAATAACCACATCAGACTGAATGACATGACACTTGCTTTTGTAACTTGAATTCAAAGAGAGATTTAGCCCTATATTTATCTCTAATCAACTTAAAAGTATTTTTTTTTCAATGAATATTTAAAAGGATCTTATTTCCGGATACATTGCTCTCATTGTAAAGGCTTTGCCAACTGCTTTTCTAAGATGTATCTACCACTGTTCTATCTTGCTCAACAGTTAATTCCAGCTTCTTTTTTAAATAAAACCTTTAGAGATAATTTCTTGTGTGTTTCTACCCTTAGTGGTCTCCAATTACCATGCTGAAATGACTTGTAATCACTGACACTGATTACTTTTAAATGACTTTATCAGCAGTATTCAGAAGAGGCATGACATTACATTCCTGTCACCACAAAATTCATGATGTCATGGCAGGAGTTTATTATCAGCTTCAGTTATGCAGTGAGTTGAATTCAGGCTGGGCTACATAAGACTCTATCACTTTCCCTCAGTGGGAATCAAATTTTTGTCATGACTAAAAGACAGAGAACTAGATTATTTGCACAATGGTAGTCAATTCTCTTTTTTTGGCCCAGGCCTTCCCTTGTGCTGGGTCATATAAAGTTTGCAAGACCAATGATGTCCAAAGTTTGCTCTTCCCAATGATGGCCGATTAAGCCATCTTCTGCTACATATGCAGCTAGAGACACAAACTCAGGGGGTACTGGTTAGTTCATATTGTTGTTCCACCTACAGGGTTGCAGCCCCCTTCAGGTCCTTGGGTACTTTCTCTAGCTCCTCCATTGGGGACCCTGTGTTCCATCCAATAGCTGTCTGTGAGCATCCACTTCTGTTTGCCAGGCACTGGCATAGCCTCACAAGAGNCCGCAATATCAGGTCCCTTCAGCAGAATCTTGCTGGCATGAGCATTAGTATCTAGGTTTGGTGGCCGATGATGGGATGGACTCCCGAATGGGGTAGTCTCTGGATAGTCCATCCTTTCATTGGTAGTCAATTCTTAATGACTGTTCATTTGCCTGTTTTGAGATTTGTATTAAAATAAAAATATTTTGACTACTTTAAATTTTAACTGCAGTTTTGTAGTTTTGCAAGAATAAATGTAATGCTAAATAGTCCCACCATTATCATTTCAAAGAATCTCTGCTGTCAATATCTGAAGCCTCAACCAACCATCTTCTGTAACCAGGCTTCAAGAAGTGGGACTGGGACATCAACTCAGCCTCAAAAACTTCAATCTATATTTTGCCCTGCCTTCAAGATGCACTTGGACAAATGTGGTGGAGAAACTGTAAGAGTGGCCCAATAATGACTGGTCCAAGTTGAGAACTATACCAAGAAGAGTCCATACCCAACAGCGTCTGAATGGCCAGGAAAAAGAGAATGGAAATCTCAGAGACCCAAAATAGAATCATGCAAGACTGAAAGAAGGGCAATGAGGGAGAAGCAGATTTGGGGGAGAGTGGAGGGGAGGGATTAGAAGAATGGAGGTAGAGGAAACTGTATGTACGATTTAATATAGGAGAGAAAAATAAACACATAAAAAACAATAACACACACATGCACACAGATTTCTGTGCAAGGTAAGAAACTTTAAGCATTCATTTTAATTTGTAGAAATGTCATCATTTGGTTAAAAAGACTAGAAAGAATATTATAACTCAACTTCATAATAATCCTAAGTAAAGGGCAACCATTTTATAGTAATAGGCATGCTGTATTATAAATCCATGGTATTATATGACCGACTCTGGAAAAGACATTAAAAGTAATGAATTAGAGAAAATGGCAGAAATAAAAAAAGTATCTATGGTGAAAGCAATTTTGTATTTAAATAATATTATTGGTGATCTTTAAGTTTTCATATTTTTTATGGTCTGAAGTAGAATGCTCACTTGTTTTTCAAATGATAGAATAGATTTTAGGGGCTGGTAAGATGGCTCAGTGGGTAAGAGCACCTGACTGCTCTTCCAAAGTTGCAGAGTTCAAATCCCAACAACCACATGGTGGCTCACAACCATCCTTAACAAAATCTGACTCCCTCTTCTGTGGTGTCTGAGGACAGCTACAGTGTACTTACATGTAATAAATAAATCTTTAAAAGAAAAAAAAAGGAATAGATTTTAGAACATTTTAAGAATTATTTCAAGCTATCATAACTTTGAGGTGATCTTTAGAGGCATTCAACAACAAAGTAATGTGGAAATCTAGTGCTGTGGAACATAGAAACCTCTGTATTGTTCAAATGTAAATATATGGACACTAAGGTAAACACAAATATCTGTTCATAAAACAAATTCTATATGCCACAAGAATGATATATGTTAAGAAAAGTAGGATAACAAATAGAAATTTTATGATATTCTACATCCTTTAAAGTGCACATATATTCATGAGGGTGAATGCAAAATGCAAGCTGCCAAAAAAAGAATCTGTAATCTGTATATATATAAATTAATTCATTATTACGATGCATGCTTATTTTTAGTTATAGACAAATATTTTTAAATGTAAGAGTTATAATTCTGTGGATAAATTCTAATATACAACAAGCTTTTAAATGATTAAGAGATAGTTTTACAAATAGCAATAAATAAAGTTTTTAATACATCAAAAATACCAAGAGCAAAGGTCTCACGTTTCATTTATTTAATTAGAGAATAGATGCATATATTTAAGAACAAAGTTTGGAACACTAACTGGAAAATGGTCAGAGATTTTTTTTCTTTCAATTATGTATACTGATCATCAGAGAAAATACTTTGGGTGCAAGGGCAGTTAAATTACTGAAATAACCTTTTCGATTTCTATACACGTTTTAATATGTATGCATAGATTTTGCATTCTCTATCAAAATCATTTTTAGCTTTTATTTGATAATAAATTTTGGATTCTCTCCATGATCATTACTCAAATCAGGAAACAGGTGCTTCAAAGTAAAAGGAACATAAACTCATGACAAAAAAAAATGTGTGTAAAGGATGGCAGGTTCTAAAGTTACAGCAGTGCTTCTAATCAGTATACTGAAAATATATGGGAAACCAAAATTATAAAGACTTCCACAAACCCTTTTGTTATAATACACAAGCCCATATAGTCAGCTATTCAAAAGGTATTAGAGAATCTATCCTGCTCGGAATCAGTGGTGCTTGAGAACTACCCAAGCACATATTAACAAATATATCATTGCTGAGCTATGCAGAAATTTTTTGATGTATTTATTAGTTTGAGTACATGAATCTCACTTAAAGCCTTGCATGAAACTGCTTACATATTATAAACACTGATAGGGTGATAACTACTTCCACTACAATTTTTTATTAGAGCAGTATGTATCTGATATCTTCTAGGTGATATGGAAATTTCAAGATCTATACAAAGTTCTATTTAGAAAAAGGTGTATGGAGCTGAGGCATCTATACAAAGCACATGTCAAAAAATTGCTAGCCTAGAAACAGACAGCTTTTTGTTATGGCTACATAAGTGAAATTTTGGCATTTTCTTTTAAAGAATTTTTTTTTTACAAATACACGCTAATATTTATGAGATTTCTGCACCCCTAGACGGATCCAACTCTTAGGATTTTAAAGTTAACAGGTAAAGTTACCAGTTACCATCCACATGAAAGCGATCCTTATGGCACGTAGTGCTTGTCTTCCTTGGTCTGGGCTACCTCACTAAGGATAATTGTTTCTAGCTCTATCCATTTACTGCAATTTTCATTTTTCATAATAGCTGAATAGTATCCCATTGTGGAAATGTACCACATTTTCATTTTCCATTCATTAGTTGATGGGCATCTAGGCTGTTTTCAAGTTCTGGTTATTATGAATAAAGCAGCAATGAACATGGATAAGCAGGTATTTAACCAGTAAGGTATAGAGTCCCTTGGGTATATGTCAAAGAATGATAGAGCTGGATCTTGGACTAGATTGAATTCTAGTTTGTTTTTTTTTTTTTTTTTAATTATTTATTTTTAAAAAACATTTTTATTTATTTTTTTAATTTACACTACAGATTTTATTTCCCTCCTGGTCTAATCTCCTATTCTTCTACATCTCATATCTACTTCCTGCCCCCTGTCTCTATGAAGATGTCCCCACCACCCACCAAACACCCCAACAGACCTCTTAAACTCCCTGAAGCCTCCAGTCTCTTCAGGATTAGGTGCATCTTCACTGATTGAACCCAGAACTGGAAGTCCTATGCTGTGTGTTTGGGGAGCTTCATATCAGCTGGTGTATGCTGCCTGGTTGGTAGTCCAGTATTTGAGAGATATTGGGGATCCAGGTTAATTGAGAGTGCTAGTCCTCTTAAAGGGTCACCCTCCTCCTCAGCTTCTTTCAGCTTTCCCCTAATTCAACCACAGGGGTCAGCAGCTTCTGTCCATTGGTTGCATACAAAAACCTGCATCTGTCTCTTTCAGCTGCTTGTTGGAATTTTTGGAGAGCAGTCAAGATAGGTCCCTTTTTGTGAGCCCTCCATAGCCTCAGTTATAGTGTCAGGCTTTCAGGCCTCTTCTTGAACTGGATCCCACTTTTGGCCTGTCATTGGACCTTCTTTTCTTCAGGCTCCTTCCTCTCCATTTACATCCTGTAATTCTTTCAGACAGGAACAATTATGGGTCAGAGTTTTGACTGTGGGATGGCAATCCCATCCCTCACTTGATATCCTGTCTTTCTCCTGGAGGTGGGCTCTACAAGTTCCCTCTCCCCACTATAGGTTGTTTCATCTAAGGTCCCTCCCTTTGAGTCCCGAGAGTCTCTTATCTCTCAGGTCTCTGATACATTCTGGAGGGTCCTCCCAACCTTCTATTTCCTGACATTGCCTGTTTCCATTCTTTCTGCTGACCCATAGGGCTTCAGTCCTTTTCTCTCAACCAATACCAGATCAGGTTCCCCTCTTCCCTCCCCCTGTCTCAGAAATTTGGAAATAGATCTACCTGAAGACCCGGCAATAACACTCTTGGGATTATACCCAAAAACGTGTCCCACAGGAGCATGCGTTCCACTTTGTTCATAGCAGCCTTGTTTGTGATAGCCAGAAGCTGGAAATAACCCAGGTGTCCCACCACAGAAGAATGGATACAAAAAATGTGGTTCATTTACACACTGGAATATTACTCAGCTATTAAGTACGAGGACATCCTGAGTTTTGCACACAAATGGATGGAACTAGAAACTATCATCCTGAGTGAGGTAACTCAGACCCAAAAGGACACGCATGGCATGTACTCACTAATAAGTATATATTAGCCAAAAAGTACAGAATATCCAAGATATTCCACAGAACTCAAAAAGGTCAAGCTGAAGGGTCCAAGTGAGGATGCCTCAGTCTCACTTGGGAGGGAGAAGAAAGCAATCACCAGGAGGTAATGAGGGAAGGAGCTGGGAGGGAAAGTAGATGGGGGTGGGGGTGGGGGATTGGGGATAGGGGGTAGATTCTTGCTTTTTTAGGATTATCAGCATTGATTTCCATAGTGGCTGTACCAGTTTGAACTACTATCATCAATGAATTGAGTTCTCCTTTCCTCATCTCTTTCCCAGAATCTATTGTCATTTGCTTTATTGCCCTTGGCCAATTTGACTATGGTAAGATGAACCTCAAAAGTTTTAATGCTCATTTCTGTGATTACTAAGAACATTGAACTTATTTAAAAAGTGTTTCTTTGAGGTTGGTGGGTGGCCTCATCCCTCAACCTGGGGCCATACTTAGCCACTGGATATGGTCCTTTATAGGTTCTAGTTCCCCTTTGTTGGGTATTTAAGCTAATTTCCTCCCTGTTGGGTACTTTGAACTTCTTGGGTCCATGGCATATGTGACTTTCTAGTGGCTACCCCCAGCTCCCCTTTCCCCCACTGCTACCCAGAATTTCTCCTATCAAAAGGAAATTCAGGGACAAAAGAGTGGAGCAGAGACTGAAGGAAAGCCATCCAGAGACTGCCTTACCTGGGGATCCATCCCATCTGCATACACCAAATCCAGACACTATTGTGGATGCCAAGAAGTGCTTACTGACAGGAGTCTGGTATAACTGTCTCTCAAGAGGCTCTGCCAGATTCTGACCAATACAGATGTGGATGTATGCAGGAAGAACAACAATATCAACCAACCAGACCCCCTACAGCTCCCAGGGACAAAACTACCAACAAAAGAGTACACATGGGGGTATCCATGGCTGCATATGGATATATAGCAGAGTATTGACTTATCTAGCATCACTGGGAGGGGAGCCCCTTGGTCCTGTGGAAGCTCAATGACCCAGGGTAGGGGAATGTTATGGTGCTGAGGCAGGAGTGGGAGAGTGGGTAGGGGAGCACTCTCATAGAGGCAGGGGAGGGGGGAGTAGATAGGGGTCTTATGGAGGGGAGATGGGAAGAGGTATAACATTTGAAATGTAATAAAAATAACCAATAAAAAATGAAAAAGAAGTATTTCTGTGCCACTTTTATTTTATCTTTTGAGAACTAAATTCGTACTGTACTATGAAGAAAGTGGACTGTGCCACCAGAAAGAAGAGTTAGTAAGGCTAGAAAGGCTCAAGCCCCAGGGAATCTCAAAATTGGGTGCTGCAAGGTGTGGGGCCAGCTACCAGCCAAACTACCTGATCTGGAACATATAACCTTGACACGCTACTAAGAAGGCCACAACAATTGGTCACATAGCATAAAAATGTGGAGTTTTCTATTCTAATGCTGTATCTAGATAGGCTCCAAGTGTTTAGACAGTGAGCTTCCTTTTCTAGGCATTCCTTCCTGCAAAAGATATTTAATCCCTGGTTCACACTGAGTAAGGTGTATGTATATATATTCTGCATCAAATAAAGCAGTCTAGACAAGCAGGGTCCTTCTCCTTCATCAAAGATCAACACAGGATGGGGCGTTGCGAAGTCTTTGATCATTAAGATCCTTGCCTAAATCTCCTGAAAAAGGCCTTTTCTCTTCCAGCCCCTCCAAATTCTTGGCATTGACTCAGAACCAAACCAGAAGCTGCCCCCTGTCCTAGGTAAAGCCATCAACTTTCTGCCTGGCATGTAGACACCCTGAGTGGAAGAACACACTCTAGGTCCCAACTCCCAGCAGTACCCACTAGAGGCCAGGAACCACAGCATCTGTCACAGATCCCACTGTTCCTCACCTGAAGAATACGTGGTCTGCAACCCATATTGCAGACTATTCTGCCTCTCCTGAGCTACTTGCCATTGGCAGTGGCACTGGAGCACCCCATCTGCTACACAGATAGACAGCACAACACTATACCTCATTTTAAAATCAATTGTATTCTTGATGCTCATTTTTAACTCATCATATGTTATAGATACAAATCCCCTGTCAGATGTACATGTTTCCTGTGGTTTGTCTTTTTCTCCTTTCCCCCCTTGTTTATTTTCTATTTTGTTTTTGTTTTGTTTTGCCTTCTTTTGTTTCTTTCTCTACCCATGTAGAAGGTCTTTTATTATTACAGACCACCATCACCCTCAGCTACTTTGGAGTGTGCTTATACATTTTCTGTGGCTCTCGTGGGTTATAGTCAGCCTCCACAATTGGGAGATGTTCTAGCTTCCCTCTTTGCTAACAGTTTTGTTTTTCCTATATGCTAATTTTACAGCCTCCACATAAATATTTCCTGCACTTCACACTCTTCTCTATTTTCTACCCTAGTAGTGAAGGGAGGTAAAGCCATATTCAAGATATATAATGTGAGAAAATATCTATTTTTTTTAAAAGAAACTATTCCCAGGTCCTTTGCATATGGCAGATATTTTGCAATTTCTTTCTATGTGTTTGTAGGAAGAAAGGTTTTTGAATGTACTGTGTAATTACATTACAATGAAAAGTTTTATAAACATTGTAAGAATGACTATTGTGTTATTTACAGTATCCACAGAAGGTAGGAGTGATGATTATTCTTGATTGTCAACTTGATGCCGTTTAGCATTACCATGGGAACTAACCTTTGAGCATATCTGTGAAGGACTATCTAGATCAGATTGAGGTGGCAGAGCCATCCAAATTGTGGGTAGCACTATTACAGAGATGGGAGTCTTAGATTTGGGAAAAAGAAGATGACCATTCCTCTTTTGCTGCTTCTTGGTTGTAGATGCAATATAATAAGCTTGACTGTGCTCCTGCCATGATACCTTCCCTATCACGATAGACTATATATATCTTCTAATTGTGAATGGAAACAAACCTTTCCCTCTTTAAGTTGTTTTTGCAGATATTTTGTCATAGCAAGAAGAATAGTAATTATGTAGTATGTATTCTTTCTCTGTTAAAGAAAACGATGTTTCAATATATTGAGTAACAAATTAATGGTTGTGAAGTTGGTCAGTTAATCCAGAAACTTTTTACTCCAAATCTAGTGTTCTCAAAGAATTGTCTCACTCATGACATGTTGCAGTTATGACCATGTCCAGTGACATTTTTGACAAGTTTGAGCTTTTATTCTTAGAATCTCTCTGAACTTTGTATCCCCCCACAAACCACTTTCTCTTAGAGGTAATTGCCAGAGGAATGGACACTTACTTTCCCTGACAAGTCTCTTAATTTATATTTAAAAACTGAGTTCCAGAAGGGAAAAAATGCACTGTAGATTATCATCATGGAAACAGCATTTGAAACAAGAACAGAATTTGGAAATTCCAATTTAAGAGCTTCAGGCTCTTATCCCAGGATATCGACTGACATCTATTCTCCAGCAAGGGCAAGATGTCAGAAATTTTAAACACTTTGTTCCTTTCTGACAATTGATCTGCTCAGGGGCAAGTCTCAGGGCACTGAGAACTCAAGCATTTTTAGAAGTCTCAGTAAACACTCCTCCAATATTTTCACATGATATACTGAGTCATACATCTTAGATGTCTTGAGGGTCATTTGGAATTTCAGAGAAGGATCAGTGTCAAGTTCAGTTTGATTTCCCATCTCCCAACTAAGTTAAATTGTGTTGACTGCTAGAGATCAAAGGCGAAGTTGGCTCAAACGAATAGAGAAAGCTATATTAAAGACAGTACTAACAGCAGATGAGATAGGAAGAAACAGGAGGGAAAATAAATGAAAATAAAGATAAAATTATAAAACGAATGTGATGTTTATAAGGAGAAGGAGGCTCTGAAATATCACCATCCTTGACCTCCAGGTTAGTTATTTTTGACCTCAAATATCTCACCTCAGCAGGAAGCTGTGGCTTTCTCAGTGCTCCTTGTGTGTGAGTTCTCCCTCCTCCCTTAATTACTAGATATGCATCACCTTGGTTGCACCTTTTCCCACTTAGCCATTCTCCAGTTTGCTAGGTCACTATTTGAAGCCCTGAAGTGTACCAAGTACCCTTGGAGGCACTCTAAATGCCTATTGTCTGTTTAGGTTAACTAAGGCAGAGTCCCCTCTTCTGATGATTTTGTGTGCACCATCCTCATCAGAGATGAAGGGGGGCTTTGGATAAGAGGTTTACGGTTTAGAGGAACACTCAAATCTTTTCAAGCAAACTCTAGGTTTCTAAAACATGATGTGTTACAGGAAATAAGAATGTTGGGTATCTTTACAGAAAGATTCTTTACAGTTTACTTTCTGTTCATGTTTTGCACATATTAAATACTTCATCCTACTAAGAAAGCAACAAAAATGTTTTTCTCTGGCATTTCATTGTGCTAATGAAACAGAAATATTGAATGAAAGAATTAACAAAATCCTATAACATTTTTAAAAGCATTTGACAGAACATAATATTCTGTACAATTTAAATAGCCCAATAGAACAAACAGTTTAATTAAAGGAAATCTGTGACCTGCAATCCTCATACAATAATTGGAAAGGGTCCTTAATTATAACTTTACTTAACTCATTCTATTTTAAAGCTTCAATATTATTACAGGAACTTTGCAAAATCAAAAATGTATACCTGCTTTGGCAAGTAACATTGTTAGTTAATGATTTCAATAGTTTATTTACTACCAGTTTACATCCCTACTGTAGTCCCCCTCCCTCCCCTCTGCTTAGTCCTGCCCTTAGAAACCCTTCTCCCATTACCTCCTCCTCTTCTACTCAGAGAAGCAGGAGGTCCTTTGGTTATCTCCCCACCCTGGGGCATCTAGTCCCAGCAAGACTAGTTTTAAAATTAACGTTTACTGTCTTCTATTTATGAAGTACATTGTTTCTGTCACCCACACAAACCGTGTGTGAGCACACACACATATTTTGTATTTTAGTCTTGCCAAGAGATGCTTCACTGAGAGAACTCTAATAAATTAATTCAAATCAATAGTATGATCTTCAGTTGCAATGTCAGACATGATCTAATTTCTACATTGTCTTAGAAGTTCCTCTTGATTTTATACATAAATGTGTATGTGTGTGTAATATTAGCACAAACCATTAATGTACAATATGTTAATATTTGTACATATTAATATTTTCCGATGTGTCTATAGATCAGAAAGTCACATATACTTTTACACCATTCCATTTAAAAACTTTTCTTTGACTCACTGTCTTCTGCATGTAGCTGGAGCTGCGAGGTTCCACTGGATTCACAGGCAGCAGGCAGAGATAGAGACTAGGCTTCACATGGAGTTTTGAAGCCTCAGTGTACAAACAAGTGACATACCTCTTCCAACAAGGTCATACTTCCTAATTCTTCTTAAAGACTTCACCAGCTGTGAAACAAACATTCATACCTAGGACTCATATGAGTATTATTCTCACTCAAAACAACACCATATGTTTGTTAGATTAGAGGATAATTTTTTCCAGAATCAAGATGTTTGAAAATATTTTTTTTAATGTATTAGTGGAGGAAAAGTGAAGAGGCACACAGTAAGGTCCACGTGAACATTCTTATGTACATGAACATTTGTTTTAATGTTAGTTAAAATATAATTTCCTTATCTTCTTCCTTTTCCTCCCTCTAAAGGCTCCCATATTCTTCTGCTTCAGCCCATCCTGTCTTCCCCCCTTAATCACAAAATTTCTAAGTAGGAAGCAAAATCTACAAAATGTCTTCCAGTTAAAGCCACTTAAGTCTAAATTTTTAGAATCATAAGAAAAGGTACCATATGACTGTAATTTCTGTGGGTTAGCTTTTGAGCATATTTGCATTTGTGCAAAGGTACTCTCTTATTTACTGGTGCTGGAACTCTGTGACCTGACCTTTGTACAAAGGAAACAAACTGTTCTTTTTCTGCTCCAGATGTAGTAATTGGTTTAGTTTCCCATGCATGTGTAACTGACTCACAATCATTTTACAGAACCTCATAGACTTGAAAAAAAATTAAAGAATGATACTTCTTCTTCCAAGGATATGACTGTTCCAAAATTATGGTAGAGGATAACAACCAAAAATAATTAATAGTGAACGTATAAAATCCAGTGTGAAGCTCCATGACTTCAGAATGACTATTCTAACTGTATAGAAATTGAGATGTATGAAGTTTGGGTTTAGCTAACTCACGCCATGATATTTTTATTTGCAAGGTTATTACAATAAAAATTTTAATTAAAGGAAGATTCTATTACATATAGCACAATTTTTAAATTAATTAATTACTTTTATTGGATATTTCATTTATTTACATTTCAAATGTTACACCCTTTTTGAGTTTCCCCTCTGGAAACCTCTTATCCCATACTGCCTCAACCTGCTATTATGAGGGTGCTCTGCCACCCATTCACCCACTCCTAACTCTGCCCTGGCATTCCCCTACACTGGGTTATCCAGCCTTCACAGGACCAAGGGCCTCTCCTCCCATTGATGCCCAACAAGCCCATCCTCTGCTACATATGTAGCTGGAGCCATGGGTTGCTTCATGTGTACTCATTTGTTGGTGGTTTAGTCCTTGGGAGCTCTGGAGGGGTCTGTTTAGCTGATGTTGTTCTTCCTGTGATATTACAACCCCCTTCAGCTCCTTGGGTCCTTTCTCTAACACCTCCATTTGTAACCCCCATGCTCAGTCCAATGGTTAGTTGTGAACACCTGCCTCTGTACTTGTCAGACTCTGGCAGAGCATCTCAGGAGACAGCTATACAAAGCAAAACACTCACAGGAGGAAATAAGAAAACAAAGTGTGGAGTAGAGACTGAAAGAAAGGACATCCAGAGACTGCCATATCTGGAGATCCATTCCATACACAGTCACCAAACCCAGACACTATTGTGGATTCCAAAAGCTGACAGGAGTTTGTTTCCCCTTCTAAGAAGGACTGAACCAACCACAGTTTGGTCTTTCTTTTTCCTGAGGTTCATGTGGTCTGTGAATTGTATCTTGGGTATTCCAAGATTTTGGTCTAATATCCACTTATCAGTGAGTGCATATCATGTGATCTTTTGTGACTTGGTTACCTCACTCAGGATGATAGTTCCATCCATTTGTCTGCAAATTTCATGAAATCATTGTTTTTAATAGGTAAGTAGGTGGTACATTGTGTAAATGTACCACATTTTCTGTATCCATTCCTCCATTGAGGGACATGTAGGTTCTTTCCAGCTTCTGGCTATTATAAATATGGCTACTATGAACATAGTGGAGCATGTGTCCTTATTACAAGTTGAACATCTTCTGGGTATATGGCCAGGAAAGATATTGCTGGATCTTCCCGTAGTACTATGTCTAATTTTTCTGAGGAACCTCCAGACTGATTTCCAGAGTGATTGTACCAGCTTGTAATCCCACCAGCAATGGAGGAATGTTCTTCTTTATCCACATCATCAACAGCATCTGTTGTTAAATGAGATTTTGATCTTAGCCATTCTGACTGGTGTGAAGTTGAATGTCAGGGGTGTTTTGATTTGCATTTCACCGATGACTAAAGATGTTGAACATTTCTTTAGGTGCTTCTTGGCCATTTTATCATATTATCCCTCCTTCACTTTTAAGGCACAGTAATACATAATTGTTTATTATGCTTTTACTTTTAATATTTTGTTCATTTGGCACCACTTATTTCTTGCTTATTCTGTGGAGGCTGAGAAGTTGACTCAGTTAGTACAATGTTTGTTATAAAAGCATGAGGTCCTGCATTCAGATCTGCATCCATGCTAACAAAACAACAACAACAACAACAACAACAACAACAACAACAACAACAACTGCAACATCAAACCCAGTGCACTGGCACTCGTGTTTAATTTCAACTTTGAGGAGGCAGAGACAGCTTTCTTAGTTTCTCAGACTTTGTTAAAGTAGTGAGCTCTCAGTTGAGTTAGAGATGCTAGAGATCAACAGAGGAAGACACCTGACATTGACTACTGAGTTCTCCAGGTATGAACTTTATACAAAGATATTCAACATATACATGAACCCAAGTATATGCATATAAAATTTTATTATATATATTTTTATTTTTTGTGTTTTTCGAAATAGTTTCTAGCTTCCTAACAAGGAAACAATGACCCTATTGAATTCCCTATTTTCTTTCTTCTTAAGTCAGATAAGGCATAAAATTAGAATTTTTTCCTTGAAGAATCTCTTTGTATTCAATACTTCTGAATGTATCTTTTTTGTTGGAAGCCTGTACCAGGGCCCACAGTCAGGAAGATTATTGATGGAAATTGTTTCTTAACAAAATGCATTGTATCTTGAAGGCTGACTAGCAAACTGTTTCTCTCTATCTGCAGCCAAGTTTAAGGAAATAGGTAAATTTGAAAACAGCTATTTAAATTAAAACTACATAATATTCAACAAAAAAATAGCTAAAAAAGAAATAAGCAATAAATTTTAAAATATTTGGAAAAATAGTATAAAATCAGAAAACCTGACAAAATTTATGATATGCTATTAAATAAAAGGAAGACATTTGGGGGTAAATGTATTAACAAAAAATAAAGGGTTGAAATAATTTTATTTTTGATTTTTTAATATCATTTTTCTTTTTTCTTTATTTATTTCTTATTTTTTATGCTCTATATTTTGTTCTCCCCTCCCTGATCTACCCTCCAACTGTTCCACATCCCAAATTTCCTCCCCACCCACCCCTGTCTCTCCATTGATGACCCACCCCATCCCCATCTTACCTGACCTCTAAATTCCCTGGGGCCTCCAGTCTCTTGAGGGTTAGGTGCATCATCTCTGAGTGAAGACAAACCTGGAAGTCCTCTGCTGTTTGTGTGTTGGGGGCCCCATATCAGCTGGTATATGCTGTCTGTTTGGTGGTCCAGTGTTTTAGAGATCTCAGGGGTCCAGATTAATTGAGACTGCTGGTCCTCCTAAAGAATAGCCCTTCTCCTCAGCTTCTTTTAGTCCTTCCCTAAATCACCAATATGGGTCAGTAGCTTCTGTCCATTGGTTGGGTGCAAATATCTGCATCTGACTCTTTTTAGATCTTGTTGGGTCTTTCAGAGGGCAATCATGAAAGGTCTATTTTTGTGAGTACTCCATAGCCTCAGTAATAGTGTCAGGCCTTGGGACCTCCCCGTGAGTTCAATCCCACTTTGGGCCTGTCACTGGATCTCCTTGTCCACAGGTTCCTCTCCATTTACATCCCTGTAATTCTGTCAAACAGGAACAATTATGGGTCAGAAACATGACTGTGTGATGGCAACCCTATCCCTCACTTGATAACCTGTCTTCCTGCTGGAGGTATGCTCTATAAGTTCCCTCTCCCTGCTCTCAGGCATTTCATCTAAGATCCCTCCCTTTGAATTCTGAGAGTCTCTCATCTCCCATGTCTCTGGTACATTCTGGAGCTTGCCCACACCTCTTATTTCCTGGGGTTGCCTGTTTACATTCTTTCTGCTGGCCTGCAAATCTTCAGTATTTTTCCCTCACCCAATACCAGCTCAGGTTTCCCTCTTTCCCCCACTCCCCCTCCTGTCCACTTTCCCTCCCAGGTCCCTCCCTTAACCCCCCACCAGCAGCAGCTTGTGATTGCTTTTTTCTCTCTCCCAAGCGGGACTTTAAAAACTGACTTTAAAATGAAAAATTCAGATTTATAAAAAAAAAAAAATGAAGCATGTGACTATAGTAAATAGGAAGAGTATTTTAAGTTCTGTAGCAAATATGAAGCTTTGCAGGATAAATTAGGGACAGAATGTGAAAATTTGTATTTAGCTCATCCTTGGGCAATTAACAAAAAATAATAAACTAAACTAATAAAAATGTGTAAATTTTTTCAATTTTTTATTAGGTATTTACTAGATTTACATTTCAAATGCTATCCCCAAAGTCCCTTATACACCACCACCACCACCCCCGCTCCCCTAGCCACCCACTCCCACTTCTTGGCCCTGGAGTTCCCCTGTACTGGGGCATATAAAGTTTGCAAGACCAAGGAGCCTCTCTTCCCAAGGATGGCTGACTAGGCCATCTGTTACATACGCAGCTAGAGACACGAGCTCTGGGGGTACTGGTTAGTTCATATTGTTGTTCCCTTATAGAGTTACAGACCCCTTTAGCTCCTTGGGTACTTTCTCTAGCTCCTCCATTGGGGACCCTGTGTTCCATCCAATAGATGACTGTGAGCATCCACTTCTGTGTTTGCCAGGCACTGTCATAGCCTCACAAGAGGCTGCTATATCAGGGTCAAAAGCATAAAATTTTGATAAGCAAAATAAAAATGTCCAATTATACTCCAATTGGAAGAGGAAATATCATACATGAACATAACATTTCATTCAAAATTTCACTACTGATGAACTAAGTGTGAAATGGCTTTCTTCATTCATGTGCTACAAAATTCTAGAAGAACTTCTAAAATACAGCCAGTTTTGCTTGATGCTAAAATCTATGCGACAGAAGAAAATTTTGAGTTCTCTGTCAAGTTTCATTTTTGCCTACCAATAATAAGACTACAAAATATTCATTTAGATGATCCCTGATTGGGTACAAGCACTGTGTGAAGCAAATCAAAGCTAAAACTTACAGTTTTGAATATCATTTATATTCTAGTTTAGTTAATTTTAGGCCCTGAACTTGTGAAAATAAACCTAAAAAGACTATTGAGTGTCTCTGTTTGCATTCACTCTATATAAAGGTTTAAAAAGTAACAGTAACCTTTTTCATGGTAAAGTGTACTCACTCATAAGGGAAAACATAACACAGAGGAGTGTTCATTTTGACTTGGCAACAGAAGACTGACATTCAGTATCTTGAACAGCTTAAACCTATAATTTTATGGACAGAACATGATGATTTATAATACTTAATGTCTTAAGAGCAAATGGCTTTTTTAGAAGAACTGCCAAGAACTTGGCTCTTTTCCAGTATCCAAAGATCTTCTTCATTTGTAGGAGAAAGAAACCAATGGCATATCATTAGGCTCAGTTAAAAACCAACATTTAAATGCTGGAATAGAATTGTAGAATATGTTTTGGAGCTAAATGAAAGCAGAGATTAGAATTGCAATCTATCTCTGACATCTTTCAAGTTGAAACATCCAACCTACCAGCTGTTGAGTGTAATGTGCTTGTCAACTTCACATCTAATGGCACACTGATAATAGTTTTTATTGCGACATTGCTCCATTATTTCTGGGTCCCCATTTCATCTTAATATCACAATCCATCTGAAAGACCCATCAAAAATTGCCACTGTTAATAGCAGGCTATAATTGTCGGTTAGTAATGTCTAATTTTAAATATGTAATGAGTTAGTAAGAAAACGTCCGTGTAGCTATCTGTTGATAATTCAAGTATAGATGTCATAGTAAAAATGGTACATTTTTAGAGTACAAATGTCAAATGAATATTATTTATTTCGCAAAATAGAAATATAGATAATCAGAACTGTTTTGTTTAACTATCATTATGCATGCCATGTACAAAAGAAACAAGAGTAAAATGATGACTCTATAGAAAAAAAGGTTTGATATAGTATAAAAAAAATAGTTCCAAGAGTTCAATAAAAGTCTTGCAATAGATGTTAAGATGTGATAATGACTTAAAGTCAAATGGGTAGACTGTCAGGATACATTGTAAATCTGTGGAGTGGAATGAAAATGAAATGAAAGACAGGATTAAACCAGCACAGGACGTCTTGTCTTTTACCATGACTGGTAATATAAATACAGAGAAAGTTTCTTTTAACAGAAAGAACAATTTGTTTAATAATGGTAAGTCTGAGTCTGTGAAAATCTGTGAGAAAAATGCATAAAATGATAGGAAGTTATGTATATGAGGCTGAGGACTAGAAACACGGTTTAGGTTTTCAGACTTAGAATTAGAAGAGATCAGAATATTTTTGATAATAAAAACTTTAGGCTTAATAATACCATCCAGGAAACATATAGATGCTGCAGATCTCTAAGGAACAACACAATTATGAATACTGCATATTAGTGTTATTAAGACCATCTGGTGTTAAAGAAATAAAGAAACAAGAACTAGTACATAATCAACTAACTAATGTGTTGCCAAGTAATTGAGAGCCATGAAAACCAAGATTATTGATAAATATAATGGTGGAAAGATGCTTTGAGAAGTATATAATTGCAATAATCAGTAAAAGTAAGAATGAACAACCTTGGTAAATAGATGACAAGGATGATGAGCCACTAAATGTAGACAATTCATTCTAGAGAGAAATGTATAGAATTAGAACTCAATGGACCAGTAAATTCAAAGAAAAACAGGAGCATCCATATGATGGTTTGAATAAGAATGTCCATCATAGGTTGATAGATGTACATGCTTAGATACCAAAGGATGGCACTATTTGAGAAGGTTTAGGCTATGTAGCATTGTTGAAATAGATGTGACCTTATTGAAATAGGTCTGGCCTTGTTTGAGGAAGTATACCACTTGTCATTATTTAACATTAATATATAAGATGAGAGCATAATGATTATTTGTAGAGTACTGCCACAGGTATGGTAGCAAAAGAAAGGAGGTGAAACATACTTACCTAAGAATAGTATATTTTCTAAAATATGTAACAACACATCAGAACAGTAGCTAAACAAGTACACTATATAACTTTTGTTAGGAAGAAATAAAACTGAAAATATTTACTTTGTAAAAAGAAAAGGATTTAGAGATTCTACAAATTTAAAATTCAGCAGTTGAATGAATCATCCTTAAAGAAATGGGATTTAATTATTATAGTTACCAATAGTAAAAGATGATAGAGGCACAGAGAGACTTAAAAATTAATCTGAGGATATAACTATGGATTACTGGAGTTGGGGTTGAAAAGCAGATCTGAAAAACACATGTTCTTCACCTATGATATCTCTCATTTAGAACCCATTATGCGTGGCTTGTTATATAAACACAGCTCCTTCATGAAACTCTTTAGCTTTTACTATTTTTGCAGTGTGAATGAGCTGCTTCTGCTTGTGTTTGCTAGTGTTCTTATGAAAGAATGAGAGATTTTCATAATTATGTAATTCAGATTATAGTAGAAAAGTTAAATTTATAATCCACATAACCCTTATAAATGAAGGGCAAAACTAAAAATTGGAAGGACTTTGAGCAATAAGTTAAGATTTTATAGTTGACACAGATAAAACCTCACGTATGGATACACTGAATAAAGAAGCAAACTGGAAATGTTGTGACAAGTGGATTGAGTTAGAGTTTCCCTACTTCCAAATACTGACCATGATATTTGATAGCTAAAGGAGACAGTAGAAGATATATATAAGAACCAGAGAATGTTAAACCGCTTATCAAAATTGACACAAAATTACTTAGAATAATATAATTCCTTAAGATAAATGTAGAGCCTGAAATCTAGGTCCTTGACTTAAACATAATACTTAGGAATATGACAAGAAACAGTATAAATTGACCAAGGCAAAAGACATGGACCTTTTAAAGAGCAATTGTATTTTTTAAAAAGAAATATGAATTAATGATATTTTGAAGGTGATACTTTGAATGTAATAGCTCATCAATTTCAATCTTAAATATTGAAAGGTTGTGGGATATGGATGTCTGACAAGTTAGTTAATCTATAAGAGAAAGGACAATATGCTTATAGAAATGGTGAATCTATTATTGGAGCTGAAATTTAGTTTTAGTGGTGACTTTAATCATATAGAAATGCAACGTGCTCTCTGTACTCCTTGGTTGCCTATAGTTTGTGTGTGTGTGTGTGTGTGTGTGTGTGTGTGTGTGTTTGTTTGTGTGTGTGTGTGTGTGTGTGTGTGTGTGTGTGTGTGTGTGTGTGCACTTGAGCATGTATGTGTGTGCACCTGTAAGGCTTGGCCCTTGCCCCATCCACTTTTTTGTTTTGTTTTGTTTTGCTCTTTTCATTGAGCTCATATATAAACAGTCTTAGATTTTATGGATGTGCCTTCTAGTATTCCTAATAGACACAGTCTCATAGCAAACTCCTTATTTCTCTGACACTTAACATTTTTCTTTCCCATCCTTCACAATGATACTTAAGTCTTTAGTGCCAGGGCATTGTATATATCCCTTGGGGCTAGGGTCTAAAACTCTGCAGTTTGATTGGTTTCAGTTTTCTATAAAGACCTTCTAGATACAGAGTGAGGACTATATTATCTGTGGTTATAAGAGCAAATATTTATAATATCAGTAAGAATGGTGCTAGTTTACAAAAGTAGCAATTCCAGGTTGTATTCCAAGATTCTTGTTTTCAGTAGCCTTTAGGAGTTGGCCAGGTTTTGTAAAGTGATTAAGTACAATTCTACAACTTTAGGTTACTACAAAGGTACACATGCCACTGCTGCACCCTTAGGGTTATTAGGCCTTGCTGGTCATTGTTGTTAGTAAGCATCATGGTAGAGTGGGTTTTCTGGTTGCCTCTTTTCTTTGGAAGATTTAATGACATTGTTGTACCATGAAGGCTAGACCTCAAAGAGGGTGTTTTGTTTTGTTTTGTTTTGTTTATCATTTGTTAAAGATATGTACAATATATTCTAATCAGTTTTCCATCCCTGTCTAGAGAAGAGGTTTGCAAATCAGGTCTACCTCAGGCGCTTCTTAGCCCGGGGTCTGAATTGCAAGATGTCTTTAAGTCTTTAACCTGCAACTCAGAAAAGGATTTCTCATGCAGATATTGTTCTTTTAATTAGGTGGTCTTTGGCTCTTGGTGAGAGCATTGTCTGCACAAATGTTAAAATTTAATTCATATATATATATGAATTAATTCCTTGTTCAAAGCCACTCACAGGAGAAAGGAATTAACATCAAATATAATTAGCCCCAGGGCTCTCCACAACATACAAAGTAAATTCTCAAAAATACTCAACATAAAATACAAAAATACTCAATAAAATTCTCACAAACTGAATCTAAAAACACATCAAAACAATCATTCAGTGTGATCAAGTAGGCTTTATCCCAGGGATACAGAGATGGTTCAATATATGAAAATCTATCAATGAATCTACTATATAGACCAACTCAAAGGGAAAAAAAATCATCTAATTAGATGCTGAAAAGTTCTTTGAGAAATACAACACCCCTTAATGTTAAAAGTTTTGGAGAGATTAAGAATTTAAGGTCCATACCTAAACTTAATAAATGCAATATACAGCAAAACAATAGCCAACATCAAATTAAATGGAGAGGAACTTGAGGCAATCCCACTAAATTCAGGGACAAGACAAGGTTGCCCACTCTCCCCCATTCTATTCAATATAGTTCTAGAAGTTCTAGCTAGAGTAATTAGGCAACAAAAGGAGATCAAAGGTATAAAAATTGGAAAAAAGGAAGTCAAGATATCACTATTTGTGGATGATAAGATAGTATACATGATCTAACCTTCCCAAAAAATTCATTAGAGAACTCCTACAACTGATAAACTACTTCAGCAAAGTGACTGAACATAAATTTAACTCAAATAGATCAGTAGCTTTCTTCTATTCAAAGGATAAACAGGCTGGGAAAGAAATTAGGGAAACAATATCCTTCACAATAGTCACAAATAATATGAAATATCTTGGTGTGACTATAACCAAGCAAGTAAAAGATCTGTATATGTCTTGCTATTATGAATAGAGTAGCAATCACCATGTTTGAGTAAGTTATCTGTGGAGTAGGATGTTATATCCTTTGAAGAGGCTCTAACCCAGCACTAAGAACTACAAGCAACTGAGGAATGTTAAAATCAGGAGAAGTGGTCTTTTTCAATTTGCTCTCCAAAACTAAATGGTTAACCCTGAAAAATACAATGATCCCCCAAATTGGGATCCAGCTCAAGCGGAGGTTCTAAGATCGGACACTATTATTGATACTATGGTGTGCTTACAGTTAGGAGCCTACCATGGCTATACTCTGAGAGGTCCAGCAAGCAGCTAAGTCAGATACAGACACTTACTCCCAATCAATGGGTGAAATCCAGGAACCCCTCGGGTTGAATTGGGGAAAAGCTGGAAGAATCTAAGGGTTAGGGTGACCCAATAGAAATATCAGCAGTCTCAACTAATCTGATCACCTGAGATCTCTCAGACACCGAGCAACCAACCAGAGAGCATACACCAGCTGGTGTGAGGCCCCCAACACATATACAGTAGTGGGCTGTCTGGTCTAGCCTCAGTGAGAGAAGATGTATCTAACCCTCAAAAGACTTGAGGCCACAGGGAGTAGGGAAGTCTGGTGGAGGTGGAGAGGAAACATCCTCTTGAAGATGGGGTAGGAGCCATAGGATGAGGAACAGTTGAAGGGTAGATCAGGAGGGGGATAACAACTGGACTGTAAAATGATATAATAATAATAATAATAATAATAATAATAATAATAATAATAATAATGAAAAAAGGAAAGTAACATTTAATAAGCTTGAAATAATACACTCAAGTAACATTATAAAGATTGGTCAAGATTGGTCAAGCTTTATAAGTTTTTAAAGTTTATATATATATGCATATATAAAATAAAAGTTAAATTATTGATTGATAATGGAATGCTAAGCACAAGGTGGGCTGTTGGTCTTGGATGCAATTTTTAAAAAGTGACTAAGAAAACCACAAGGATCAACCTAATAAGCAACACTCCTCCAAGGACTCTGAGTCAATGTCTGCCTTCAGGTTCCTGTTCTGCTTGAATACATGCACTAAATGAATCTGTTGATGAACTGTGATATGGAAAGGTAATTGAAATAATTCCTTTCCTTATTAATTGCATTAATAGTAGCATTTCATCATAGCAGGTGAAAACCTATTTAAAACAGTTGAGTATAGGGAATTATTTGCAATGAGGAATAAGAGGAGGGAAATAATATAATCATATTATAATCTCAAGAATAAAGGTTATAACTAAAAAATAATTTGGCATATTGCTACATAAATGCAACCAGGTCCAGGTGACCAGCAGGTAGAAAATTCATAACTTTAGATCTTTTCTTGGATTCTAGAAATACCCAAAGTAAACAGTAAAAATTGAGTGAAGTTGATTAGTATCAAGCAATTAAGAGACCTATACAGCTGTAAACCTTGGCAATGTACAGAATAGCATGATAACTACAAAGGTACAATAGAGCCATTTAAATCTTGGGGTAACCAACAGCCCTACAATTGGACTCACAGACTGGTCAATAGGAAAAAATTCATGGTTACTACTTTAAATTACCTGTATATGGTGAGATCATGATCCTATAGGAGAACCTACCATGGCCATTTTCCAAAACTAATATAATTTCTAAATGCATTCTAAATGCCTAGCCTAATACCCATATGTGAAGATCGCTTTTACCCCTTATCAGGCAGCTTCTTTTTGCAGTATATGACGGCCATTACAGAAAGCAATAACTTTAAAATACAGAGAAAAACTGACTGTGGGCTTCCCACCACTAATTTATATACTTATGCAATATAACCTTTACACCTAAGTTCAAGAAACATCATGGAAGAAGGAATAAAAAATTATAAAATCAGATGATCAGGTCATCTGCTGTAAGAGAGTGTACTCTATATATTCCAGGGAAAACACACCCAGGAAATCTTATCAAACATGGATGGCTAAACAAGGCTATAATTATGACAATAGCTAACATGCCAATGCAGATAGGGCAAATGTCACAGGGCCTCACTTGTTACTAAAGAAATTCTGGCTATTAAGGACTGCTGAAAGAGGGACAGTCAGTCTTTTCCAAGAGATGAGTTCCCTAATTAGTTATCTAATACCATGTTGTCGGCATTAAAAAATGTATACGTACAAAAAGCTCTACAGGCTGTATTTAAACATAGACATGTGTTCATATGAATGTATATGTGTCTTTGTGTGTAAAGTGATAAAGAAAAAGAGATCATAAATTTGAGAGACAGTGGGAAGTACATGGGAGAAGTTGGAATTGAGGGATAGAAATGATGTAAAATATTGATGTCTGGAATTTTGAAAAGTATTTAAACAAAACAAACAAAACAAGGTTAATTTATTTTTAGGTGTGTGTGCATGTGTGTATGTGTGTGTGTGTGTGTGTGTGTGTGTGTGTGTGTGTGTGTGCATGTGCTCACCTATGTCAGTTTATGTGCAATTGTGTTCATGAAATGTGTCCAGGGAAGCCAATGAAGGCATCAGATCCCTTGAAACTTGTAGCAGTTGTGAGCCACTAGATGTGACTGGCAAAAAAGAAACCCTGTTTCATTACAAGAGAAGGAGATAATATTTAAAAGCAGAGACATCTGACTAACCGCATAACAAATGTTTCCTAAATAGGACAATAATTGAAACAATCATTAGGGAGGAGATTGATGAAATTTTACTCCATTAAATTTTATAGCTTTTCTTCAATAAGAACTACATTTAAGAGAGAAGGCACACTGTAGACATGGGGAAAGACTATATCAAACACATTTTATATAAAATACAGAAAATGTACAAAGCTTTCATAAAAATCAGTAAGGAATATAAATATCTCAATTACAATGGACATAATTTAAACCTATATTCTATAAAACAGAAAATACAAACATTAGGTGTCTGCTGCCCAGAAGACACCATATCATGAGGCATCCCATAAAATCCACTGCACTCAGAGCATTTGATAAGTCTCACAGATGCTGCTGGGAGCCCAGTGGACTCATGGACCCATCAGCCCCCATAACTATCACCAGCCAAACACCACTCCCCTTCTGCTTGGTCCTTTCTGCTGGGACAGACTGCTAGCTTGTCTGCTCCCCTGAAGACCACATCCTGAGGTATCCCAGGAGACCTGCTGCACTCAGGGTATCTGACATCACAGCTGGAGACATCCAAGGAGATCCACTGCACTTAGGATAACTGACACCAAAACCTTAGGCATCCCAGGTGATCCACTGCACACAGGGTAACTGAGCAACTGACACAACAGTCTGAAGAATTCCTGGGGCCTCTGGCAGGAAGACAACTGACACAACAGACTGAAAGATTCTCTGGAGTTCTGCTGCACACAGGGAAAAAGAAACCCCAGTGCATAAGCTCCCCCTAGAGAATAGCTTCACACAAGAAAATAGCTTGATGGCTACTCTGAAGACATAACAGTCTGCAGGCCTCTCAAGGGATCTACTACAGGTAGGCCACAGACCAGCAGCTTCTCTGCCAGTCTGCAGATGCCCCCACCCCCAGTTGGAAGGTCCCACAGGATGCCTGGTATAGCTAAGGCCACAGGCCTACCAGAAGACATGAAGCAACACAGGCATAAAAGAGGCAGACTCCAGACAGAGTCACCCAGACCAGCAAACACCAGGGATAATGAGATAGCTAGAGGAAAAAGCAAGACCATAAGCAACAGAAGCCAATATACATGGTCATCTTCAGAACCCAGTTCATCCACCAGAGCAAGCCCTGAATATACCAACACACCTGAAAATCAGGAAGCTGACCTAAAATCATATTTCATGAAGTCCTCCTTTAAGGAGGACTTTATTATCTCACTGAAAGAAATACAGGAAAACAAAGGTGAACAGGTAGAATTCCTTAAAGAAGAAACAAATAATTCACTTAAAAATACAAGAAAACACAATCAAACAGCTGAAGAAATTGCATAAAACAGTCCAAGACGTAAAAGTGGAAGTAGAAACAGTAAAGAAAACAGAAATGGAGGCAAACCTAGAAATAAAAAATCTAGGAAGTAAGTCAGGAATTACAGTAGATGCAAATAACACCAACAGAATACAAGTAATAGAAAAGAGAATCTCAGGTATAGAAGATACTGTAGAAGAGAATGGCACAACCGTCAAAGAAATTCCAAAACATTAAAAACTCCTAACCCAAAACATCCAGGAAATTCAGGACCCAATGGAAAAAAAAAAAAACAAATCTAAGAATAATTGTAATAGAGGAGAATGAAGATTCCCAGCTCAAAGGACCTGAAAATGTCTTCAACAAAATCATAGAAGAAAACTTCCCCAACCTAAAGAAAGAAATGGGCATAAAGGTACAAGAAGCCTGTAGAACACCAAACAAATGGAACCAGAATAGAAAATCCTCTCTTCACATAATAAGTAAAACACTAAACACACAGAAGAAAGAAAGAATATTTTTAACCAGTTTTTTATTAGCAATAAAAGTAGCAAAGGAAGCAACAGAGTGATACATATTCAGAAAATACTGCACAAAAGTAGCTGATGTGCTGAAAATATAGCTGAGCTAGTGAGCTCAGGTGGAATAAGTGATGGAAGTGCAAAGCAGCAGGAATGAGTTATCCGAGGCATATAGTTCTGGAATTAGGAAAGGAATGGATAGATAGCCTGTACCATTAAAGAAGCAGGGATTCTTTTGGTCTTAACACAAGAAAGTGAGCAAGAATGTCGATCACCTGAAAAGGGCGACATACCTCAAGAAAAGATGTTTGTTCTAGAAAGCCCTCAAAAAATAGCATAAAAGTCTGTCTAGGGTGGAGATTGAGACAGGGTCTTTTTGGTCCCTGTTGGCACGCACCCATTGAGAGCATACTTTATAATAAATATTGCCTATTTCACATGCCATGTTCTCTGTTTCTTACCAAAATATCCCCAATAGATATTTTAAGAACCAAGGCAATAAGCCGAGTCCAGATTAAAAGCCGAGTGGCATGTTAACATTTTTTTTTCATCTTAATCCTAATAAGAAAGAAAGAATATTAAAAACTGCAAGGGAAAAAGGCCAAGTAACATCCAAAGGTAGACCTATCTGAATTATAACAAACTTCTCAACAGAGACAATGTAAGTCAGAAGAGCCTGGTCAGAGGTCATGCAGACTCTAAGAGAACACAATTGCCAACCCAGGCTACTATACCCAGAAAAACTCTCAATCAACATAGATGGAGAAATCAAAATATTCCAGGACAAATCCAAATTCAAACATTATCTATCTACCAATCCACAAAGGATCCTAGAAGGAAAATTTCAATTAAAGGAAGGTAACTACACCAAAGTAAAGACAAGATATTAAGCATCCCACAACAATGCTAAAGGTAGAGAACCAAAATCACATCAAGCCACCTACAAAAACAAATATTACAGAAACCAACAGTCATCTGTCTTCAATATCTCTCAATATTAATGGACTCAACTCACCTATTAAAAAGATAAAAGCTAACAGGATGGATATGCAAACAAGATCCAGCATTTTGTTGCATACAAGAATGACACCTCAACAACAAAGACAAACACTATCTCAAAGTAAAAGGATGGAAAAAGTTCTTCCAAGTAAATGGTCCCAGGAAACAAGCTGGAGTTGCCATCCTAATATCCAATAATATAAACTTTCAACCAAAAGTTATCGAATGTAATGAGGAAGTACACTTTATGCTCATCAAAGGGAAAATCAACCATTAGGAAGTCTCAATTCTGAACATCTATGACCCAAATACAAGGGCACCCACGTTCATAAAAAAAACTTTTTTTAAAGTTCAAAACACACATTGAACTCCACAAAATACTAGTGGGAGACTTCAACAGATCACTCTTACTAATGGACAGGTCATTGAAACAGGAACTAAACAGAGACACAGTGAAACTAATAGAGGTTATGAACCAACTGGACTCAACAGATATCTACTGAATATTTCACCCTAAAACAAAAGAATACTCCGTCTTCTTAGAACTTCAAGGTACCTTATCCAAAACTGACTATATAATTTGTCACAAAACAACCCTCAGCAGATACAAGAAGATTGAAATATCCCCATGCATCCTGTCAGATCACCATGACCTAAGGCTGGTCTTCAGTAACAGCAAAAACAACAGAAAGCCCACATACATGTGGAAACTGAACAACTCTCTACTCAAGGATAACTTGGTCATTGAAGAAATATAGAAATAAATTAAAGACTTTCTTGTATTTAATGAAAATGTTGATACATCATATCCAAACTTATGTGACACAATGAAAGCAGTGTTAAGAGGAAAGTTCATAAAACTAAGTTCCCTGATAAAGAAACTGGAGAGATCTTACACTAGCAACTTAACAGGACACCTGAGAGCTCTAGAACAAAAAGAAGCAAACTTATTCAAAAGTAGTAGACAGCAGGACAGTCAAATTCTAGGCTAAATTCAACCAAATAGAAATAAAGAGAACAATACAAAGAATCAACCAAAACAAAAGCTGGTACTTTGAGAGAATAAACAAGATAGATAAACCCCCAGCCAAACTAACTATAGGGCCCAGAGGCAGTATCCAAATTAACAAAATCAGAAATGAAAAGGGAGACATAAAAACAGAAATGGAGGAAATTTAAAAATTCATCAGATCTTACTAAAAAATCCTATACTCAACCAAGCTGGAATATCTACATGAAATGGATGATTTTCTAGACAGATGCTACATACCAAAGTCAAATCAAGAACAGGTAAATTATCTAAACAAGCCCATATCCCATAAAGAAATAGAAGAAGTTATTAAAAACCTCCCAATCAAAAAATGCCCAGGGCCAGATGGATTTAGTGCAGAATTCTACCAGTCCTTCAAAGAAGACCTGAGAGTAGTCCATAAAATAAAAACAGAAGCAACACAACCTAATTGTTTAATGAAGCCACAATTACTCTGATACCTAAACCACACAAGGACCCAGCCAAAATAGAAAACTTCAGACCAATCTTTCTTATGAATATTGATGCAAAATTACTCAATAAAATTCTTGCAAACTGAATCCAAAAAACACAACAAAATAATCATTCATCACCATCAAGTAAGCTTCATCCCAGGGTTGCAAGGTTGGTTCAATATACAAAAATCCATTAACATAATCCACTATATAAACAAACTCAAGGGAAAAAAAACACATCATAGTCTCCTAAAGTTCCGAAAAGGCATTTGACGAAATACAACACCCCTTCATGTTAAAAGTATTGGAGAGATCAGGAAATCAAGGCCTATACCTAAACATAAAAAAAAAATTCTGCAAACTAACAGCCTATATCAATATAATTGGAGAGATATTTGAAGCAATATCACTAAAATCAGGGACAAGACAAGAATGCCTGTTCTCTTCTTACGTATTACATATATATATATATATATATATATATATATATATATATATAT
>NC_034613.1:54425266-54431047 GCF_900095145.1 Mus pahari
ATATATATATATATATATATATATATATATATATATATATATATTACTTGAAATTCTAGCTAGAGCAATTAGACAACAAAAGAAAATAAAAGGGATACAAATTGGGAAGGAGGAAGTCAAAATATCGCTTTTTGCAGATGATGTCATAGTATACATAAGTGACCAAAAAAATTCAACCAGAGAACTTCCCAGCTGATAAACAACTTCAGCCAAGTGGCTGAATGTAAAATTAGTGCAAATAAATCAGTAACCTTCCTTTATACAATTGATAAATAGGCTGTGAAAGAAATTAGGGAAACAACTTCTTTTACAATAGTCACAAATAATATAAAATACTTTGGTGTGACTCTAACCAAACAAGTGGAAGATCTGTATAGCAATAACTTCAAGTCTCTGAGGAAAGATTTGAAGACGATCTCAGAGGATAGAATGATCTTCCATGCTCATAGACTGGCAGAATTAATGTAGTAAAAATGGCCATCTTACCAAAGGCAATCTACATATTCAGTGCAATCTACATCAAAATTCAAACTCAATTCTTCACATAGATAGAAAGAGCAATTCTCACATTTATCTGTAATAACAAATAATCCAGGATATCAAAAACCATTCTCAACAATAAAAGAACTTATGGAGGAATCACCATCCCTGACCACAAGCTCTACTATAAAAGTTGCATGGAATTGTACAGAGACAGACAGTTTGATCAATGGAATAGAATTAAAGACCCAGAAATAAAACCAAATACACACACTTGATCTTTGACAAAGAAGCCAGAAATATACCATGGAGAAAAAGAAAGCCTCTTCAATAAATGATGCTGGTCTAACTTGTTTTTTTTTTTTTTTACAATGGCACAAGGGGAAATTTCCTAAACAGAACTATAATGGCTCATGCTCTAAGATAGAGAATTGATAAATGGAACCTCACGAAACTGAGAAGCTTCTGTAAGGCAAAGGACATAGTCAATAAGACAAATCAGCAGCCTACACATTGGGAAAAAAATCTTCACTAACCCCACATCTGATAGAGGGCTAATATCTAAAATATATAAAGAACTCAAGACGCTAACCACCAGAAAACCAACAATCCAATAAAAAAAAATGGGGTATGAAATTAAACCAAGGATTCATAACAAAGGAATCTCAAATGGCTGCGAAGCACCTAAATAAATGTTTAAAGTCCTTAGTGACCAGAGAAATGCAAATCAAAATGACCCTGAGATTCCACCTTATACCAATCTGAATGGCTAAGATCAAAACATGGGGTGACAACACATGTTGGTGAGGATGGGACAAAGAGGAACACTCTTCCATTGCTGGTGGGATTGCAAACTGGTACAAACACTCTCGAAATCAATCTGGAGGTTCATCAGAAAATTGGACATAGTACTACCTGAGGATCCAGCTATACTACTCCTGAGCATATACCCAAAAGTTGCTCCAACTTATAACGAGGACACGTGCACCACTGTGTTCATAGCAGCCTTATTTATAATAACCAAAAGCAAGAAACAAGCCAGATACCCTTCAACAGAGGAATGGATACAGAATATATGGTTTATTTACACAATGGAATATTACTCAGATATTAAGAATGAGGACATCATGAGTTTAGCAGGTAAATGGATGGAACTATAAAATATCATCCCGAGTGAGGTAATTTAGACCCAAATGGACATGCATGTTATGGACTCATTAGTAAGTGGATATTAGCCAAAGAAAAAAAGTACAGAATACCCAAGATACAGTCCATAGAGCTCAAAAATTCAACATGCTAAAGGGCCCAAGTTAGGATGTCACACTCCTACTAGGTAACAAGAAGAAAACAACCACAAGATGGAGAGGGAGGGACGGACCTGTGAGAGAAAGGGGATGGGGCAGAGAGGGGAACCTGATCTGGTAGATCTGGTAGTGTGTGGGGGAAAGGTTCCCTGAAGAGCAGCAGAAAGAATGGAAAGAGGCAACCTCAGGAGGTAGGAGGATTGGGGGTGGGGGGTCCTTCCAGAATGTACCAGAGACCTGTTAAGTGAAAGACTCTCAGTACTCAAAGTGAGGTGATTTAGATGAATGTCCTGTAGTAAGTGGGAGAGGGAACTTGTAGAGCTCACCTCTAGCAGAAAGACAGGACATCAAGTGAGGGATGGGGTTGCTATCCCACAGTCCCATCTCTGAACCATAATTGTTCTTGTCTGAAAGAGCTTCGGGGACAGAAATGAAGAGGAACCTGAGGAAAAGAATGTCCTGCAACAGGCCCAAATTGGGATCCAGCTCAGGGGAGGCCCCATGGTCTGAAACTATTACTGAAGATATGGAGCACTCAGAAAAAGAGACCTAGCATGCCAGCACTCCAAAGGACCCAACAAGCAGATGAAAGAGTCAGAAGCAGATAGTTGCACCCAACCAATGGACAGAAGCAGCTGACCCCTGTTGTTGAATTAGGGAAAGACTGAAAGAAGCTGAGGAGGAGGGCAACCCTGTACGTGGCCCAATAGTCTCAAATTATCTGGACCCCCAGAGATCTCTCAAGCACTGTACCAACAAACAGGCAACATATACCAGCTGCTATGAGGCCCCCAACACATATACAGCTGAGAACTGCTGGGCTTGGGTTCAATCAGAGAAAATGCACCTAACCCTCAAGAGACTAGAGGCCCCAGGGAGTTTTGGGGTCTGGTGGGATGGGTGGGAGGGTGGGAACATTCTTGTGGTGACAGGGGTCAGAGAGGAGGCATGGGATATGGAAGAGTTGGACGATAGACCTGGGAGGGGGAATTAAAATCTGAAGTATAAAAAAAGTAAATAAACAAACAAACAAACAAACAAACAAATAAATAAGTATATAATAAAACTGAAAAAGAACAGTAAAGTGGGTATAGGTATGTAGATTATTACTGCATATTATCAAATTAAAATTAAAGCCACAGTGAGATATGCTGCATGCCCACTTGAATAGTTAAAATTAAAATAAGGAAGAATAATAAATGTTGGCAAGAATGTAGAATGATTTGAACTGCCATATGTTCCTGGACTTTTGCAAAGTGATAGAGTCTCTTTAGAAATTAAGTTGGCAGTAAGCCTACATCTACCTTGTGGTTCAGGAATCATATTCTGTACACATTATCAATAGAAATTATTATAGGGTTTTATGTTCTATCAAAAGATATAACAAACATACTTACGACAATTTTATTCAGATAGCTACATTATGAAAAATTCCAGTTGCAATCAGCAATGGAATGTATAAATGGTGTTGCATAAGTGAAATGTTATAATTATAAATAATGAAAGATTATTATTATATATAATAATGTGAGAAATGCAAATAGAAAATATAATATAAAAGTGATATATATATATATATATATATATATATATATATATATCATAGATATATGAAGATTTATTCAAGACACCACTCATAGCAAGAAGAGGAACAAAATTATTATAAGTCATGTTATAACAGAGTTAGAACAAAGTTTGGGAGTGCTTCTTGTTCTTTCAGAGAAACCAATTTGAGTCTGAATACTCAAATGATGGCTCACAATTATTTGTTAACTAATTTTCCAGGAGATTTAATGTCTTATATAATTCCTTCTTTTGACCTCTGCAGGAGCCATATAGAAATAAACATATATATATATATATGTGTGTGTGTGTGTGTGTGTGTGTGTGTGTGTGAGTTGTCTTTGCATAAGACAGTAGTAACTGAGAAGGTACCTTATAGTCTGATTGGAATATTGCTTGTTGAGCTAGTTGCTGATAACAGGTACATAAATATGTAAAATGTCATTGAGTCATACATTAAGTTTTGTGTTATTTACTGATTGTAATTTTTCAATAAAAATGGTTAGACTATACTTTTGAAAGCTTATATTAGAACTCTTTGAGAGTATATGAACNTAGAAGTCTTATCAGGCTTATTCAAAAGTGAGTAAATAAATAATTTTTGAACCTCAAATCCAAGTAGGAGGGTCTTGAACCATCGTTTACAAACTTTATATTTTAACAGGTGTCTACTGAGAAAATGCCTGGGTTTTATGCAAGCAACTTTGCTTTTATAGGTATAGAATTTGTCATGAGAATATGAGATTTTGTAAGTAATTTTTGGGATGTAGGTGAGCTTCGATTTACGCACTGAAAAATAAAAATAACATCTCTTTATGGGTATTGGGGTATTTCTTCATGTACACACGTTTGTAAACCTGTATGTGCATCTGTGTGAATATAACCCAATGAAGATTTTATATATATATATATGTGTGTGTGTGTGTGTGTGTGTGTGTGTGTGTGTGTGTATGTTTGTGTGTGTGTGTGTATCTTGAAGGTATAAGTTAAAAACCATTGTACTCCAACAATCCAGCAATGAAGATTGCATTCTGTGATGAAGTTGTATGCTTCTTTCTCTGTATGTCATCAATGCTACACTTGAACATGAACCATGTAGGTGAAAAAAAGGATGGCTATAATGTTTAGCAGCAAAAAGGCAAGTACATGTACCCAAAGCCATTCTAGAATAGTATGGTTTATAGTAAATATTTCTTTTTAAATGGGGTCATTTGACTGTAATGAATGTTAACACAGGGAGTTCTTCCCAGCTCTACACATATGTTATGAACCCTAAGCATGCTTCCATAGTACTTCAAAATACTTAAACCTCTGGTTTTCACATCTCTCATTTTAGTTTTTTGTCATACTTGTGTACACAGGTAACTTTGTTTCTCAATGTGAAATTCTTGATAGTAACAACTATGGTTCATTATTCCTAGTAATATCTGTATCTTTCCTAGTGTAGATAGCATATGGCAACATAATGAAGACATAACTGGATACATAGAGGTTAAAATTAGGTCACTGAGCATAAGTTTCAGGAGTATAGTATTGCTATAGTAAGATGTGTGTGAATCAAGAAACGTTAAATAGAAATCTTAGAAAGGGGGCTAGAGAGAAGGCTCAGCTGTTAAGACCACCGACTGCTCTTCCAGATATCCTGAGTTCAATTTCCAGCAACCACATGTTGGCTCACAACCATTTGTTATGTGATCTGATGTTCTCTTCTGGTGTGTCTGAAGACAGCAACAGTGAACTCATATATATAAAATAAATGCATCTTTAACAAAATCTTAAAAATGGGAGAAACTCAATGGCTTTCATTTTCTTGCATAAGATATGCTGATACCTACAATAGCTGCCATAGTAATCAGTATTTTTCACATATACATGGACAAACTCTCTTAGAAACTTAAAAAACTCAAGAAAGGACATTTTTATTAGTTCTGTGGCGTTGAAAATAATAACTAAGTCAGAACAAATGTTTTTTTTTTATGAGTAAGAAATTAGGTACTATGCAACTGTGTATTGTCCATATGAAGTGTTTTCTGTTATCAGATTTCAAAGGAATATTTTTATCTTCTTTCAGTGCAGAAATAAGGAAATTCAATAACCATGAATATTTCAAAATGATTATAATTAAAACTTCATGAGATTGGCACAAAAACATGTTTCAAAGATAGAGCCAATTATTAGTTGACTTTGCTGTCAGCATGCATGCTAACAATTGACTAATAAACACTACACATTATTGATTCTCAGCTACCATGTGAAAAATGAAATGTATCTCATATGTACAGCAATATTTGAGGTGGTGGGTTTGGTAATACATACTTGTAATTCTAGCATTTATAACACTCAATAGGAAAGCTGTTAATGAATTCAAAGTCAACCAGAGCTACATAATACAATCTTTGTCTTGATTAAAAATATTTTAATATTCAAGACAAAA
>NC_034613.1:54431058-54439264 GCF_900095145.1 Mus pahari
CTCTCTCTCTAAAATAGGCAAACAGAATAAAAATATCAGAATTTTTTAAAAAACAAAAGAAAAAAGAACAAAAGAAACACACAAATACACACACACTCACAAAAACATAACACAAAACCCACAAAGATTGCAAACAAAAGGCATTCAACACAAAAAAGTAGTATTAGTCATAATGTAAAACAAAACAATGCAACAACATATTGAGTATATTTTGTGGTGTTTATCTATTTCTCTTTATGTGGCCTCCTTTAGGTGTGGTTTTCATACCCAGTAAGAAGCCATTGAAACAATCTAATTATTCCTTGTAACTAAATGTCAACTGTACATAGCTTTTTGGTTAGGTATTGCAATTCATGTTCCTCTCCCCCTCTCAGTGTTTGACACTCTCTGGCTTGACCCTAGGCTGGTCCCATGCATGCTGCCAAAATCTCTCTTTGAGTTCATATTACATCACTGCTATCATTTCTATTGTGACTAAAAGAAATGCATTGGGGTATGGATATTTCTTAGATACATTAATGGATATAATAATCTCAGCAAATAGTTGGTGAATTTACCCAATATCGTATATCAACCCAAGCATTAATAGACAGTTAACCAATTTATATACCTAGAAATACTTTTAGCAGAAGCTTCTGACTTCATTCTAATTATTCTGAAAGTTTGTTTTTACATACACTGGTATTTAAAAATGTAATAAATAAGGTAAAATGTAATAGTTTAAAGTTTTGATAGTCTTGACATTTATTATTATCATCTTTGATAATACTTGCCCTATTCACAATGTTTCATGTGATTCTTATTGCTTCATTTCAAGATGAAAATTTTGATATTCAATGCTATGAAAACATTTGTACAACATCAACTTGATAGTAATTATGGTATATCAAGAATACTTTTTGCAAACCTATGTTCTTTTTTGGGCCTGCTTGTGCCATATATGGTATAAAAGCTAAATTTAAACACATTTGGAGTTTGAGAAATCCTCACAGATTTTTATGATTTTTCTGGGAAACTTTTGAGTTTAAAGGAGAAGCCAGATGAACAGATGGCATATATATATATATATATATATATATATATATATATATATATATATATATAAACTCCAGAATTTATCTAAACTTCAAATACATATTTGCAGGGACAGATATGTTAATGACATACAGATATATTTATATATATGTATATATATATACATATATGTAATCTGTACAATTTCTTAAAAATATATGAAGAAGATAAAACCTTTGGTAATTATATGCTTCTATTCTTACTGAGGAGATCATTCACAAAACATAAGTTATATTTTCATGTGTATCTATAACACTGACATATGTATTCAGTAGTGATATTAATAGACATAGTATTGTTGATAACAGTACACTTGTTTTCAAGCATAGTATACATTACAAAGTAATATGGCAGACTTTCTTCCTATGCATTCTAACAAAATATTGGGCAAGTATAAGAGAAGCTGAGTAGTAAAACAATAGCATGTAGGTATTATAGGACTGATTTAAATCAGAATTGCTCTAAAATTGAGACATAAACTTGAACTTCATTGCATTATGGGATTTCCTGGAGTTGAATTTGAAAGGCACAATGAGAGACCTTAGAAACTGCTGTGTGAGTATTCAATGTATGTACATAGGTTTATACTTACAGGTC
This sequence comes from Mus pahari, assembly GCF_900095145.1. Lineage (NCBI taxonomy): Eukaryota > Metazoa > Chordata > Mammalia > Rodentia > Muridae > Mus > Mus pahari. The sequence continues at coordinate 54,432,730 of NC_034613.1, forward strand.
ACTCTCAGAATCTCCAGGTAAGCCAAGTGAAAATCCAGTGCTGGAATGAATCAGAGTTTAAGGCATTTATTATATTTTATTTCACAGGCCAAAAAGGGGGCTTTTCATTTATATTGCATATGCAGAGATGAACTTAGAGATAAGCAAAAACAAAGTCGATTGCCTTAAAATTTTAGTTTCTTTATTTTATTTTGTTTTATTTTTTAATTATATATATTCTTTATTTATATTTCAAATGTTATCCCCTTTCCAAGTTTCACCTCCAAAAACCACCTACCTAAACACCACTATACCTGCCCACCTACTCTTGTTTCCCTCTCCTGGCATTCCCCTACATTGGGCATCTAGCCTTCACAGGAACAAGGCCCTCTTCTCCCATTGAAGTCCTACAAGGCCATCTTCTGCTACATATGCAGTTTGAGCCATGAGTTCCTCCATGTGTACTCTCTGGTTGGTGATTTAGTCCTTGGGAGTTCTGGGGGTGCTGGTTGGTTCATATTGTTGTTCCTCCTATGGGGCTGCCTACCCCTTCAGCTCCTTGAGTCCTTTCACTAGCTCCTACATTGGGGACACTGTACTAAGTCCAATGGCTGGCTGAAAACATCCATCTCTGTATTTGTCAGGTGCTAGCAGAGCCTCTCAGGAGACAGCTATATCAGGCTCCTCTCAACAAACACTTGTTGGCATGCACACTAGTGCCTGGGTTTGGTAACTGTATATAGGATGGATCCTGAGGTGGGGGAGTCTCTGGATGGCTTTCCTTCAGTATCTGTTGCACATATTATCTTTGAGTTTCCTCCCATGGGTATTTTGTTTCCCCTTCTTAGAAGGACCATACTTTGGTCTTCCTTCTTCTTGAATTTCATGTGGTCTTTGAATAGTATCTTGGGTATTTCAAGCTTCTGGGCTAATATACACTTATCAGTGATAAGTGTGTGTTATTTTGTGGTTGGGTTACCTTATTCAGGACAATATTTTCTAGTTTCATCTATTTGCCTAAGAATTTTATGAAGTCAATGTTTTTAATAGCTGAGTAGTACTCTGTTGTATAAATGTATCACATTTTCTGTATTCATTCTTCTGCTGAAGGGCATCTAGGTTCTTTCAAGCTTTGGACTATTATAAATAAGGCTGCTATGAACATACTGGAGCTTTTGCCCTTATTACATGTTGGAGCACATTCTGAGTATATGCCAAGGAGTGGTATACCTGGGTCCTCAGGTGGTACTATGTCCAGTTATCTGAGGAAATGCCCAAGTGCTTACAAGAATGATTGTACCAACTTGAAATCCCACCAGCAATGGATAAGTATTCCTTTTCTCCACAACCTCAACAGCATCTGCTGTCTCCTAAGATGTTGATCTTAGCCATTCGGACAGTTATAAGGTGGAATCTCAGCGTTGCTTTTATTTGCAATTCCCTGATGACTAAGGATATTGACCATTTCTTTAGGTACCTTTCAGAGATTTTTTATTCCTCAGTAGTGAATTCTTTATTTAAATCTTTACTCCATTTTTAATAGGGTTATTTGGTTTTCTGGAGTCTAACTTCTTGAGTTCATTTTATATATTGGATATTAGCACTCTATTAGATGTAGAATTGGTAAAGATATTTTTCCAGTCTGTTCATTGCCTTTTTTGTCCTATGGGCAGTGACTTTTGACTTACAGAAACTTTGCAGTGTTATGAGGTCCCATTTGTGTATTGTTGTTCTTAGATTGTTGATCAATTCAGGGAAATTTCCCCAGTGCCGATGTATTTGAGGTCTGTTTTCCATTTTCTTTTTTATTAGATTTTCTGTATCTGGTTTTATGTGGAAGTCCTTGATCAACTTGGACCTGAACTTTGTACAGGAAGAGAAGTGTGGATTGATTTGCATTTTTCTATGTGTTGGCTGCCTGTTAAACCAACACCATTTGTGGAAAATGCTGTCTTTTACAGAATTTTCAACAAATGGTGCTGGCAAAACAGGCAGTTATCATGTAGAAGAATACGAATTGATCCTTTCTTATCTCCTTGTACAAAGCTAAAATCTAAGTGGACCAAAGAACTCCACATAAAACCAGAGACACTGAAATATATAGAGGAGAAAGTGGGGAAAAGCCTCGAAGATAAGGGCACAGGGGAAAAATTCTTTAACAGAATAGCAATGGCCTGTGCTGTAAGATCAATAATAGACAAATGGGACCTCATAAAATTGCAAAGCTTCTGTAGGGCAAATGATACTGTAAATAAGACAAAAAGGCCACCAACAGATTGGGAGTTTTTAACAACCCTAAATCTGATAGGGGACTAATATCCAATATATACAAAGAGACCAAGAAACTGAACTCCAGAAATTCAAATAACCCCATTAAAAATGGGGTCCAGAGCTAAACAAAAAACTCTCAACTGAGGAATACCAAAGGACTGAGAAGCACTTGAAAAAAATGTTCAACATCCTTAATCATCAGGGAAATGCAAATCAAAACAACCCTGAGATTCCACCTCACACCAATCAAAATGGCTAGGATCAAAAATTAAGGTGACAGCAGATGCTGGTGAGGATGTGGAAAAAGAAGAACACTCCTCCATTGCTGGGAGTATTGCAAGCTTGTACAACCACTCTGGAAATCAGTCTGGTGGTTCCTCAGAAATCTGGACATAGTACTACTAGTAGATCTAGCAATACCCCTTCTAGGTATATACCCAGAAGATGTACCAACTGGTAATAAGGACACATGCTCCACTATGTTTATAGCTGCCCTATTTATAACAGCCAGAAGCTGGAAAGAACCCAGATGTCCCTCAAGAGAGGAGAATAGATACAGAAAATGTGGTACATTTACACAATGGAGTACTACTCAGCTATTAAAAACAATGAATTTATGAAATACTTGGACAAATGGATGTATTTGGAGGATGTCATCCTGAATGAGGTAACCTAATCACAAAAGAACTCACTTGATATGAACTCACTGATAAGTGGATATTAGCCCAGAAATCTAGAATACCCAAAACACAGTCTCCAATACACAAGAAAATCAAGAATAAGGAAGACCAACATCTGTATACTTCATTCCTCCCCAAAATAGGGAACAAAATACCCATGGAAGAAGTTGCAGAGACAAGTTTGGAGCTAAGATGAAAGGATAGACCATCCAGAGACTGCTCTACCAGGGAACCATCCCATAATCGGCCACCAAACACAGACACTATTGCATATATAAGCAAGATTTTGCTGAAAGGACCCTGATATAGCTATCTCTTGTGAGGCTATGACAGTGCCTGGCAAATACAGAAGCAGATGCTCACAGTCATCTATTGGATGGAACACAGGGCCTCTAATAAAGGAGCTAGAGAAAGTACCCAAGGAGCTAAAGGGGTCTGGATCCCTATAGGTGGAAAAAATATGAACTAACCAGTACAGCCAAAGTTCGTGTCTCTAGCTGCATATGTAGCAGAAGATGGCCTATTAGGCCATCATTGGGAAGAGAGGCCCCTTGGTCTTGCAAACTTTATATGACCCATAGAGGGGAAGGCCAGGGCCAAGAAGTGGGAGTGAGTGGGTAGGGGAGAAGGGAACCCCCAATTCAAGAACCGTCACCCATGCTATATATATATATATATATATATATATATATATATATATATATATATATATATATATATATATATATATGTGTGTGTGTGTGTGTGTGTGTGTGTGTGTGTGTGTGTGTGTGTGTGTGTTTNNCTGTATGAGTTGCCTTTACATAAGATAGTAGTAACTGAGAAGGTACCTTCTAGTCTGATTGGAATATTGCTTGTTGAGCTAGTTACTGGTAACAGGTACATAAATATGTNAAATGTCATTGAGTCATACATTAAGTTTTGTGTTATTTACTGATTGTAATTTTTCAATAAAAATGGTTAGACTATACNTTTGAAAGCTTATATTAGAACTCTTTGAGAGTATATGAACNTAGAAGTCTTATCAGGCTTATTCAAAAGTGAGTAAATAAATAATTTTTGAACCTCAAATCCAAGTAGGAGGGTCTTGAACCATCGTTTACAAACTTTATATTTTAACAGGTGTCTACATATGTTACGAATCCTAAGCATGCTTCCATAGTACTTCAAATATACTTAAACCTCTGTTTTTCACATCTCTCATTTTAGTTTCTGTTATACTTGTATACACAGGTAACTTTGATTCTCAGTGTGAAATTCTTGACAGTAACAACTATCGTTCATTATTCCTAGTAATATCTGTATCTTTTCTAGTGTATGATAGCATATGGCAGCATAATGAAGACATAACTGGATAGATACATAGATGTTAAAATTAGGTCACTGAGCATAAGTTTCAGGAGTATAGTGTTGCTATAGTAAGATGTGTGTGAATCAAGGAATGTTAAATAAAAATCGTAGAAAGGGGGCTAGAGAGAAGGTTCAGCTGTTAAGACCACCGACTACTCTTCCAGATATCCTGAGTTCAATTTCCAGCAACCACATGTTGGCTCACAACCATTTGTTATGTGATCTGATGTTCTCTTCTGGTGGGTCTGAAGACAGCAACAGTGAACTAATATATATAAAATAAATACATCTTTAAAAAAATCTTAAAAATGGGAGAAACTCAATGGCTTTCATTTGCTTGCATAGGACATGCTGATACCTGCAATAACTGTCAAAGTAATAAGTATTGTTCACATATATGTGGACAAACTCTCTTAGAAACTTAAAAAACTCAGGAAAGGACATTTTTATTAGTTCTATGGCATTGAAAATAATAACTAAGCTAGAACAAATGCTTATTTTTTATGAGTTAGAAATTAGGCATTACGCAACAGTGTATTGTCCATATGAAGTGTTTTCTGTTATCAGATTTCAAAGGAATATTTTTATCTTCTTTCAGTGCAGAAATAAGGAAATTCAATAACTATGAATATTTCAAAATGATTGTAATTAAAACTTCATGAGATTGGCACAAAAACATTTTTCAAAGATAGAGCCAATTATTAGTTGACTTTGCTGTCAGTATGTACACATGAATGCTAACAATTGGCTAATAAACACTACACATTATTGATTCTCAGCTACCATGTGAAAAATGAAATATATCTCATATGTACAGCAATATTTGAGGTGGTGGGTTTGGTAATACATACTTGTAATTCTAGCATTTATAACACTCAATAGGAAAGCTGTTAATGAATTCAAAGTCAACCAGAGCTACATAATACAATCTTTGTCTTGATTAAAAATATTTTAATATTCAAGACAAAAGTTAAATCCTTTAGTATTTTTTTCTAGTTACATTTTCATTTGGGATATAATAAAGGTGGAAGTAGGCAAACTTTTATCATGTCTTGACATTTGTATTCATAAGTTTTATACCAACAATATGACACAGAATAATATCAATACAGAAAACACAGAAGATCAAACTGGCTTTGTGGATTCAGGATTCTGTCAAGATTGAGACATCACCATGTATCAGCATAATCCAACAGTCATCAGTATACAATGACATTTTGAGACAGTAATCAGAAAGAGAGCTCATCATTTACTTAACTGCTATGTCTTTGTTNTTTCAAAATGGATACTACACAGATTGGGAAGTCAACTGAGCTTCATTTGTTCCAAGTATTTAGAAAACACAGAGTCAAGATTTGAACCATCAATCAGAAAGAGAAGTCATCNTCTTCCTTTCTAAGCGCATGCCTCAAAACAAAAAAACGAGTATCTGTTAAGAGACATGTTTGCCACTTTTTGGATCAGGTTTTTAGATCTATTCCTTTGGAGAATGTTCATGTGAATTATAGAACACATAAACGTAGAATATATAGTACTAGAGTCAGATAGTTACATAGCGCTTATACTAAGCTTCTGTTAAATTAAAGGAAGGGCCACCTTGAAAGTATCCTTAGATCATAGGATTAGTGTCCTTTTGCAAAGAGAGTAGTAGAATGGTGGTGAGAAATAATGGTGGAATGTAAACTAAATAATATCATAACTCTCTATACTAGAACAGAATTCAACATAAAGATATATAGTCTCAAAATATTTTCAATATGACACCCACCTTTATGGGAATTCAGTTCTTGGACCTTGAAGAAGTCAAACAGCAGTCAAAAAAGACATGCAAAAATAGTACAAATATAGCTGAAATCAAATATACTTCAAGGAATGTCCCAGACAGAATGCAATCACTTGTTACAGTTTTTTTGGCTAGTGAAAGCACATTCTTAGATTATGCAGAAGAGACAAATGGGATATGCAAGAACTATCTTCCTTTGGCCATTAGTTGTAAAAACAAACAAACAAACAAAAAAAACCAAACCAAACCAAACCAAACCAAACCAAACAAAAACAACTATGCTTAGAGATAATTATACTGTGTTCCTTTAAAATAATATGCCACCCAATTGTAGTAATTCTGTTCAATATCCACATGCTTGTTCTTCCAAAACTGTTACTACAGAAGAAAACTATAAACTCTCCTTTATTTTATACTCTAAGTGTTTGAGAAACACAGACTTGAGATACTGGAATTATTATTCAATTGCTAG
>NC_034613.1:54460476-54485597 GCF_900095145.1 Mus pahari
GGGGGCGAAGAGAGGAGGAGAAGAGAAAGAGGAGGGGGTGATCTCCTAATTTATACGGAGAATGACATCACACCAATGAGGGTGGGGACTTAGCCAGGTGAGTTGTGGGATTGAGGGTCGTTGTCCTGGCAACGCAGGTCTCGTGTCACATGGTTGGGCCAGGCCTTGGAGTGTCCTGGTGCTAACAGTTGTAAATTCAAGAAGATTGATATTTCTAGCACTGTAATTTGCCTTTTTGATATTTTTATAAAAATAATCTAACACTTGCAGCTTAAGAGAAAAAAATTATTTTAGCTCACATTTCAAGGTACAGCTCTTTATGGAAGCAAATTAAAGGCAGCAGGAACTTGAAGTACCCAGTAGTATTATAGTCAAGGTCAAACAGTAGAGAATAATAATAGCTTGGGTTGAGCTACCTTTCTCCTTTGTATGAAGGGCAGGACCTACCCACAACTGGAAATGATCCTGCCCATATTTGATAGAGGTCTTTCTACATCAATTAATATAATCATGAGACTCCCAGCACAGGTATACCCAGAGGCCCACTTCTCAGGTTATGCTAGATCCTGGTAATCTGTCAATTCACCTTAACATATGATCTATAATATCATATTAAAATGAGAACACGGCAGTAGACATTGAATTTTTCTAGATGACACTGAGGCTAACTTGGAAGATTCTAGAGAACATGTTTCTATTGAACTAATATGTGGCTTTAAATCTTAATTTCATCACTTAAGTCTTTGTGCACTTTTAATTATTTCTTGATTTTTAAAGTAATTTTACTCAAGACTTGAATAATTTTCTCTCTATAATGAATGCTAAGCTCAGCCCAGACATAGGAAGTATTGCAGGAGTTATCTTGTGTTTAAGCTCATTGTACAAGAATCTGGGCAGAGAATGACATTTGAATTAAGCAAAACAATTGAGATAAGCTGTTCAAACCCTCTGATTCATCAAAACAAGATGATCCAAAACCAAAATATTCAGAGATTTCACATAATTGCTTATTTTAATATTCAGCATACAAAACATCATGCATATCTGAAGATATATAAGCTTTCATATTCAAATTTAATATATAAGTTGTACAAATATGAAGAAAACAAAAAGATCATAAAAAACATAAAAGGATATGACATGAAAGTAACAAAGACAAGTAGAAAGATCAGGGCATGAGATAAAATGGGGGTAAGGGAACAAAACTCTATATTATCAAAATTTTGAAATTGTCATTACAATACAATTTTGTAAACCAGGCATTTCAAGCACAGATGGTATTCTAAGTGTTTAAAAACCTCTGATACTCAGGGCATGACCAGTTAGAGTCAGCATGCTCCATACTTATATAATACCTCATTTTAATTCAGAGCACACTTCAATGACACGCCACTATTATTAAAAACCACAGGGACAATTACATTCAACTTCATGAAATCATAAATTTACAGCATTTATGCATATATATATATATATATATATATATATATATATTTAAAGATATTTCTTTTAAATTTGGAGAACATAACACTATGAATAGCAGATTAATGATTATTTTAACACTCTTTTGGGGGAAACAAAAGAATATTGTGGATCTATGATCTCTGAATGTTACTTTCTAATCCTTCTGGCATTTATGTTACTGGTTCTAACATGGATGTTTGAGAAATCTTGATGTCTAGAGAAGGAGCTTTTGAACTAAATATGCATTGTTCCTTTACCTGCTTGATGTGTATATTGGTAGCTACATTCTATTCATTAATGGAAAATTATAAATTCTTAAATTATGGGCAGAACGTATTTTGCAAAGACAGAAACATAGTAGCCTTTGTTGTAGGTTCAAGGTCCAGGAAACTCATTCTGAGACAAGGAATGGAATGCAGAATATTGAAAACCTGTAACTAAGAAGTCTGAAGTAAGAATGTCTCTGTGAGTTTGAGAGATCAGCATAGCAAATTCAACATCAAGCCATGTGGGTTATACAGCCACATCCTATGTAGTGCTTACTGTTACAAAGCACAGCGATAATGGCAACTTATAAGACAGATTATATTCAGGAACATGATTCCAGAGAGATGCAAAATTCATGACACCAATGTAGAGCCGTGACTCCTAGAGCAGGAAGTTTTACTTTGCTATAAAAAGTAGAACTAAAAGAGACAAGATATCCTGTGATATTCTCCACAAAGTTCTTTGACAATGAGATAAAGTATTCTGAAGCTGTTATAGCTTTGTAATGTTTTTATATTTAAATAAAGGTTCTTGTATTTTATTTTGGAAGGAATAGTTGAGACAGGCTTTGTTATCTATATTTCTCGCAGAAATAGAACTCACTGTGTAATTCAAACTTGCCTTATTTTCATGGAAAGCCTTTTGTTTTAGCTTCCAATTTAATTGAGATTACAGGCATGAGCCACCATGCCTGCTGGACTCTCAACTTTCATATAATTGCACCAATTATTTACTAAATGGAGATTGGCAGAAAGTTGTGACTTTGAACAACATTGACCTCTTCAGTTACGGCAATTTATGTTGAAGACTGATTGCTTCGCTATTCAAGATTCCAACAGTTGGAGGCATTACATCCTTCAATATTTGGAGTATTACAGCATTCAGTAGTCTAGAAAGCTTACCCACAGAGTTCTGCTTCACTGTGAAAGAGCTATGGTCAGGTGATTAAACTTCATGTTCTTTTCTCTGGGATTTCAAATTATTATTCCCCAAGACATGTTTATTTAATAATAAAAATGCACCAGAGATTGCTTTATATATTTAGGATGTAGCATAGAGCAAGACACACGTGGTCCTTGACCTTAGGAATCTACACCATGTGAGAATAATGTTTTGTGCTTAAATAGCTAATCTAAATCATATGGTAAATGTCAGGTATTCTCAAGAGGTAAGCAAGTCTAAAACTAAAGCCATAGTTCTAGAGCCTCCTGGCCAGTGTGAGCTCCTTTGGGGATTTCATCTTCTGATGGCTGAATTCCACAGTCAGTGAAATGAAATAGATTCTGGTCATTATGATTTGCTACTGGGTTGAACTAGGGCAATGACATTGTTATGCATTTTCCTTTAAGCATGCAAATTCAGCCCATTTGCTCTGGCTCTGCTCTTCTTGCATATAGAAAAATCCATTTCTCAGTTAATTATCATATATTATCACACAAATATTGACTGGTTAATGAATAGGAAGGATCAGCTCACTCACTTTTTCTTCATATATTTACTAGCTTTATAACTTTGTAACCTTTATAACTTTGAACAAAGTTTTAGTTCTTTTAGTATTTCAGTTTCTCCAATTATGTTTGGTGCATAGTAGGCATTTCTGCCATGTTAGTCAGAGTTCTGACAATTTGGTTTGTATAAGATAATAACTGCAAATGTTTAAATGTTCACTATCATTCTCTTGGAAATTCTCTGTCTCTGTCTCTCTCTGTCTCTCTCTGTCTATGTCTCTGTCTCTCTCTGTCTCTGTCTCTCTCTGTCTCTCTCTCTCTGTCTCTCTCTCTCTCTCTCTCTTTCTCTCTCTCTCACACACACACACACACACACACACACACACACACATAAATTCTTATCTGATAATTGAAGTGTTTATACACATAGGTTAAAAATTTGCCTAAAATTGGCATTTTTCATGAACAGACAATATATATATATAGTATCAAGCTAGCCAGGGTAGTAATGCCCAATCACCTCAGTAATGAAACTAAATTAAAGCTTAGGAGCTTCTGGTCATAAATTTTAAAATTAATTATTAAAATCCAATCACCTTCCTGTCTGGCATATTAAGAAATAATAATCAACCTGTGTGTATATACAGTTATTGGATAAACACTTTAGAGTTAATTAACTAGTTAATTCTTGTTTTTCAGCACACATTGGTAGTTCTGAGTCACTGACTTGGTCATGCCAGTCAAAATCAGAGTCAAATAACAACCTTATCATTGATGGTTTTCTACAAACTAATTCAGTAGCTATTTTGCAGACATAAATTCAGATGCATTTATTAAAATGAAAAGACAGTAAGAAATGATAGCAACTGTCATTTATTGAGACCATATCAGGTGTCATTCTTGTGCTGTATATTTTTATTTAGTACTTAGATCAATCCTTTGAGGAGTGTTGTTAATGTTATAAGATAATGAAAGTGAAGTAAATCAGATAAGTAACACATCAGTCATCATAGCTTCCAAATCGTAGATTCAGGAACATCCAGACCTAACCACTCAAACATTCATGTTTTCTCAAATCCTGTTTTACTTTCTTAGCTTGTTATGCTTGCTCCTTCACTATACAAAATTTGGTTTTAGCTTATAATGTGTTCAGTCTACTGTTACGCACACTCTATCCCTGAATATGTTTTTCAGTGATTAGTGCATGTGAGAAGTATATTAAGAATCAATAATATCAAATTTTGTTACTATTATTTGTTTTCATTTATATGTCAGTCCTGTTTCTAAAACTTATATATATATATACACACACACACACACATATATATATATACATATATATATAATATGTATATTGTATATATATTGTATATATATTGTATATATATGTGTATATATATGTGTATATATATGTGTATAATATATATATATATATATATATATATATATATATATATATATATATATATATATACTTTAAAATCTTCCCCATAGCACTCCATAGAAGGCAATATTATAATGTCTATTTTATAGTTTGAAGAACTGAGGCAGTGTGAAGCTATAGATTACTTTGTTTTAACAAAGATTAGCTTTTACTTTACCGCTAATATCCACTATAAGTGAGTATGTACCATACAGGTCCTTTTGGGTCTGAGTTACCTTAGTCAGGATTGTATTTTCTGGCTCCATCCATTACCATGCAAAATTCATGATGCCCTTGTTTTAAATTGCTGAGTAGTATTCCATTGTGCGAATAAACAGCATTTTCTTTATCCATTCTTTTGTGGAGGGACATCTGGATTGTTTCCAGTTTCTGACTATTATGAGTAAAGCTATCATAAACATAGTTTAGCAAGTGTCCTTGTGGGATAGTGGAGCATCTTTTGGGTATATGCCCAGGAGTGGTTTAACTGGGACTTGATGTAGAACTATTTCCATTTTTCTCAGAAACTTCCATATTAATTTTTCAATTGGATGTATAACTTTGCCATTCCAATGGAGGAGTGTTCCTCTTTCATGAGTTCCTTGCCAGCATGATCTGTCACTTATGTTTTTGATTCAAACCATTCTGAAAGTTATGAGATAGAATCTCAGAGTTATATAGATTTGCATTTCTCTTATGGAAAAGATGTTGAATATTTGTTTAGGTATTTCTACCTCTATTGAGAATTACCTGTTTATCTCTCTACCCCATATTTAGTTTGTTCACATCTAGTTTCATGAGTTCTTTATAGGTTTTTGATATTAGCTCTCTGTCAGATGTAGGGTTGCTGAAGATCTTTTCTCATTTTGTAGGCTGCCATTTTTTTCCTTGATGGTGTTCTTTAACTTACAGAAAATTTACCTTTTATATTGGTCATTTTATTTATTTACATTTCAAATGTTATCCCCATTCCCAGTTTCTCCTCCATACACACCGCCTATTTCCTCCCCCATGCTCCTATCTGTATGAGGGTGCTCCCCCATCCTCTCAACCCCTCCTGCCTCAGCTGCATAGCATTCACCTACCCTGGGTCACAAAACCTCCACAGGACCAAAGGACTCCTCTCCCAGTGATGCCCAGATAAGGCAGGTCTCTGCTACATATACAGATGGAGCTACGGGTCCCCCAATGTGTACTCTTTGGTTTGTGATTTAGTGCCTGGGAGCTTTGGGGGAGAGGGCATCTGGTTGGTGGATATTGTTCTTTCTATGGAGTTGCAAACCCCTTCACCTCCTTCAGTCCTTGCCCTAACTTTTCCATTGGAGTCTCCACAGTTGGTTATTTGGCTGTGTGCATCCATATCTGTATTGGTCAGACTCTGGAAGGGTTTCTCAGGAGACCACTATACCAGGCTTTTGTCAGCAAATGCTTCTTGGCATCCACCATAGTGTCTGGATTTGGTGTATGCTGATCGGGCTGTCTCTGGCTGGCCTTTCCTTCAATCTGTACTTTCACTCTTTGTCTCTGCATTTCATTTTGCCAGGAGTAATTCTGGGTTAAATTTTTGAGGTGGGTTGGTGGCCACATCCCCCAACTGGGGGCTGTGCCTATCCTCTGAATATGGTCTCTACAGGTTCTATCTCTCCTTTGTTGGATATTTAGGCTAATGTCCTCCCTGTTGGGTACTGGGAACCTCTTGAGCCCCTGGCACCTGGGAATTTCTAGTGGCTACCCCCAGTTCCTCCTCCTTCACTGTTACACATCTCCTTTCAAATTCCTGACCCTCTGTACTTCTCCTCTATCATCTCCAGTATCTGTACTGGTCCCCATTTTTTACTCCCCCTCTATTTTCCCTCCCAGATCCCCTCTCCCTATACTTCCTGATATTATTTTCTTCCACCTTCTGAGTATGAATGTAGAATCCACACTTTGGTGTGGTCTTCCTTCTTGTGTTTCATATTGTCTGCGAGTTGCATTGTGGGTATTCTGAGCTTCTTTTTTCAGCTAATATCCATTTATCACTACGTATATACCATGTGTGTTCTTTTGTAAATGGGTTACCACACTCAAAATGATATTTTCAAGTTCCGTCCATTTGCCTGCAAATTTCATGAAATCATTGTTTTTAAAATCTGAGTAGTACTCCATTGTGTAAGTGTACCACATTTTCTGTATCCATTCCTCTGTTGAGGGAAAACTGGGTTGTTTCCAGTTTCTGGATATTATAAATAAGGATACAATGCACATCATTCTCAATGATGAAAGATCTGGGAGAATCACCATCTATGATCTCAAGGTATACTACAGAACAATAGTGATGAAAACCCCATGGTATTGGTACAGAGATGGGCAGGTAGATCAATGGAATAGAATTGAAACCCCAGAAATGAACCTACATGCCTTTGATTACTTGATCTTTGACAAAGAAGCCAAAACCATTCAGGGTTAAAAAGACATTATTAAAAACTTTTTATTGGTTATTTTATTTATTTACATTTGGAACATTACCCCTTTTCCCAGTTTTCCCTCCAAAAACCCACTACCCAACCTTCCTCCTCCTACTTCTATGATGGTACTCCCCCAACCCCCCACTCCCACCTCACCACTCTAGCATTTCCCTATGGTGGGGCATCAAACCTTCACAGAACCAAGGGCCTCCCTTCCCACTGATGTCAGATAAGGCCATCCACTGTTACATATGCAGCTAGAGCCATGGGTTCTCTTTGGTTAGTGGTTTAGTCCCTGAGAGCTCTGGCAGGTCTGGTTGGTTGATATTGCTGTTCTTCCTATGAAGACCAAAGTGTGGATGCTTCAGTCATTCTTAGAAGAGGAACAAAATGCTCAAAGGAGGTAGAGGGTAGGAGGGAATTAAGAGGAAGAGAGGAGGGGGAGGGGAAAGGGGGACAGAATCAAGTATGGTAGGAGACAGGGGTGATAAACAGAGGTTCTTGATATTGAGCAGAAGTGTGTAGCAATGGGGGATGATGAACTGGGGGTACCCACCAGAAAGTCCTAGATACCAGGAAAGTAAGATCCTCCCAGAACCCAACAGGAATGGCATTAGCTGAAATATTCAACAAAGGGGAGGGAGAACCTCTAGAGACCATATCCAGAAGTTAGGCAAGGCCCCAGGTTGAGGGATGGGGCCATCTACTCATCTCCAAAATTTTAACCCATAATACAGATATGTATATATCATAAAAAAGTAGTATTTAGAGGGTATTGACAATGTTCCTTTTTGGTCACTTAGTGTTTATATTTGAATGTATTGCTAAGTTTGACAAGATTCTTTGACTAGACATAGTTAATTGTCAAAAATTTGTCTATCCAAAAAACTGAAGAATGTTGCCAAGGTTTTGACGTTTAATTTTGAGAATATTTCCCCATATTTTACTTAAACTTTCAAGTCCCTTTGTGGGTCAACTCAAAGACAAAGAAATATTTATTTATCTTTTCTATGAAAGTATGTGAAAACATTCTTTCCTTCATAACCAAGTGAGAAATTGTTTAAAGGAACCATATGATGAGCTAATTTCTGTTTTACTTGTATTAGGTACAGGTATATTTGAGTATAATCTTAGCTGGGAATAAATAAGTTAGACTCTAAACTGAGTATCCCCTGTATGCACCTCTAAAACACTTTGTTTTTCATAGTGTCCAAGTGTACTATTCAATTATCTTGCTTAACACTGTACTACCAGCACTTCTGGCAGAATATAGTAAGATTTAACAAGTAGACACGAATGTGAACAATTTACAATTATCCTGCAGTATATTATGAACCTTTTGGAAAACAAATTAGCAGAAAAGCCAGAGAATCTTCAAATTGAATAAAGAAATACTATAGTATTAAACTGCGGGAGAATTTTTAGGAAATACTTTAAAATACCAAAGCCCTTAGAATTAGAATTTACATATTATTGCATTAACACCAATAGTTATTCCTTCATTACTTTCATTCATTTACAGCCTGATATGAAAGGTATTTATTGAAGTAGCATATACAATATAGTATGATGATAGTAATTATAGAGGGGGGGGTTACTACAAACATAGGGATTAGTTCAGCTTTATGTAGACTCATAGCTCAGGAAAACTTCTGAGTTTTTTTTTTTTTATTTCTATATCAAATAACCCACTTAGCACAGCTAATAAGCAACAGAAATCACAGTTCTAGAAGTTGTCCAACATCAAAGTACAAGCAGTTGTTGTTGTTGGTAGTGGTGGTAGTGGTGGTTTTATGGGTGTGTGTGTGTGTGTGTGTGTGTGTGTGTGTGTGTTAGCATATGTGTATGAGTGTGTATGTGTGTACACATGTATCTTTATTTTCACTGAGAATTTGAATGCATAATGTACATTTTTTAACCCTGAGACATGGAAGAATTAGTTAAATGCCTGGCACTTGAAGCAGATACTTAAGCTAATTTCAGTGTAAAACTGAGAGTTGCAAGAAGACAAATAAATATAATCTTTAAAATTGTTCATGAAAATCATAGAAGATGATATTTCAAATTGTTCTTACAGGAAAAAAAATCCCTATGGGTTTTCAACATACTGTTATGCCTGGAACAATTTAAAAGAGTACTGTTCTTCATGAACTAAAAAGGGGGTTGTGAACATTGTCCAGGAAACTTATCTGATAGGAAACTAAAATCAATAAGGCAGAACATGTTATATAATGCAAGAGCTGGTAGCCTGGAACAGACTTAAGTGGATTGGAAAATGTGACACATATAAGTACCAGATAATTTTAGGATACTAACATTATTAGTATCATTATTGAATTTTCTCTTTTCCAACTTAGTGACCATTTTTTATCTCACCAACTTCTTGTCATTTATATCACAGCTAACATTCCTCTTGCTCTAGAGATCTGAATATTAACACAGACAATATTTCTTGCATATTATATTTCACCTAAATATTCTTATAAACCCAAATTAACTCTTTGATAAACTTAATAACCACCTTTCATTATAATGAAGATTTGGTACAAAAATGCTAAGTGTCTGAGTTCCATATTACTTAGATCAGTGTTTGATAATCATTTAAACTCTTTGAAAATATGAATCAATGTATGATGTTATCACCAGTGTTTAGATAAATCATTTGATGATTTTATCCTATGAAAATATACTAGAAGCTACTACTGTAATGGTTAAAACACAATGAGGCTTCAGCATAATTGTCTCTATCCCCTGTGAGTCTGACACTATTCCTACTTTCCCTGAAGATTCTTAAATGATTTGTAAATTATTTCCTTCCATTGTACCATATGGTAATCATAATTTGTAATGTCAATTTAGTCATATTCTTGGGGATTTAACACAGTCATTTACAAGAATTGTTGTGTTTCCTTGAGAAATAAAACACATGCAGTTCATTACCACAGTTTTGTTTTTATGGGCTTTTGAAAAAAATTAGTATAGCGAGGTTCAGCAAATGCCTGCATGGAACCTTCACTCCTATGTTCTAGTCTCTTAGGAAAGAAAAGTTACAGTGCAGGCGACTGAAAGAGAAACACAGACACCACACCATGTACAATACCCTCAACTTACAGCCTACCCTGTCTGCAAGATAAGTTGAGGCAATGGTGGTCCAGAACCTATGGCTGTGCCCAATGACTCTGTGGTTTAACTTCAGCCCTACATTATGAGAGGGAGCCTATGCCCTACACTGCCTGAATGGCTAAAAAACAGAAACTCTATAGCCCAGAGATCTAGAGTAGAATCAAATAGACTTACAAAAAGTTCAATGAAATGATTCCTAATGATATTCTGCTATATTAATAGATTGGTGCCCTATCCATTAGAGTGGCTTCCCCAGGCAGTATATGTAGTGGGTGCAGAGACACACAACCAGACATTATATACAGAGAAAATCTGAACTGGATGTCTCTAACTCAGAGAACATCACCAAAGATGGGGAAGAAAGATTGTAAGAGTCCAGAAGGGGCCACTTTGAGAACATGGACCATTGAATATACTACGCAGAAATCATAAGGGCTCAAAAAGACTGAAGTAGCAATCAGGGGGCCTGCAAGGACCTAAACCATGTCCTCCAAGTATATGTTATTGCAGTTAGGTTGCTTTTTTTTTCCCCTGTGGGACTCCTAAGGACAGGGAGCCAGTGTATCCCTGACTCTTTTGTCTGTTCTTGAAACTCCATTCCAACTATTGAGTTGCCTTGTCCAGAATTGATATGAAGACTCTTGTCTTGTCTTATTGTACCTTGTTTTGTGGTGTTTCATGGTTATCTTTTAGAAGCCTAATTTTTTCTGAAGGAAAAACAAGAGGAGTGGGAGAAGGGGAGAAAAGAAATTGGTATACTGGGAGGAACAACAGGAAGAAAAACTGTAATTGGGTTGTATTTTATGAGAGAATAATCTATTTCCAATAAAAAAATTTGAAAAAAAGTAACAATAGTGATTATTTCAGTAATAGGGATATATATATATATAATATATATATATATATATATATATATATGTGTGTGTGTGTGTATAATTATAGAGTCTCCTACCTTTAATAAGAAGCAAAAACAAACAAACAAACAAACAAACAACAAAACCAGCAGATAACCTTGTTATCTGTAAATAGCTACAATTAAGCCAGGTGTGGTGGCACACACCTTTAATTCCAGCACTCAGGAGGCAGAAGCAGGCAAATTTCTGAGTTCGAGGCCAGCCTGATCTACAGAGTTCCAGGACAGCCAGGGCTATACAGAGAAACCCTGTCTCGAAAAACCAAAAAAAAAAAAAAAATAGTTACAATTAGTAACAAGGTCCTCCTTACTAAGGAATAAGCTATGCTCTAGTTTCTTCTCTTTCTACTGTTTCCTAAAGTTATTTCTACAATTGGAATTTTGAGTAGAAAATATTACTCTTTCAAGATGAACAAAAGACTACGAAAATTTACTATTTCGACTCTTTATGAAGTCTGTAAAAATATATAGTTTCCTAGATTGAGAACTAAAATATACACATCTATAATATATATAGGATTAATTTACATATATGTATGTATGTGTATGTTACATATGTACTTATAGTTAATGGACATTTTCTTTGTTTTGTAGCTACTTCATTCAGTAACTTTTCTTTCAACTAACTAACACACCATTTCACATTATTGGACATATTATTACCTCCTGTTACCTTTCTCATGGATTGGATTTAACAAAACAAAAGAAACAAAACCCCAACTTTATCACTGTCATTTCTCTATGATTTTAAGCTGATTCATCCATTTCTTAAGGGTCTTTTTATAATATTTGAGAATAAGAATTTAAAATTTATTGTATATTTACCTTTGTAATATTATGTGGTAAAAACAATGGTTACAAAGAAATATTATTTTAGTACATAAACCAACTGTGATGTCAATGTTAAGATGTTTCAGGATTTTTTCTCATCACTTAAACATGAGATGATATTCTGACTTTCTTTGTCCTAAAAATTTTACAGAAATCCTGTGGAATTTCAGAGTTTCAGCTTGTAATTTGTGATTTTTTACAAGCCCTGGAAATGCTGCCTTGAATCTATTATGGAAAGAATCTGTCGTAGCTTCTTGAAAGACTATATTGAATCTTTTAGTATCTTCAAAACCAATAGACATCAGAAACTAGTAGACATATAAGTAAGGCCATTTTGGACATTCTAAACCATCGTGTTTTTGAGATAAGTGGGCCTTGAATACCCAGCAAATGTAATAACCAAGCATCTCACAAAACAAAAGAAATAGTGTATTATTGTAGTCCATTCAAAATATAAAAATATGTGCATTAGCATTGTCCATGATAAGTTATGAAAAACTGAAGCATAGATGAAATTTGATTTTTACTTTCATACAAATATCAATCTAATATATCTGCATCAAATTGAATCTCAGAATATTTTTGTGAAAAGCAGACATTTTAATGGGGGATTAGCTTGTGTTTTCTTCTTCACTAAATAAAGTATTTCAGGGAGAACTGTTGTTCCATATTGGAAACTGCAGATCCTGGATGCGTTCATTTTTGATGGGCCTGATCCACTTATATGTACATTCATGAATACCAACCACATACCTGTTTTTACCATTTCTAAAATCCAGTTGTAACTTTTGATTAGATATAACTTCCATTGATTAAAAAAACCTGTTTATAGTAACAGAGGAGAACATTTTAAAAGAAAAACAAGGAAATAACTATTTGTTTTTCACAAAATAAGAAAATGACAGCTGGATATGCTGGTACATATATGTAATCCTTGCATATATGAGATGAAATCTGGAAGCTTCCAAGTTCAAGTCCTGTCTGTGCTAAAAAGAAAATGCTTATTCACTCATATGAGAGCCTGTCTCCTCCATTCTACTACCCCAATGCAGGGGGGTGAATAGTATCAGACCATGTGATTAAAAGTTTGTTGAATGGAGAATGAATTGCTATCAATGAATGTACATTCTGAGAAATGACCATTAAAAAACATAATTTCAAAAAAGGAAATTGACAAAATATTTTTTAGTTATGACTACTGGAATTAGAAAATATACAAACATTCTGGAAATGATATGAATCCTGTCCCTCATCTCACCAATGAGTTTTAACTAATTTATTGGGAATCTACTGTTCAGAGGGGTTACTTTTCTAATCCTCCCTTCCTTCCTAAATACCACCTAAAATGTAATCTCCTGATAGAGTCAGCTGCTCACCAGTTAATTGACAGAATAGTCTGTACGATCTAGAGTTGGTCCTAATTACTTTTCTTTTCTTTTCTTTTTTTTAGTTCATTTTTGTTTATTGGCTTTTGTAACTTCCATATTGAGGAACAGTCTGCATTCCTATTAGCAGTGTACACATCATTACCAAGGCAACTTATAAAAGAAAGCATTTTATTTGAGGGTTGCTTATGGTTTCAGAGGATGAGTCCATTGTTGTTATGGGAGAGATTATGGCAGTAGACAGACAGGCAGACAGGCAAGGCACTGGAGCTGTGGCTGAGAATTGACAACCTTATCACAAAATTGAAGGCAGAAAGAGAGAGAGAGAGAGAGAGAGAGAGAGAGAGAGAGAGAGAGAGAGAGAGATGTGATGATATGGGCTTTTGATAGTGACCACCCAACCCACAGCATACACACACACACACACACACACACACACACACACACACACCTCCAATAAGGTTTCCAAAGAGTTTGACTCAGTAGGGGCCAAGTATAAAAATATATTAGACTATAGGAGCCATTCTTATTCAAACCACCAAGTTCTACTCCCTAGCCCTCACTGTTTTATAGCATTTAGACAAAATTCAAAAGTCTTTAGAATCTTCCCCATTGTCATCACTTTTAAAAAGTCTAAAGTATCTTTTGAGATCAGGCAATCTCTTGTGGGCCTTGATAAAACCAAAACACAAATTACATGCTTTCATTATATAATGTCACAGAATAAACATTACCATTTCAAAAGGGAGGAAATATCAAAGCAAAATAAGACAGAAACTTAACAAAGTACCTTCTAAATCCATACCTTTGTTTCTCATATCAAAGGGCTTAGGTGGATCTTTGAATCTCCCATTCCTTCCAGCTTTGTTGTTGACTGTAACACACCTGTGTATGTATGGTTGATTTCAGTCCTTGGTTGTAGCTCTTCTTTGCAGACACTCCAGGACTATGCATCGCCAATGGAATCCACACTTAATTTTCTTCAGTGTTACACAATGGCCTTCTGGGCCTTTATCCAGAGATTACCCTGCCACATGGCTTGACCAGGTGGCTTTCCTTAACAGCAGAGAAAGATTCTACAAACGTTTTACTCCTGTATCTATCATGTTTCTATATGTGAAATCTCACGGCACATAAAGCCACACTTGTAGCATTCTTCTGATTTAGTCCAAAGTTCTAGTCTTGCACATTTCAAATAAACAGCATGGTCAGGCTTGTCAAAGCAGTGCCTAGCTCCTGGTACCAATTTTCATCTTAGTTATTTTTCAATTGCTGTGAAGAAACACCATGAACAAAGAAGCTTACAAAAGAAATTATTTAATTGAGGACTTGCTCATAGTTTTACAGGGTGAGTCTGGAAAGATCGTGATTGGAAGCATGGCATGAGGTAAACATGCCTGATAAGCGCTTACACCTTGATCTGCAAGTTGAAGGCAGAGAGAGAGAGAGAGAGAGAGAGAGAGAGAGAGAGAGAGAGAGAGAGAGAGAGAGAATCTGGTGAGCCTAAACCTAAATGGGAAGTCAAAAAGTATTCAAATGCAAAAGAAATGAGAAATGCTACTATGAAATTATAGAAGCAGGGGAGATTTTTGTGCTTTACTACTGAATTGATTGTGTTTCACATTATACAGTTTTTTTGTAATGCATTATAGCAGCTAGAAAAACCTAACAATAAGAGTACTGAGAGATAGCTCACTTGCTATCTCTTGAGGGATAGAGCACTTGCTACTCTTTCAGGCATCAAGGCTCAAACACATACATACATACATTCCTAACACATACATAATTGTTCACAACTGCCTGTGACTCCAGTTCAGGGAACTCTAACAGCCTTTTATGGTTTCTGTAGGTAATAAGCATGCAACAGGCATGCACATACACTTGCCTAGAAATCATTCATTATCATAAAAAGAAGATTTTCAAAACAATATTAAAAATTAGCTTAATTTTTTTTAAATGGATGGGGCTGCAGATAATGGTTAAGAAAAAAATATTTCTCTTTCAGAGGACCAGCATTTTACTCCTAGGTCCCATATAAGGCAGTTAAAACATGCCTATAACACTGCTTCCTGGATGATCTGACTCCTCTGTTGTCCACAACCAAAGGCATTCAAATCCCTCTCCCATACACACTTTAAAATAATAAAATCTATCTTTTAAAAAGTAGCACAATAACAGAAGACAAAAATGAATGAAAGAAAAACTACCACAGTGTTTAAGATTGAGGATAAGTAATTGCCAGTTTTCAAGTTTTCATTTGATGTAGTACATGTTTTGTCTGTTTGAAGGGAGATGTGAAGCTGAGCTCTGGGCTACTTCTTCTAAAAGAACAGCAGTCTAGAAATGAAACTGACACCTCTTATTTCATGTAGCTCAGATCTGAAGATGAAAGCAGGCGAAAGGGCAATCAGAACAGATCACCTGGCCTTCTGTTCAATAAGATGGACAATTAAACATAGTCTGCTTTCCAGGAGTATCACTCATTGCCCCCCAAAATCATTCATTCCAAGTTAAAGGAAAAAGCAAACTATCTCCGCAGTGCTGAGAGTTGAACATTGTTTGTTACTTTAGTTTTCTTGACAAAAACATTGTTTTCTATGTAGGGAAGTCAATTCTGGGAAAGACTACTGTTTACTAATGAAATAGGTATCTAAATTTGAAAAATAAATTTCTAATGAATACAGTATCTGACCAACACAGATGCAGTTGCTTGCAATCAACAGTCAGAATGAGTCCAGGGACCCCAAGAGAAGACATAGGAGAAGGACCTAAGGAGCTGAAGGGCTTTGCAACCTTATGGGAAGAAACAACAATATCAACTAACCAGATTCCCCCAGAGCTCTCAGTTACTAAACCACCAACCAAAGAGTACACATGGCTCCAGCTGCATATGTAGCAGAGGATGGCCTTGCCAGACATCACTGGGAAGAGAGACCCTTGGTCCTGTGGAGGCTCGATGACCCAATATAGGGAATGCTAGTGTTCTAAGGCTCGAGTGGGTGGGTGAGGGAACACCTTCTAAGAATCAGGGGGAGGGAGGGGATAGGGTATGTGTGGAGTATAAACTCGGATGGGGGGATAACATTTGAAATGTAAGTAAATATATATGTATACACACACACAAACACACACACACATATATATAATGTTCATATATATATACATATATATGAACATTTTTCCCATTAGGCTTCCACCTGCTTAAAGGAGAATGGGGGGAATAGGGGAAGGATGTGGGGGGTGCCAATGAGTGGAATGTATATACAGCCCCTCCCACACTACACACACACACACACACACACACACACACACACACATATATATATATATATATATACACACATATATATATACACACACTTGTGTGTGTATGTGTGCATTATATAAAATAGATATTAAAAATTAGAAGTGTTTCTAAAGTGCTTATCTAACCAGTTTTCTAAAAACCTTCAACACTCTAGTTTTTACTAAAGTTCCATGTTTTGATGGACTCTATTATATTCTGCTATCTAGTTCCTTAACTACAGAGAAACAGTTCTAAAATGAGAGCATAAGAAGGTCCATAGACTTTCTATCACCAAGTAAAAACAAAATAAATACCACTCTACATTTAAATCTTCTGAATTTTTCTAGTAATACATAGCAGAAAAAAGCGCAAGTATGTAATAAATTATTACAACCTCAAAGCTATAGTTGTTAAGCTGTAATGCAGGATGTGATTTCTTTTCCTATCTCAATCTAGGGCTCAGATAACTGGAGAAATATTCACATCCTTCCTCATCCTATGGACTTTATGTTTCAGTTTCAGGGCCATATTATGTAACCGTAGCTGGCCCGAAACTTGCTTTATATTACAGACCAGCAAGATCTCTAACTTGTAACTGTCCTCCAGTTTCTATCTGAGAATGAAGAATTGCATATGTTGGATTTAGTTTGGCAATATGATTCAGATATATCTGGCTCAAAACTATGGTATACCACACTAGCTAAAACATTTTACAAGATAAAAAAGGACTTGCATGCCAAGAAGAATTCATCTAGTTCTTGTGGCTCACTCCAGTGCTACACTCTGAATCCACTAATTCCACCTACATCCAAGACCTCCTTTATATCCCCAACTCAAAATGTTTGATTTCCTTTCTTGTCTCAGTCGACTTTCCCCTTTGTTAGACTCTGTGCTGCCTGCTACTAATAGTTAAGAGAACAGTAGAACCTCTTCCCATAGTTTTGTTCTAGCTCTTGGGATGTTCTAAGACTAGAATTATGCTTTGAGGTGAGCAAATAGAATCTTTAGCAGTTGATTGCATATTCCTTGAAATTTCTGCTACCTTTTACTTAAAGAAGAATTGGTAATTTGTGAAAAGCTAGTTATATAAACATAATGCCAATTTAACAGTTCAAATATTATAATAAGCTGGGCTTTGTTATAAAGTTAGATTGTTCCACATGATAAGAATTAATAATATCATGAAGACAAAGAATATCATAAAATAACAGTCATGATGATCCTAGATTTCCACCAGGAGACTGTAGTTAGACTTTGACTAATTTGTGGGCTCTTCTTTCTGCTACACTTCTCCACCCCTTTTCTTTCACACTTTCAATCCCCTAACACCAGATAGAAGAGATAAAAAAGGAGAGAGGGTGCTGATTAGGGGTGTCAAGTTACTTGGTGCAAGTTTGAACTCACAATCAGGATATCTAATTTCTACTTAAACAACTTATTGTTGTTTCTTCTTTGTATATGGTGACTAAACAAACCACAATAAATAGCAACCAACCAACAACCCACACATTGTATCAGGGCCTTATTATTAATATAACCTCTAAAATTTCTTCAGAATTCCAAATGCCACACAAGCTCAGAAACTATATGCATCTGGCAAAACTATGTTCTTGCTAGAACACATGGCAAATCATAGTGAAAGCATATTATTTGCTTTTTTTTTTAAAAAAAAAAGAGAAACCAAAATGCCAAAATTATCAATACAAGAGACAATGTAAACTGGGCACTGGGTGGGGGTGAGAATAATTCAAATGCAAAGAGAAGGAAAGCAATGATAATGATTAGACTGGAAATAAGGAATACAGAATATATAAAGAGCAGATTACCAGGGCACACAAAGGATATCTATTTTAAATGGCAAATAAAAATATTAGACATTTTGTTACAAAAGGAGAGAGAATGCCTTGATTACCAAAGTCCAAATTAAAAAACAACCAATTAATGAAAAATATAACAGAAAGAGAAAAAATTAGGAAAGGATGGGGGATGTATCCCAGTTACAGACACTTTTCTTAGCATACATGAGACCATATTTAATCAATACCCAGAACCATGAAAAAGATGTAATATTATAAAGGAGTATAATAGTATATGCTAAGAAAAATCTATGTCAAAAAGTAAATCATAGAAAAAGACAAATTTCTAACCTGACTTAATATGAAATAGACAATGTGAATAGAACAACATTGTTGCAACAACCTTATTTTTTTTACAATAAAAATTTCTCAGAGAGAAAATCTTTTATAAATTACCTTCATTTCTCTGTTCTATCATATACTCATTACAATTTTTTTTTAAGTAAAGGATTTAACACATAAAAGGTAGGAGAAAAAAAAAAACTATTCCATTTTTGTGCAGCCATTTGTTGCCATGTTTCCAAAGTCAAGCAATAAAACAAAAAATAAAGCACTAAAACATCACCACTAAGAAATATCGGCCAATTGATACCTCATACATTTGTAGGTGTTGTAATTATTGTTCTATCACCAGGACAAACCATTATTAACATGGTAACTTATGAAATAATCATTTAATTTGGCTTATGGTTTCAGAAGGTTAGAGTCTATGATGTAGAAGCAAAAGGATGATGGCAGGAAAAGGTGAGAGCTTATATATTAATTGATAAATAGGAGGCAAAGAAGAAGCATACCAGGAATGGCAGGAGTTTTTGAAATATCAAACTACACAACTTGTTACAGTGCCATAGCTATTCCAACAATGCTATGCCACCTAATCCTTCACAAAGAGTCTCACCAACTGGAAAACAAGTACTCAACCATAGGAGCCTATTGGGGACATTTTCATTCAAACCACCCCATCCTATGTGAATGGGACATGGCATAGCTATTGAAGAAAACACATATAATTTAATACTTCTTTATAACATTATATATAAAACAGATGATAGCATATGTCTAGACAAGGACATCTAGGTCATTAACTTTTATTAATATATAAAGCAAGCGTGTTGAATTTGAAGTAGAAAATTGAAGCATTGAAAAACACTAAAATGGTAACTACAATATACAGGGACATATAAAATATTTTACATCAAATGAGTTAAACACTAATTTGTAACATTTTCTAGGATTGAGCAAATGTCAGGGCACAATCTAAATCTCAATATATTTAAAAGGTTTTATGAATGATGCAAGGAATCAAAACAAATATATTTAGAAAATATACAAATTAAAAAATATGCTTTAAATGACAAATAGGTCAAAAGAAAGGAATCACAGGAAAATCTAGAACATATCTTGATATGAATAAAAATGAAGGTCTTATGTGTACCAAAATTTGTAAAGCTCTATTCTTTGAGTAAATTTGTAGTTTCATGCACACAGGGTCTTAAAGTATATATTACTTAGATAAAAAATTAATAAAGAAACCACAAGAAAATATTTCATGAATATAAATGTAAATCAAATAATATACAAGCAAAATATTTATAATAATAATTTAGAAGCCCAGACTTCCTTTGATTTAGTTACAGATTTCTCTACAGTTTTTGGAGTTTTCAATTTACAATTGTTGAAGCAGTTTAAATGAGGATAAAAGTTCAAACCTTGTACACATGAGGCAAGTCATATATCACCAAGATATATCTATCTGCCTTGTGTATCACAAATTGACTTCCAACTCCCAATTTTCCTTCTATAGCTTTCCAAGTGCTGAGGTTACACCTACATGCTTGTACTATCAAAACTAGTTCTGGAGAGTAGTAGTTTATTTTTCTAATTTTTTTCATTTTTTTCATATACAGAAATACTAATTACTTTTCATAAGATTTTATAGTTTAGAACATTGTTAGAATAATTTTTAGGGCTAACAGTTTCACTGTTAACTACTTTGAAGTTTATATGCATGTGTGCATATGTACATAAGATCATGTAATAATGAATATAGTTTTAATTCTTCATTATTTTGATGCATTTTATTTTATTCATTCATATGGAAATACCACCTATAACATTTACTAAAATTATATAACAATAGTTCAATCAAATTTCTTTGTCTTATTTCAGTCATTAAGGGTGATGTTTACCCTGTGTTTTGCACAAATATTCTTTATTATTGAGGAATTTCCCATTTGTTCATAGTTTTCTTATTTTTATTTCACTAGAAAATTGTATGATTTTATATAGTGATATTTTGTTATCAAATGAGATGGTTTTAAAGATATTTGTCACATTGATGTGTAGGTATATTACAAAACATTAACATCCTGGTATTGGTGTCCTTGTACTTAATTCTTTTATTATGCTCATTGACTGAATGAATTAGTGTATCCTTGAGAATTTCTGCAAATAAATCCCTAAGAGACTACCTTATAGTTTTATTTTTTGATAAGTTTCTGTCTTAGTCAGGGTTTCTATTCCTGCACAAACATCATGACCAAGAAGCAAGTTGGGGAGGAAAGGGTTTACTCAGCTTACACTTCCCACATTGCTGTTCATCACCAAAGGAAATCAGGACTGGAACTCAAGCAGATGAGAAAGCAGGAGCTGATGCAGAGACCATGGAGGGATGTTCTTTACTGGCTTGCTTCCCCTGGCTTGCTCAGCCTGCTCTCTTATAGAACCAAGACTACCAGCCCAGAGATGGCACCACCCACAAGGGGCCCTCCCTCCTTGATCACTAATAGAGAAAATGCCTTACAGCTGGATCTCATGGAGGCATTTCCCCAACTAAAGCTCCTTTCTCTGTGATAACTCCAGACTGTGTCAAGTTGACACAAAATTAGCCAGTACAGTTTCTATGCAGTTCTATTGTTAGAATAATGTTACCTTCAGAATGGACCAGGATATATTATCTCCTATTCTAAATTGTGGAAATATTGGAGAAAGACAGTGTTTAGTTTTATTTTTAATGTATTGCACAGTCTTTTCTAGTTAGTTAATACACAGAAATGATCAAAATTCATTGTATATATCCATGAAATTATGAAATAATGTTAATATATTTGTAGGCAAACTTTTTATTACTAAGCCACTATTTTTATTTGTTCTAATGATATTCAGATTTTCTGATTATTCATAATGCATATGTTTCTTTCTAAGATTTTCATTTTATTTAATATGTAAAATATTTGTAGGATTACTGATATTTTATATCTATATAAAATAATACATTTATTTTTATATTCAGTATTAATATATTTTAATTGTTGGTTTTCCTTTTTTTTTTGCTTCCACTTTTAAATTATTTTATTTTTTAATAAGCTCTGAAAGTTCAGTCATTTCAGAAACAGATGAGTTTTCTTCTTCAAATCTTAACCAGAAAAATGACCATGACAGCTAGTAGACAGACAGACAGACAGACAAATTTCTGACTGAATGGGAGTGGCAGTGCTCGGTCTCCCTCAGAAGTGTCCTGTAGTCATGTGGTTCATCAGGGAGGACTTACCTATAGATGGTAAATGTCTGGTTTTCTACTGTATGCAAGACCAGATGAAGGCAACTTGGGGCTGACATGGAAGCTCCTCAATAGTGGGGACCCAGGATGCCATGTGCTTTGTCATGTTTTCTCCATCATAAAGTTATCCCATATTCTGTAATAATCACCTGCTGTCAGCTTGCTCATATTCAGATCATTAGTCAGGAAGAAAAGGACAGGAGAATGCATGCTGTCTCCCTGTGAGGACACTTCTACGGGGATCATCTGCTTATTTCCCCCAGTAATTGGTCAGTGTCATCACGTGCTGTAGTGGTTTGGATAAGATTAGTTTGGATAAGATTGCCCCCCACCCGCAGGATAATATATGTGAATGCTTAGTCACCAGGGAGTGGAACTCTTTGGTAGGATTAGAAGGATTAGGAGGTGTGGCCTTCTTTGGGGAAGTATGTCACTGAGGGTGGGCTTTGAGGTTTCAAATGCCCATGCCAAGACCAGTCTTGCTCTCTGCCTGTGGGTCGGGATATAACTCTCAACTCCTTCTCCAGCACTGTGTCTGTCTACGTACATGCAACACGCTCCCTGCCATAATGATAACAGACTATGCCTCTGAACAAGCAAGCAAGCAAGTCCACAAGTAAATGCTTTCGTGTAAGAGCTGCCCTGGCTCTGCTGTCTCTTCACAACAATAGAACAGTGACTGGGACACATGCTTTCTAGCATCAGGATACCTTTCAAAGCAGTCTTAATCCTGGGTAACTATACCTAGTTAAATCTTGAAATTACTTTTTAGGTTTATTTGACTTTATGTGTGTGAGTGTTTTCCCTGGATATATGTATATGCACCGTGTGCATGCCTGATACCTGCAGAGATCAGAAGAGGGCTTACTGGGTCCCTTGAAACTGGAGTTACAGACAGTTGGAGCTACCATGAGGGTACTGGGAACTGAATTTGGGTCCTCTACAAGAGCAATAGACACCTCTCATCTCCAAGCCACCTCTCCAGGCCACAAATGTGAAAGTATTGTTTCCAGTGAGGAATTTACAGCAATTGTAACAAACAAATAATCATGTCTACTTCCTTGAAACTATTTTTTTCCCCTGTGTAGCTTGCGAGAGCTGGATCTGGTTTAAAAAACAAAACAAAACAGATGTATGACCAAGCCCAATGTCTTATAATTATATTTCTATGAACCTAAACAATTCAAAATTTTCCAGTGAGAATTAGCCACAGAATTTTATGGAAACTCTTCCTTCTCTATGACAAATGAGACAAAAAGAGCTTCAGTTCCAATAGTCTTATGTGTTGTCATGGGGGCTGTCCTAGCTTCTCTTCTTCTTCTTCTTCTTCTTCTTCTTCTTCTTCTTCTTCTTCTTCTTCTTCTTCTTCTTAATTTTATTATTATTATTTTCTTTATTTACATTTCAAATGCTATCCCAAAAGTTTCCTATACCCCCCCGCCCCTGTTCCCCTACCCACCCACTCCCACTACTTGGCCCAGGCCTTCACTTGTTGGTTTTCTTGATTTGACATTTCTTTAATCTTAGTCTCTCTAAAGACTTATCAATTTTTATTGGATGTCAATGAAGCAACTTTTAGTTATGTAGACTCTTCTCCTCAATTCTTGTATCTCTATATATCCAGGTTTGGTTTGATCTGATTCTCATTTTGTATCACAGGACAATTTTTTTAATTAGATATTTTCTTTATTTATATTTCAAATGTTATCCTCTTTCCTAGTTTCCTCTCCAAAAATCCCCTATTCCCTCCTCCCTCCCCCTGCTCCCCAGCCCACCCACTCCCACTTCCTAGCCCTGGCATTCCCCTATACTAGGGCATAAAACCTTCACAGGACCAAGGGCCTCTCCTCCCACTGATGACCAACTAGCCCATCCTCTACTACATATACATCTAGAGACATGAGTCCCACCATATGCTTTCTTTTATTGGTGGCTTAGTCCCAGGAAGCTCTGGGGGTACTGGTTAGTTCATATCTCACAGGATACTTTGAAGATATTTCTTTTTTAAATATAACTTAATTTGTTACAAATTTCCTTCTGAATATTTCTTTGCTGTATCATGTACATTTAAGTAACTTATAATGCTTGCTTTCATTAGTGTTTAAAGTTGTTTGGGGGAGTTGTGAATTTTTTCTTGGGCTTACTGTTTAAGAATTTAATTTTCAATAGACTTCTGTTGTTAATTTATAGCTTCATGTATTTGTTGCCCTTAGATAGTTTGTCTAATTGCCATCTTTTGAAATATTCTCTTCTGTAATATTAGGATGGAGATGTTAAACTTTTTTTTTTTAAGGTTCAAGAAGTGTTCAGTTTTTAATTTTCTGTGTGAAGGTGAATGATGCATAGTCTTTGGAAAAAGTAGGGTGGTAATTATACTATTTCAGTTTCTCCTACATTTGTTATCCCTTATTTTTCAATGTACATTTTAAACTAATTTGATAATACATGTCCATTGAGCTATTTAATTTGTTCTATAATCTTTGTGTTCCAGGATTTGGGGGATGATTTATCCTTCTTCTAAGTGAAGGTTGAAGCTATGATTGTATTAACATAATTTCCCATGTGACACTTTTCATGTGTCCCTATCCACCTTTACAAAAGAAGGTCATATGTCTCATCAGTCTCTAGTCCACTGTGGTACATTGCCCCAAATTTTTAAAAACCCACCAGAGTACCAAACAAAAGCATAATTTTGAATACTGGTGCTCATGTTAAGAAATTGGATGAATGAAAAAACAAAGTAATCTAAGTGGTTTCCATTTTATTTTGTTAGGGAAGCTATGTTCCTTTCTTTATTTAAAAGAATATATAGTACACATATTGAAGATCTTTGGCAGTCACATCATTTTATAGCATTCAGAGTACTAAAAAATGTTTGTAACTATGTTTACAAATGTTGTCAGAATTTATCTATAAAATAAAATTTCAAAAAAGTATAGATACTATACTATTTCTATAATAATTTGAAAACAAAACTCATTAAGTATAATATTTTTATTAAAAAAGTCAGTTGCTTTCAAAAATTCTATTCTACTTATTAAAGTTCATGTCTACAATTGTTTTCTTTTATAATTTTTATTTTCTTCTTGTACTTTGATTACCATTGTTAGAGAGAGAGA